>NC_090652.1:78983527-79303527 GCF_040937935.1 Hyperolius riggenbachi | reverse complement strand
GTGGAGGAATCTCGGCCTCTGGCAGTAACGGTCTGCTAGGGCCGGCGTCTCAGGGAGGCAAGCCTCAGATAATAACCCAACAGTAGGAGACGTTCCACTGAAGGGAGCAAGGTCAGACAGAAAGAGGTTCGGCAACAGTACAGGCGGCAACAGTACAGAGACGTGAGACGAGAGAATAGTCAGGAACCAAGCCAATAGTCGTTAACGGTACGGGCTGGCAGAGTACAGAATCAGGAAGCAGAAGAGAAGTCAAGACAGGCACAGAATCATACACAGAGAATCAATAACAATAATAATAATCTCCTAGTCTAGGTGTGAAGTCCTTGGTTTCAACACCTGGGATCTAGTCTAAGGTCTGAGTGCTGACACAGGGTATCGCAAACACAGACAAAGTGTGACTGAAAAGCACTTCCTTATATACTGCCTGGGAGAGAAGTCTCCACCCCAGGCAGCAACCAATCAGAGCAGGCTAAAATGTCAGCTGACCTCCAGGTCAGCTGACACGCTTTCTAAGAGTATAAAGGCGTGTCTGGTGTGCGGCCGCACCCCCTAGAGGCAAGATGGCAGAACCCTGGTGAACAGCATGTTGGTGAGTTTGGAGCAGAGTGCTCGGACGGGTGTGCGCAGCGGATGCGGACGAATTTCCGCATCCCGCGTTGGAAGGTCCGCTTGCCGGACTGGATGCGACCATATTTCCGCAATCCATCCGGCGTTGCAGATTTTTCGTTACAGTCATTTTGCGGAATTTGATTTCCAGACTACTCCTCACGGTTTAGGGCCCCTAAAATGCCAGGGCAGTATAGGAACCCCACAAATGACCCCATTTTAGAAAGAAGACACCCCAAGGTATTCCGTTAGGAGTATGGTAAGTTCATAGAAGATTTTATTTTTTGTCAAAAGTTAGCGGAAAATTGATTTTTATTGTTTTTTTTCACAAAGTGTCATTTTCCACTAACTTGTGACAAAAAATAAAATCTTCTATGAACTCACCATACTCCTAACGGAATACCTTGGGGTGTCTTCTTTCTAAAATGGGGTCATTTGTGGGGTTCCTATACTGCCCTGGCATTTTAGGGGCCCTAAACCGTGAGGAGTAGTCTTGAAACGAAATTTCTCAAAATGACCTGTGAAATCCTAAAGGTACTCATTGAACTTTGGGCCCTTTAGCGCAGTTAGGGTGCAAAAAAGTGCCACACATGTGGTATCGCCGTACTCAGGAGAAGTAGTATAATGTGTTTTGGGGTGTATTTTTACACATACCCATGCTGAGTGGGAGAAAGATCTCTGTAAATGGACAATTGTGTGTAAAAAAAATTAACAAATTGTCATTTACAGAGATATTTCTCCCACCCAGCATGGGTATGTGTAAAAATACACCCCAAAACACATTATACTACTTCTCCTGAGTACGGCAATACCACATGTGTGGCACTTTTTTGCAGCCTAACTGCGCTAAGGGGCCCAAAGTCCAATGAGCACCTTTAAGCTTTACAGGGGTGCTTACAATTTAGCACCCCCCAAAATGTCAGGACAGTAAACACACCCCACAAATGACCCCATTTTGGAAAGTAGACCCTTCAAGGTATTCAGAGAGGGGCATGGTGAGTCCGTGGTAGATTTCATTTTTTTTTGTCGCAAGTTAGAAGAAATGGAAACTTTTTTTTTTTTGTTTGTTTGTCACAAAGTGTCATTTTCCGCTTACTTGTGACAAAAAATAATATCTTCTATGAACTCACTATGCCTCTCAGTGAATACTTTGGGATGTCTTCTTTCCAAAATGGGGTCATTTGGGGGGTATTTATACTATCCTGGAATTCTAGCCCCTCATGAAACATGACAGGGGGTCAGAAAAGTCATAGATGCTTGAAAATGGGAAAATTCACTTTTTGCACCATAGTTTGTAAACGCTATAACTTTTACCCAAATCCATAAATATACACTGAATGGTTTTTTTTTATCCAAAACATGTTTGTCCACATTTTTCGCGCTGCATGTATACAGAAATTTTACTTTATTTGAAAAATGTCAGCACAGAAAGTTAAAAAAATCATTTTTTTGCCAAAATTCATGTCTTTTTTGATGAATATAATAAAAAGTAAAAATCGCAGGAGCAATCAAATAGCACCAAAAGAAAGCTTTATTAGTGAGAAGAAAAGGAGCCAAAATTCATTTAGGTGGTAGGTTGTATGAGCGAGCAATAAACCGTGAAAGCTGCAGTGGTCTGAATGGATAAAAAGGCTCTGGTCCTTAAGGGGCGAAAAGACTGTGGTCCTGAAGTGGTTAAAATACTTCACTCCAAATAACATGAATAAAATAATTTATATATTTGTAATAGAATAACTAGCCTTAAAATCACGTAGAAATCTTAAAATAACAGTAATTTGTAATAGAATAACTAGCCTTAAAATCACGTAGAAATCTTAAAATAACAGTAATATTTAAAGCGATATTTTAGTAACTATAATCAACGCATTAGAAGTGTAAAAACAAAGTTAATACCATAAGCAATGTATTTCTAATACAATCAGCTTTAGAAACGTTATTTAAGCATTATACATATGAAAACGAATTTTAAATGATAAAAGAAGTGTAAACGAAATTTTAGTTGTTATAGTTTTATAAGCGCATTTTTAAAACGAAAAAAACTAGCTAAAACCCATATAAGCGAAATTTACAAACGAAAAAATAAGTATAATACAAAGTCTAAACGAACTTGTAAACGATATTTGTTATAAACTTTATCCTGTAAACGAAAACTTTTGTTAACACGATCCCTGTAACCGCTATTTCTCGTGCGCCCTTTTTTCCTGTCGGGCGCCGAATAGCCGATATTTTGCATTGCAGTCTATGGCGGCGCCCTTTTTGTCCACTATCCCTGTGCGCCCTTTTTACTAGTTCCACCTGAGACAGATAGTGGTTAGGTGGACACAAACGAATGACATCCATGCCACTAACTGGGAACTTGTCCATACTGGGCCTGTTTGCATGTAGAAGTGTATGCAGCGCCCACAGTGGCTCGGTTGGCATGTGTTGCGATCTTATGCAGGAGGGGAATACTAGGAGATGCAATGTGGTGGATATATGTGAGCGCGGCACCGATAGATCTGTTGATTTTGGTGCTCCATTTATGTGAAGGCCTGAAGGGAAAGAGAAATGAAGAAGAGAGGTCCACAGGCACCAGACCTCAGCCCTCGCTGTTGGGAAGTCCCAGCCGGAATGTTGCTAGAAATGGTTGGGTGGCAGAGAGGAAAGGCCTAGCCAGGCAAACCGGAGCAGTGCTTTTCAGCACTGCTAGATTTGGGCGCAGCCGGCGCCTCCATAGACTACAATAGGAATCACTCCTATTGCAGCGCTCAGTGAGTAACGTCAGCTCCGTCAGAAGATGGAGCCGAGGTTGCTTAAAAAACACAATAATTCGGCCTCCAGCGATTGCTGTGAGCCGAATTATTTCATTCCCCCACTATCCATGGCGGACTGGAGGGGGAATAGTAATTAAAACGGCCCGGACTTGTGCAGAAGCAGGATCAGCCATATACCGCTGTATCCTGCGCCCAAGTCTACCGGCGCCGATTTCAAATGTACTCAGGCAAACAGTGACGTAACTAAAAATCATGGGGGGGCGGCGGAATTATTTTTATTTTAAATCATGAATGTTTTTAGCTTTCTATATGGTCAGCCTGAAATCTAATAGCCTTGTATCATATGTAATAGCTTCAATTAGGTCCTGCAAGTGTTGCATGATAAGTGCTGCAGGTATCTCCTATGTTTTTCTCTCTGACACCAAATCTATGGCTTGCATAGATCCTGAAAAGACAGGTCAGAAAACTCCTCTCTAGACTTACCTGGCTGTAACAGTACCTAGATATAATTGTTATCTGCAGATGTGGACTTTTTACCTTGTGTAGAAAAGTGGGGTGTCTTGATACGCTGAGGAAAAAAGACACAGAGACAATGGGAGCCCAAATAGCGCAGCACGTTAGTAGCTAATGGATAGTGTATAAAATATTAAAAAACAGCTACTTACAAAGGTGGGCTGCAGCAGGGACAACCAACCACTTGAGACAGGTGAAGACAATGAACCTGACTCCAACTGGGGAGTTCCAACGGTCGCTCTCAGAGTAAAACGACTGGATGTCACAATGGCGTCCACCATGTGACCCCAGAGGAAGCCCCTCCAACCTCAATGAGATGGGGGTGTAATGCACACAATAAGGGTAAAAAGGTGCCCCGGTAGAGATAAAATTAAGGTAAAATCAAATAAAACGTAAAAAAATGAGGTGGCTTACCTCAATGACATCAGTCAGATAAGACAATAATGCGTTTCATGGGTCTGAGCCCGCTTCCTCAGGCCAATACAAGTGCCGCAGTACCAATAGTATTGTGTGTGTGTTCTACCTTGTGTGACTGGTGGGTATGCAGCTGTGCGTAGACCTCAGAAGCTCTTCCTATAGAGCAGCCTTACAACCTCAACGTGCGAACAAGCCCTGAGAGGGGAGCGCTCATGCAGACATGTTCCAGTCTCCTGGTTTGGTGCGTGCTCTGTGGGGTCTATCGGAACAGCAAAGAGCAGAAATAAGGTCAATTAGGGTTTAGAATAGGCTGTGGCAGATATCTTAATTAGGGTGATTTCTGTGGCCTTGTCTCTGCTATTGTTATGAAACAGGCAACTGGCGAGTGGAGCGAGCAGGCCTCACTTTCTCTGCAGCTGTCAGTTTAGCCGTAGCTTAAGCCCATAACAACAGCTGGGAATGACCCCGAGTGATACAGTCTGGGGGGAGGGGGGGCTCCCGCTGATAATGAGTTTGCAAACTTCTTGAGGTATCTGTTACATATAACTGCGCAGATGCCTCCAGCTTCCGTCCAGAGACAGATGGAGGAATTACTCGCCTGACAAGGAAAAATTCCCTCCGATATGCAAAGCTGTTGAGGGTTTAACCCCTTAAGGAGCAATAATGGGCACAGAAATGTGACAGCGCTGCCTGCTTGCACCCGATATTGTTATGATTGAGTCCTGCAACTGTTGCCCACAAACCACTGTAGAAACCTCCTGGTCTCTGCTGTCTGACCTGGCTGTGGCCTGCGTGGCCTCCGAGTGCAGCGGGTCAGAGGAATGTCCCTGTGGTTTTATTTGATTGGCTGAGTGTGTTTACATAATCCTGCAGTGATGAGGACTGATTGTGGCTTGCTTTCTCATCCACATAGGTTGAGGGACACAGCAGCAACCATGGGCACAAGATTACAGGGAGGAGCCAACCCGGCAGCAGCTCAGCAGTGATTAGCGAAAATGGCAATATTTGCTTTAATTTTTGCAAGAATAACGTTAAATTCGATTTTTGAGTGAAAGTGCCATATCAAATAAGCTTTATTTTCAAAGTAAAAATATAGATTTTTTGCAGTCATTTTTTTGTGTGATAAAAATATTGGTTTCCTGCGTTTTTGCGCTTTTTGCTGTAAAATATTGATTTTCACAAAAATAGTATTTTTGATACGAAAATGACTTTGGTGAAAATTCACTGCAGCTCAGCACCCTGTTGAAAATACTGAGCACAGGTTATGTGTCTGCTATTCTTCTGCAAAAGAGTGATCTCCAATAGTGTTATAGTGTGTGTCTGTGTGTTCAGCTTTACAATATATATTAAAATAATAATATTGTTATGTAAATTATCATTATTATTATGTAACTTAGTTACTTATTTTCCCTCTTGTGTGACCTGTTTTGCAGTGTCTTGTTGGCGGATGGCAGCATACCTGTATCTTCTCTAAGGCTAGGTGCGCACTTAGCAGAAGCGCTAGCGTTGCGGAAAACGCAGCGTTTTTGCTGCTACTGGAAGTCTGTGGGCCACAGGAAAAACTGCACTCAAAAAAACGCATATGCGTTTTCTATGTGTGCGTTTTCAAAAACGCTGGTTTTGTTGCATGGTATGCAAAAACACATCAAAAACGCACATAATGAAAGTCAATGGAAACGCAATGGTATGCATTTTTCATGCATTTTCCATGCACTTTATATTTATTTATTGTATTTATAAAGTGCCAACATATTACGCAGCGCTGGAATTTTATATGCGTTTTTGTAAAAAAAAATTGGTTTGTGATGTATTTCTGCTTCCTGTTGTCTTTCTAGTTATTTGCATGAAACGCAATTGTAAAACGCATGAAAAATGCATACAAAATGCTTATGCATTTTGAATATACGAAACGCAAGCGCATTAAAACGCACGCAAAACACTTGAAAACCGCATCTGCAGTAAAAAAAAAACAGTAACGCAAATGCAACAAAAACGCAGTAAAAACACAGCAAAAACGCACACACAAAAAAAACCCGCACATGACTTAAACCGCATGCTTTTCATGTTATGTTATGTGTGCACCTACCCTAAAGGGAACCTCAAGTTAATATAAAAAAACATGGTTTAACTTACCTGGGGCTTCTACCAGCCCCCTGCAGCCTCCCTGAAAAGCTCCCCAGTGTGAACCAGACCTAACAGATTTCAGACTAGTCCATCTTCTCAAGGGAAATTCTTACCTTTATTCTTTATAAAAGCACTCCCTGGAAAGGATCTATACAAAAATGTCAGCCTACTCCTTTGCACACTATTCTAGCAGTTGGACTGAGCAACTGCAGTTCAGTAAGTGCTTTTGTAAATAAAGAAATAACTGAGAATCACCTATGTCAGGCCCGGATTTACATCACAGGAGCCTGTAGGCACAGATGTCCTGGCACCCTAGACTTCACCCTCCATGATCCTACAAAGCCCCTCCGAACTGCACCACAGGTGTTCTGACTGTCACTCCTCCCTTACTTTCCTTGCCCGTTATATGTCCCTTAGCATAAGGTAGCCAGAGCTATCCTCAGTATTAAGTAGCTAGAGGTGCCCCCAACTAAAGGGAGATCTGGTCAGTGGAATGCAGGAAGCAGTGCAAGTAACCTCTCATTTACACTCTGCTCAGGACTCTGAATAGGGAAGGAGGGAGGGAGGCAATAGGGGAGGGGAGAGAGCCGTCTTTCCATCATCAGGCGCCTGTAGGCATGTGCCTACAGTGCCTTATGGTAAATCCAGCCCTTACCTATGTGGAGATAGATGGACTAATCCACAACATGTCAGATGTCTCAGATTTTTACTACCTACTGTAAGTGACAATGACATAGGAAATAATTTATAGTGCTTTTACTCCGAGAGATAGGTACTGTACATTTTATGTGTTCCTTACATACTCGCGTATAAGCCAAATTTTTCAGCACAAAAAATATGCTGAAAAGTTACCCCCTCGGCTTATATGTGAGTCAGTGGAGCAGAATGGATGGTGAAGCAGGTTTTGTTACTGGCAGAGGAGTGTAAGGACTGTGCACTAGTAATTCTGCTCTTGCCAGCTGACTCCCTACAGTGTCTATGCCCCCCATTCCCTGCAAAATGGTGTGCAGAGCGCGCTGCTTAAGACTACCTGTGTCCCCTGGCTTGTGGAGCTGAGTGTACAATCAACATGTCAGTGGTGCAATGATCAGGGATTATTCCTGTGTGGCAATTGCTGTGTCTCATATTTATGACGCCATCTAGTGGTGTCTTGAGACACAGCTGTATCATCCTTGGGGCACATCTGGCTATGGGGAGGGGGGTTGACTTTTACTTAGGGCACATCTGGCTATTGTGGAGGGGCTTGTACTGAGGAGGGTGCTTATATGCGACTTAATCACTTTTTCCTGCTTTCTGGGGTAAAAGTGGGTACCTGGGCTTATATGTGATTATATATGGTATATCATTTTTTGCGATAGTTGTTTTAATGTTTTCATTGGATGATTAGCTGGTCATGTGACTCTCCTATGAGCTACTACACAGGCATGTTTTTTAGATATTATTTATATAGCACCGACATCTTCCACGGCGCTGTACAGAGTACATAGTCATGTCACTAACTGTTCCTCAGAGGAGCTCACAATCGAATCCCTCTTTTCTATCTCAGAACCATTGGACAGGTTAGCATCCAGGGAGAAATGACTTTGGGTGAGCAATGAAGGGTAACAGAAAAACCTCTCAGTGTAATCACTGAGGATAATATTATTTTTCTCCTGACAGTGGGATGCATTAGGAGGTTTAACTCCTGGATAAGCTGAGAGACACCATAGCTGCATCACCTGTTCCTTCATACAGCCCTGTGGCTAAATGAGGATAGCTCCTAGAAATGACTGCTCAAAGGATAATGTAGTGTATTGGAACAACATGGCCATTAACTGCGGCACAATGATGTGAATAAATCATGTGCAAAGAAATTCTTATATTTTTCTTTTATATAGTGGCTTAACTACAATTCACGTCCCCCCAGTAAAACTTTAATAGGGCCTCCTCAATGTTCACACCCCTTCCCTTGCCTACCTTGATGCCCTTCATTATGCAGGAGAACAGAGGCGCCAAAAGGATAAAAGGAAGCTAGATGAGCTTAAAAACCAAATTCTTGGCAAATAGAGGAGGCATTGGTGGACTTACCTCCTCCAAGTAGACACACAACGACTGTAGTAAAGACAGTCAATATATTTTATTTATGAACTCCAAATATACAACACGTTTCGCAGGTTTGACCCCGCTTCATCAGGCAATAACAACGGAGCAATAGCATATGTGGTCAGTAGAAGAGCCAGGCATCTCTGTGATGCCCTTCATGGCCTTGGGGCTCTTCTCACAAGGGTCATAAAACAAGTGTGGCCACCATGATCTTCACACCCATAACAAGTATAGCCAGAAAAACACCTGAAGTATAGTCCCCTGTATCAGACGAAGTAGTAAGGAACATAGGCGCTACTGTGCTGAATAAGGAACATAGGGGCAAAGAAGGATTAAGAAGAAATGGGGCCCAAGGCAAAGTAGTAGTTTTGGTTCCCCCATTATAGTCTTTCTGGTAAGCTGAGGTAGGAGAGGGGTCAAAAAAAAAAGTGGTATTCGGGCCCCTTGACACCCACTAGGCCCTAGACACCTGCCTAGGATGCCTCGTGAACAGTGGCGGCGCTAAACTGGGGCTTGCCGGGGCTGAAGCCCCAGCAGAGAAACTGTAAGCCCCTCGGAAAGCCCCCCCTGAATTAAGGGCCGACTCGAGCGTGGAGCGAGACACTTATCATTCCCTCACCTCAGGGAATGATAACAGGAGAGGGGGCCTTTTACGCGCGGCGAGATACAGCTATAGTTTCCGGGCTGAAGCAGACACTAGAACTTCAGCCGCCTGGTCCACTTCTGTCTCCTCCTCAGCAATACCGCTATGCACGCACTGAATCAGGAAGTAGTGCAGAGCGGTATTGCTTAGGAGGAGACAAGAGTGGCTCAGGCGGCTGGAGCTCTAGTGTCTGCTTCAGCCCGGAAACTATAGCTGTATCTCCCGCTCGGCGCCGTGCATAAAAGTACCCCCGTACGCTGAGGTGAGGGAATGATGGGGCTCCCCTCCCAGTCTCTGCAAATAGTCCCCCCACCCTTCTGACCAGGTAGAACTTTATGTGCCAGAATATAATTAACATCTTTGGCGGCCACATGTTTAAAAATTAGCACCACTCGCTTTCGGAGGAGACAAACTGGTTACTCAAACACTGTTCGCTACTAAATAGAAAACCAGTATGTCTACATAGCCGATTGGCATGCATAGGCTTTGGCTGGGCGGCCAATGCGGTCTTAGATCCTCACAATGACAGTGGGAATAATGCTTAAGTAGTCCATGTGCCAGCCATGTTGTTTTTAGAATGTTTTAAACAAGTTTGTGAATCACTTTTTGTATGACAATTTTGCAAGTTATACGGTAATTAAAATTAATTAAGCACATGTAGACATACTGGTTTTCTATTTGGTAGAGAACTTTATGTGCATTTACTGGGGTAACGCTGTCTTACGTGCATTTACTGGGGTAACGCTGTCTTACGTGCATTTACTGGGGTAACGCTGTCTTACGTGCATTTACTGGGGTAACGCTGTCTTACATGCATTTACTGGGGTAACGCTGTCTTACGTGCATTTACTGGGGTAACGCTTTCTCTTATGTGCATTTACTGGGGTAACGCTGTCTGTCATTATGAGCATTAACTGGTCAAAAGCTGTCTCTTATGTGCATTCACTGGGGTAACGCTGTCTCTTATGTGCATTTACTGGGGTAACGTTGTCTGTCATTATGAGCATTAACTGGTGAAAAGCTGTCTCTTATGTGCATTTACTGGATAAAAGCTGTCTCTTATGTGCATTTACTGGGGTAATGCTGTCTGTCATGATGAGCATTAACTGGTGAAAAGCTGTCTCTTATGCGCATTTATTGGTGAAAAGCTGTCTGTCATGTGCATTTACTGGTGAAATGCTGTCTGTCATGATGTGCATGTACTTCATATTTTTTTTATGTAACTACATTAGCTGGTGCAACTTCATTACAGTTAGCCCCGCCCACATGATGTCATGACCACGCCCAGTTCATCGCCCCGATTCCCCCCTGTAAGCCCCACCTGCCAGCCCTTGTGCCCCCTTTGAGCCCCCCCAAAAACCTGAAGCTGGAGCCGCCACTGCTCGTGAATGATCCTGCTCTGCATTGGGAGCTACAGAAGTAATACGGAGGCTGCCCATAGGGTGATTGCAAATGGAAGAGGGGGCTGCACATGAAATGAAAGCTACTTACTATACAAAGGAGTCTGTATAGTGCCACAACAAGGAGACTAGATGCCTTGGCACCTTTGAAAAATAAACAAAGAGATATTAAGAGCCTAAATGGTGTAGTAGTTAAGAGTTTTGGGGGGAGAATAAGAGAAAACTGGTACTCACAAAATCACCAGCTGTAAGGGCAACCAATCAAGGGCTACCTAGGCAAAAATTGAATTATATATTTATTTACCTGGGGCTTCTGTGCAGATGCAGTATGTGCCCAATGACATGGGTGTGGCCATGCATGCACAGACATCCTGGCTTGCAGATGGTTTGGCAAGACTTACAGGTAGTAAGCGGGACACCGGCAGGTACTGGAGCTGCGGTAAGGGACCCAGAAGACTTCTGGTGGCTGGAAGAAGCCCCAGGTAAGTAAAGATAAATTTAAATGTTCACCTCGTTTGTCCTTTATGTGGGAGGAGATTGCAATCCCCAATTGAAAAATTAGGGGCCCCAGCCAGAGCTGAGGGCCACAAACTCCCAACAAGCAGTGTAAGCAGGGCCGGGCCGAGGCATAGGCTGGAGAAGCTCCAGCCTCAGGGAGCAGTGTAGGAGGGGGAGAGAATTCATTCAGCTGTCATTCCTAATTGTGTTTGAAGCAGAAAGAAATAATAAAAGGGGATACATGGCAGTGACTGCAATCCAGATAACTAGATATTAAGGTGTTGGGGAGGTTGGGGGCCCTGTGGCACTCTTAGTCTAATAGCAATCAGTGTGTGACAGCTGGGGTGGGAGGGATGGAGGGGCGCACTTTGGTGTCTCAGCCTTGGGTGCTGGAGGACCTCGTCCCGGCTCTGAGTGTAAGGAAGAGGTTGCTTACCTTGAAAGACACCACTAATAATGATGTAAAAAGACTATTGTTTCATGGGCTCAACCAACCTCATCAGGCCAAATATTCATGCCAAAACAAAATGCAAGCATGCAGAGATTCCCATAAGAACTCAACCATCAACGGATTTCAATCCAATCTTCATTTCATAAATTGTGGTGCATACAACATACAAGACCAGCACAACGTTTCTGGCCTGTCGTACTTTGTCAAGTGCTGAGCTTATCTAGTTGCCCGTCTTTTTACCCGTTCTAGAAGCTCAATGTCCTTTCTATATATAATTAGAATTCTGCAGCTCTCTCAAGTAGTCTATAGAGTCCAAACACAGTCCATAAATTCTTATGTCCACAAGCAGTACATATAATCCTCTCACCACCAGATGTCGTTGCCGAATATATTATAGATCAGCAATAAGAGCGTCAACAGATGTAGCGATATCCACAACAATCTTCGTTCTTCACACTGAATGACTCCTCAAAGAAGTATATAAAAACTAGAAAAGAAATAGCGTAATCCAGATAACACAACCACAGCTGTATCAATGATCACCGTGCAGTTTCACACCGTATGCACTTCCACCCACATCAAATGAGCAAAATTCACGCTCACCGGATATATATGCTGACCAAATTAGACCAGTTTGCTTGCTTGTAAATGTACAAAATTCTCTCCAGACTGTTTAATGCTGTCCAGGATCCACTGCACTCTACCCGGATCACACTAGAACTCAAAGCAGTTGAACAAAGATAGCGTAACCAGATTTTTTTAGGCTAGTATCTTCAAAACACCTCCACCTCAGTGCAAATGCCCACCAGTGCTCCCAGACATGCATATAAAACAGATTGCGCTCAGTGCATGTAATGGCTGACCTCAGAAGACCAGCATTAGCACTTCTAGATGATTCCTCTAAATTCGCTTCCACATGAATAAAATTTTCACCTTAAACTTAAAAAAATGCTTGCATAGTGTAATACCGCTTTTATTTCCACATAAAATTCTTAAAATTGCACTCACAAAGATAAAAAGATATGTGCATATCAAAATTTCCAGTCTCATCGCCGCTGTAACGCGTTGAAGCGTCTATCCCGCCTGCCCGGAAGCCACGCACTACCGGTTTTGTCATCTATGACTCAATGGGGGATTGTCCAGGCATGGCCAGACAGACGCTAAAGAACCCTCCTTATGCAAATCACTTCCTTGTAATTGCGGTGCGTGATGTTTCAAGCTTGCGATCTGATCAAAGTGCCATGCAAACCTTATGCAGGCTTCAATATTATTCTTCATGCAAGCAGTATGTTAACTATAAATAACACCCACTTCTGCGGACAAATATAATCTATCCTAACACTATGCAAGTACACCTATCTAAATAATATTAATCTAATTCAATGAATAACAGTAAGAACAATAAAAACAACAGTAAAAAAAATATATGAAATCAATGTCACCATATATAAACCACCATTATCCATATTTTATGACATACATGCACATGTTTCATCATATAGTGCTAGCATATTAACCATTGCAATACAAGCATACAGCATAACCGTATCTAATCCCCAACAACTGTCCTAATGCAACTGTGTCATGCATGCAATTTTAATTTTAATTTGGCACCTATCCCATCCCCTTAGTGAATACCCTCTGCGATTATGTGCTATATAGTGTAGCTCCAAAATTGATATAATTATATGAGCAAAGACTTACCAGTAATTAGACTCAAAAGGTCCGATTTTTGTATACACATGTTGCATCATGCCAAACACCTACATAGTGAATGTGTGGATTCTTGATCATATTGACATAATTCCATATATTTCAATCAACTGCTATAAAACAATGGACAATGTCCTTTCTATGCGTACGTACAAAAAGGGCGCCTGGACAAAAAGGGCGCGGGGTGTAAACTCTAAATAATAATTAATCATTAATAGGGTTTATAAATATAGTGTGCTATATTTCGTTTACAAATAATGTTTAACAAAATTATAAATCATTAAATAATGTTTATGAAATCGGAAATTGTGAAAACGTTAATCTTCCCTGTTTCAAAAGTTAAACTTATAATTACGTTTATAAAAAAACCAATAATATATGTTTAATTGTTATAATTGTATATTATTGTGAATAACAGTCATTTATGGTTTGTTCTTATAATAAAATCTGAAAATATTGTTTATAAAGATGATATAAATATAACTACGTTCGTAATAAGTGTTGTAATACATTAGTAATTATTACTAAAATTTTACTAAAACTATACCTAAGCCTACTCTTACACAGAACCCTACCTGTACCTATCCCTAACCCCTAGACTCCCCTGTTGGTGCCTAAACCTAAGACCCCCCTGTTGGTGCCTAAACCTAAGACCCCCCCTGTTGGTGCCTAAGTAACCCTCCCTGTACCTACCCCTAACCCCTAGACCCCCCTGTTGGTGCCTAAACCTAAGACCCCCCTGTTGGTGCCTAAACCTAAGACCCCCCTGTTGGTGCCTAAACCTAAGACCCCCCTGTTGGTGCCTAAACCTAAGACCCCCCTGTTGGTGCCTAAACCTAAGACCCCCCTGTTGGTGCCTAAACCTAAGACCCCCCTGTTGGTGCCTAAACCTAAGACCCCCCTGTTGGTGCCTAAGTAACCCTCCCTGTACCTACCCCTAACCCCTAGACCCCCCTCTTGGTGCCTAAACCTAAGACCCCCCTGTTAATGCCTAAACCTAAGACCCCCCTGTTAATGCCTAAACCTAAGACCCCCCTGTTGGTGCCTAAACCTAAGACCCCCCTGTTGGTGCCTAAACCTAAGACCCCCCTGTTGGTGCCTAAACCTAAGACCCCCCTGTTGGTGCCTAAGTAACCCTCCCTGTACCTACCCCTAACCCCTAGACCCCCCTCTTGGTGCCTAAACCTAAGACCCCCCTGTTAATGCCTAAACCTAAGACCCCCCTGTTAATGCCTAAACCTAAGACCCCCCTGTTGGTGCCTAAACCTAAGACCCCCCTGTTGGTGCCTAAACCTAAGACCCCCCTGTTGGTGCCTAAACCTAAGACCCCCCTTTATTATGTGGATAATTATGTTTTACTAATTGTGGATTAAAAAAATATTTTGCAATTTACGTTACGTACTGATCGCTTTATTTTGTGAATAATAATGTTTTACAAACAGTAAGGGATAAAACTTTAAATAATGTTTTAATTATTTAAATAAGATAAATATGTTTAGTATTTTCATAAACGTTATTCGGCACGGGTGCATTTTATAAACGTAAATCACCACAAGTTCAGTTATAAATCATTAAACAGCTCCGGGCGCCGTTTGTAAACTTTATTTAGCTCCTGGCGCCGTTTATAAACTTTATTTAGCTCCGGCGCCCTTTTTTCCTACCCGGCGCCCATTAAACGCTATTTATTATGGGAGTGAATGGCGGCGCCCTTTTTGTCCACTAGCGGCATGCGCCCTTTTTTCCCAGCTCCCCTTTCTATAGTGCGGTGCCCAAAACTGTATCACATACTCCAGATGTTGTGTATGTACACTACGCACTAGAAGTCAGCAGACACAGGGCCCCAGGAGAGAATCTCAAGAAGGAGACCGGGAAGGTAATTACAACTTTACAAGAGAATTTGTGCTATAGGCTGGATGTCTGCTTTAAAGAGACACTGAAGCGAAAAAAAAATTATGATATTATGATCTGTATGTGTAGTACAGCTAAGAAATAAAACATTAAGATCAGATACATCAGTCTAATTGTTTCCAGTACAGGAAGAGTTAAGAAACTCCAGCTGTTATCTCTATGCAAAAAAGCCATTAATCTCTACGACTTTCAAAGTCGTGGAGAGGGCTGTTATCTGACTTTTATTATCTCAACTGTAAGTAAACAAATGCCTTTTTCTCTGCCAGAGGAGAGGTCATTAGTTCACAGACTGCTCTGAAAGAATCATTTTGAATGCTGAGTGTTGTGTAATCTGCACATATTATAGAATGATGCAATGTTAGATAAAACACTATATACCTGAAAATAAAAATATGAGAATATTTTCTTTGCTGCTAATCTTCTAGTAATTATTCATAGTACACAACCAATTCATTATATCATATTTTTTTTTCGCTTCAGTGTCTCTTTAAAGAGACTGAAGTCTCTTTTTGTACCTTATTTTCTTATCCAGTCCTCTTCAGCATTAAATTCTAAGCTGATTTGCCGCATCCCTGCTGCAGAATGAGTTATTATGGCCCAGAAATAGCCCTGCAAAGTTCCACGACTTTGCAGGTCGCAGATTTTGCTGCCCTGGGGAGGCAGAGCTGTGTGCAGTAGCTCTGCCTCCTCTCCAGTTGTTCACCGATCTCCGCCTCTCCCCGCCCCTCTCAGTGAAAGAAGACAGAGGGACGGGAAGAGGCGGAGATCGGTGGAGATTGACTGGAGAGGAGGCAGAGTTACTGCGCGCAGCTCTGCCTCTACCAGAAAGAAAAATCTACGAGCCCTGGAACTTTGCAGGGCTATTCCTGGGCCATAAATAACTTGTTGTGTCGCGGGGATGTGGCAAATAAGCTTAGAATTTAATGCTGAAGAGGACTGGATAAGAAAATAAGGTAAAAAAAGAGACTTCAGTGTCTCTTTAAAGTCACAACATGCCACAGAGGTCCCAGGAACAGGAACTGAGAGAAAATCTTACTGATGGGGACACTGACAGCAATAAAAAAACCTAAAAAAGTTTAAAAGTTTCTGTTTCTTTTCCATACTATACAAAAGCTAAAAAAAATAAATAAAAAAAAATAGATACTGGTATATAAAATAAACATGTTAAGGTATAAAACTAGTAGCTTCAGCTTTAACATGGAAAATCAAATCAGTGGACACATTGATTCATGTACTGTACTTAAACAAGAAGTTTTGAAATAAGTGAGCCTCATTTTGTTTTATTTTTTTGTGAGAAATAAGCCTCAATGCCAACAACATCAGAGTTTTTGGACTAAGGCATTTTGCACAAAAAAATATCTATATTTTTGAAATAAATATGCTTTATTAAAACGCACAACAAAACATAGCTAAGTCTTTATTCATAATATTGTTCCAATCGCCTTTGTTCATCATCATTGGTTCTGATAGTGAGTGGAAATTCTGCTAAATGGCAACACTGCCCTCTAGTGATGAAAAAGAGAACATCTTTTTTTTTTGCTTTTTAATATAAACACCCAAACGGTTATATGAAAGCAGGAAAAAAGGGTGCCGCCGGCTAGTGGACTAAAAGGGTGCCACCATAGACTCTAATGCAACTATCATTAATACGGTGAAAAAAAAAAAAAAGGGCACCCGATAACTATCGTTAACAACATTTGAACATTAACGTTTTTAAAGTATGTTATCGTTTTAGAAGCTTACAATGTTATAGTGTTTGCCATATTATTTCGTTTGTATGTACAGATTTTACGTTATCAAATATATTATCGTTTCTATGTGTAAAAGGGGTAGTGGTTAGGGTTAGGCACCACCAGGGGGGGTTAGGGTTAAGCACCACCAGGGGGTGTTTAGGGTTAGGCACCACCAGGGGGGAGTTACTTTAACCACTTCTCTACCACAGGTTTTTCTCCTTAAAAACCCCAGCAAATTTTAACATTTTATTCACATTTCCAATTCATTCACGAATAACTTTACCACTATTCGTCATCACACCTAAATAATCTATACCTTTTTTTTCAGGACAAACTAGGCTTTCTTTGGATGGTACTTTTTGCTAAGTTATATTTTATTATTGTATGCATTTTTTTTTTATAATTCTTTTATTGAGGAAAGATACATTAGACATTTAACACCATCCGAAAAATATATATATATCAAACATAGCATTAACACTGAACTTATGAACAAATTCACAGTAATCTCAACAGCTAAAATAGAAAAAAGCCAGTGGGGATATAAACCAAGATATAGTTCCAATATATCCCATATAAATGTCTAACTACAAAGACGTATCTAGTAACAGTACAAATAGGTTCCAGACATACATATGAGACATCTATAGGACTCCTAAAAGCCCTTAATCTGGACCTACCCAAAATAAAAGAAATATATCACCAACAAAATTGGTTTTAACATAAACACAGCAAGTACCATATCATAGATATATTGTGAGTATTAACTTTTAAGACCTCGCAACTATATTAGAGTCTCAAGGCCCCTAAAAATAAGAAGAAGGAGAGAATATAATTTAAATATTGTATGCATTTTTAAAGGAATTAAAAGGAAAAAAAAAGAAAAAAAATATTATTATTTCTCAGTTTTTAACTATTATAATGTGAAAATAAAAAGTGGTACTCTAGATAAAACCCACACATTTTATTTGCCCATTTGTCCCAGTTATTACATTTAAATTATGTCCCTAGTGTTTTTTACTTTCACATTGTACTCTGTGAATGATTACATGCCCTTATTGGCAAAAATAATGGTTACATACCCCCCTGGCATACATATTTAAAAAGTTGAATCCCTTAGGTAACAAATTATATATTCTCTTTTCAATTCTGTCACTTTTGGGTTCTTTTTCATGCGTTTTATTTTGGTACAGAGTATATGAAAATAACAGTTTTATTGTTTTGATTTTGTTTGTTTTTTAAACAAAATCATATGACATAGGCCTTAGCAATCAAACACCCCAAATTCTATTCTCTCGCTTGTCATGGTTAGAATGATATCCTATATACATAATCAGATAGCTTTTTTTGGCACACAGCAAACTGTTAACCACAACAAGCACCCATGGATTTTTCAAGGCCATTTTTTGCACCAAAAGTAATTCAGTCCTTCTTTCTTAACAAAGTCCATGGAGCATCAGAACAGTCAAGAAAAGCCATAATTTAAGTCCTTGAAATGTGAGCATCTCTGTATTTCAAAGATTTTATTGACATTTTAAAAGTTTCAAATTGTGTACAACACAGTAGAAAAAGCTGAAGAACAATCAGCATGACATTAAACATTCAACATCAATCATAACAGAATAAACAATGGAGAATTGAAGACACTTGTAGATAATTGACATAGGGATGGCTTAGGGAGGCTTGAGGTGTACCCCAGAGGACTATAACCAACTATCTGGGGGATGCTGTGGGTCAATGAGGAAGGGGGGGGGGAGAGTCCTGGCATAGAGCCAGGGTAAGTCTCAGACCTCTGGTGCCTGCCGTCCAGCGATAGACAGGCCACCGCGGAAAAAGGTCGCGGATAGTAGCTCATCAGGTCATAGTCTTGTTATCAAGAAGCCCTCCATTAATGGGTGTTCAGATTGAATCCAGGGATCCCAAATTTACCCGAATTTTTTATGAGTATCCTTCAGAATATACTAGTCAATTGTTCGTTAATCATAAAGGAATTAAGTCTAGATTTTACTTTGATAATATTGACAGAGGGTTCCTTCCAGTTAGCAGCAATAGTCATAGTGGCTGCTGAGAAGACAAAGGAGGCTAGCTTGTTTTGGGATCAGGTCAATGACTCCACTTTTTCATGTAGAAGATCTTGCCAAGGATCTTTGGGAATGGATGTATGGAAGAGAGATGAAAGTAGTCTATAGACTTGGCACCAAAACCTAGTAAGTCGGGGGCAGGTCCACCATATACTGTATGTAGCATGTCACCTGGTGTCCTACAACCACGGAAGCAAAGAGGGCTGGCAGAAGGGAACACTTTAGCTATTCTTGCAGTGACCAAGTACCAACGGGTCATAATCTTATAAGCAGCCTCGACCGTATGTAAGTTAGGGGAGCAACGTCGTATTCTACTCCAGATATTCAGCCAATCCTCCCTGTCTTTTGTACGCAGAAGGTCTGCGTCCCATCTGGTAGTGTATGCATGAATGAGGGGGTGGTCAGGGCGGGTGAGAAAAGCATAAATTATGGAGATTAGCCCTTTAGAGTTGGGGCGATGAAGACATATATTTTCATATGGTGTAGTATTATATGGGGGATCTTTATTCTGAACTAGGGATTGTATCCAGTGTTTTATCTGTAAACAGCTAAATAATTCTCTGGGCTGGGCTTGAAAATGTTCCTGTAGGGCAGTCCAGGAATAAATCCCTCTGGGGGGGGGGGGGGGGGTGTTAGTTAGCAGGCAGGAAGCGCTGTTTACAACTCACCTGCCTGGCTCCAAGCGCTGCTCTCTCGCCGCCGGTCTCCTCTCTCTGTGTACATGCTGATACACACGCTGCTTCCTGTTTAGCCGGAAGCAGCGTGTGTATCAGCATGTATACAGAGAGGAAAAGACCGGCGGCGAGAGAGCAGCGCTTGGAGCCAGGCAGGTGAGTTGTAAACAGCGCTTCCTGCCTGCTCACTGACTATGCATCTGAGGGGGGAGCACAGAGGGCGGCCCGGGAGAGGGAGGGAGAGGTCGGGCTGCCTTCCCCGCAGCTCCGGCTCCCCCGTCCATTATAGGGGACAGCTACCTATCTAACCTATCCTGGGGGCACCTACCTAATCTAACCTACGCTGGGGGGCAGCTACCTAATCTAACCTATGCTGGGGGGCAGCTACCTAATATAACCTATGCTGGGGGGCACCTACCTATCTAACCTATGCTGGGGGGCAGCTACCTATCTAACCTATACTGGGGGGCACCTACCTAATCTAACATACACTGGGGGGCAGCTACCTAATCTAACCTACACTTGGGGGCAGCTACCTATCTAACCTATACTGGGGGGCACCTACCTAATCTAACATACACTGGGGGGCAGCTACCTATCTAACCTACACTGGGGGGCAGCTACCTATCTAACCTACACTGGGGGCAGCTACCTATCTAACCTACACTGGGGGGCAGCTACCTATCTAATCTATACTGGGGGGCACCTACCTAATCTAACCTACACTAGGGGGCAGCTACCTAATCTAACCTACACTGGGGGGCAGCTACCTATCTAACCTACACTGGGGGGCAGCTACCTAATCTAACCTACACTGGAGGGCAGCTACCTATCTAACCTACACTGGGGGGCAGCTACCTAATCTAACCTATACTGGGGGGAAGCTACTTATCTAACCTATACTGGGGGGCACCTACCTAACCTATACTGGGGCGCACCTACCTAACCTGGGGGGGGGGGCAGCTACCTAATCTAACCTATACTGGGGTGCACCTACCTATCTAACCTATCCTGGGGGGGGGGGAGCTACCTAATCTAACCTATACTGGGGGGCACCTGTCTAATCCAGCCTATACTAGGGGGCAGCTACCTAATCTAACCTATACTGGGGGCACCTACCTATCTAACCTACACTGGGGGGGCAGCTACCTATCTAACCTATACTGGGGGGGGGGGGCAGCTACCAATCTAACCTATACTGGGGGCACTTATCTAACCTGTATTGGGGGCACCTACCTAGCTAGCCTATTCAGGTGGCAACTATACTGGCTACCTATATTGCAGGCACCTACCTAAATAACCTATACTGGGGGCACCTACCTATCTAACCTATGCTGGGGGCAACTATTCTGGCTACCTATATTAGAGGCACCCACCTAGCTAACCTGTACTGGAGCACCTACCTATCTAACTTATACCGGGGGCGCCTGCCTATCTAACCTATACTGGGGGCAACTATACTGGCTACCTATACTGGAGGCACCTACCTGGCTAATCTATAGCGGGGGCAACTATACTTGCTCACCTATGCCTGGCTACCTATACTGGGGTATCTATTCTTAGCTACCTATACTGGGGGGACCTATACTAAGTGCAACTAGACCTGGCTAACCTATACTGCGGGCACCCATACCTTGCTCGGGGGGGTGGGGGGGGGCACAATTTTTACCCCCTCGCCCTGGGTGCATTTTAGCCTAGAAACTGCACTGTATATATGTATATCTATCCCTACCAAATGTCACGATTGTGGAACTTTCCCCGTGATCAGCGCACAACGCGTGCGCTGACACGGCGGAGATCCTCCACAAGCGTATAATTTGCAGGAACCCAGCAAAAGGTGCTATGCACCTGTAGAGGGAAATTCCTGTCGGCAGATGGCGCTGGGGAGTGCAGAGGAACCAATCCTCTGTACCTCCACAAGTGCCAGACAGGAATTGTACGAAGCGCAGAACGCAATCGCAAAAGAGGCGATTGCGAATGAGATTGAGCAAAAGGTATAGGTTGTATGTGTGTGCGCCAATCCAGTCGCCACTCCGCGACCGCGCACACACAACAGCAGATACGAAATAGGAACGCGATCGCGAGAGGTGCGATCGCGAGACGTGACACAAGGCAGAACAGAATAGAATACGAGGGTAGCAAAGGCACAGCAAATACAATAAGGAGATACGGAAAATAACAACCGCTAGCTAACCGCGAACACCGCACTCATTCGCAACAGTGCACGCGGTTATGCGCGATCTCCACGTGATAAGCACAATAGAGACAAGCACGCCTAACTAACCATAAACAGACAAACATGAAACAGGGGACGCGAGCGCTTGCTTAACGGTTACCTCACCGAGCCTGTAGCAAGCGCAGACAGACACACGAAAAACAAGAACTAGGCAGGAAGGATCCACCGCTCTTCCGCCAGAGCAAGTGTGATCCAAGCAGGAACACAGATCAGAAAGATCCACAGCCGCTAACGCTAGCGGCTAGTGCGATCTCAGCAAGACAGAACGATTCGCTATCAACCGCCGTTGGTGACAGCGCAATCGCGACCGACAAGACAGAACAGAAGGATCCCCAGCGCTCGCACAAAGTAGCTAGCGCGATCCCAGGAAACAGAACAGAAGGATCCCCAGCGCTAGCACAAAGTAGCTAGCGCGATCCCAGGAAACAGAACAGAAGAGATAGCTGGTAGCAACCGCTGCACCAGCTATACTCCAAGAACATAGATCAGAACCATTTCCTGTCAACCACCATAGGGACAGGACAATGGCAAACAGGCAAGACAAGACAGAACAGGCAATACAGATAATACAACCTGACTGGGCTAGAAGGGGAGCCTAAAGCAACCCCCAGGAATTAACTATACTAGATAGCAATGGCTGACACTCCAGCAGTGTCCATCAGGAACTGAGCATGGAAGGGAAATGTCCAGCAAAGCATTCTGGGAGCAGAATGCTTTTATAGTGCCAGTCATCAAAAGAAGGCAGGTAACGGATTTGCATGACTAATGTATGCAAATCCCTCAGCAACACAAGCTGCAAAACTGACAGAAAGTCTCTCTTAAAGAGACCTGCAGAATGCAGACGTGAACAGTGGTCAAAACGCTGCCTGTCTGCACAGGCAGCTGAGCAGATTCTCACACCAAATTTGTAAGATTACCTACTTACAAAGAAATGAACAGTTTGTAATTTTATGATGGTTTTATTGTATTGGAAAAAGACAGGATTTCAAACAAAAATCAAGAAATAAACACATTACATGAAAGTTATAAATTATTTCATATGACACTGAATGACTTCACAGTCACTGAAGGAAATTATTGAAATCGACATTTTGGGATTAAATGGCTTCTCATGACATCTTGTGGCGGACTGTTGTACTACATGCAGGCTTTAAAGTCCATTTAAACCCATAACTGAACAAAGCGAAGACATAGCAACAAAAGTTGTTTAGGTAATAACTGTAACCACTTCACCACTAAGGGTTTTTCCCCCTTTTGGACCAGAGCAATTTTCCCATTTCAATGCTCCTCCCATTCATTCGCCAATAACTTTATCATTACTTATCACAACACCACGAACTCTACATTTTTTTTGCCACCAATTAGACTTTCTTTGGATAGTACTTTTTGCTAAGAATTATTTTATTTTATATGGAATAATAGGAATAATATGAAAAAGAAACATTAAAAAGTTAATTATTTCTCCGTTTTCAGGTAAGTAAAGATAGATTAAACTGTTTGCCTTGGGACTTGTTATATTCCGCTAAATACCGGTAACAAAAAAAAAGTCGTTTGGTGCCCCACCCAGACACAAGAATAATGTGGCAATGTGTTCTCACATAAAATAATTAAGTAGTGGAATCAAGAAATGCAGAGACGACACTACAGTGGTAGCATGGATGTCAATGCAAAAAGATACTGCATGGTATGCGGGATTGCAACATGCTATAGGTGTTGGTATGAGGAACAGCAGAATAGTGAAAAATCATGCAGGGAGGTATTACACCTGGCACTGTCACAAAGTTGTGAAACGTATTAAAAAATCTTGGCAAAAGTTGTACAACACGTGATGAAATACATACACAAGCATATGCACACCAATGATACCACTTTATTAAAAATAGACACAAATACAAATATATCTACCCTGTAAAGTGTGGAGTGATGCGTGGGCTGGAGGTAATAAAGCTGGAGCAAGTGCCATGGCCAGCGACATTTAACAACACTCTGTTCCAAACCAGGTAGATCATCTGCAGGCAGCGCGCGTTCCCACCACTAAGTCGAGGTCACAACGCATTTCGGTGGACGTCCCCTTCATCAGGAGACACCCCTCATGCAACAAAGTTTATTTGTCTATGTAAGCTCCTGTGCTGTGGCTAGGGGTAGTGCTATCTTGTGCCTAAAAGTTAAAATTACATCTAAATGCAAATACCCACTTTTACAATTAATTACACTCCCATCTTCATTTCTCAAATATAAAATAAAAAAGGATAATAATATTGTCAATAAAATAAATAAACATAAGGTTAATAATAATACACAGTTGTGCTCGACAGGTAAACGATAAACTGCATTCTAAATGAAATTAAAAAGCCTTACAAGAAGTTTGCAGACTATAGAAAGTGGACTATTGAGAACTGATGATTAGAGTTAGAGAGTTTTCACATCAAGATCCGCATTCAGTTCTTTTTGGGCTAAAGTATCAAGATTTTCATCTTAGCTTGAGTACCCTCTTCCAATCCGGAATCCACTGTAAACCAATTAACTTTAAGGATTCTATAGTTCTTCCATGGTACTCTTCACAGTGTTTAGAAATGGTGATATTGGAGCTGGGTTTATGAACACCCCCTTTATGCTCACCGAATTTAGTGCACAGAGTCCTGGAAGCTAACATAAAATTTGTTGCATCCGCACTTTAACAGATAGACCAACTGTGTGTGGTTGTGTATGTTGCTTGATTTGTATAGTCAACTCAATGTGTGACTATAAATGGACAACTCCCACACCTAGGCTTACAACCTCTAAAATTCCCCCTAACTGTGCTATTCTCCCCTCCCTCAGCTTAAAGGGAACCAGAGACGAAGCACCCTCATGTATTTTACCATATATATCAGTGGGGACATTAGAGAAAACACCTACCTTGCTTTCTGTTTCATTCTGCACTGCACAGCTTGCTTCTAATCAGCCCTGATAAAATACCAGACTGAGCATTCAGTCTGGCTTTGCTCAGGAATATTGATAGCTCAGTCTGTGTTCTCTCATGTCTTTTCAAGTCCAAGCCTTCTCCCTGCTGGCTCTGCTCAGGAATCATTATAGCTGAGTCATTAAAGCAAAGCCAGACTGAATGCTCAGTCGGGGGTTTTATCAGGTCTGATAAGAAACAAGCTGTGGAGTGCAGAATGAAACAGAAAGCATGGTAGATGTTTTCTCTAATGTTCCCACTGATCTATTTGGTAAAATACATGAGGGTGCTTCGTCTGTTGGTTCACTTTAACTACTATCAACAGAACCAAATTACCCGGAGCAATAAAGTTTTCAACACACCTAGATTTTCCGAATATTCGGAGAGTTTAATTGGTAAAATACCCGGAGCAATAATGTTTTCAACACACCTAGATTTTTTGAAAATTCGGAGAGTTTAATTGGTAAAATACTCTCAACTCAAGCAATGACTCTTCTAAGAGCATTCTCCAGTTTCTATTTACGATGTTAGGAATCTGATGTTATAAAACAAATCCAGAAAGAGACACCGAGAGCCCAATATAGTGTAGTATGTACTGGTAATATGAGTGTGACAAAGTAAGTATATGATATTAATACTCACAAATCAGGGTTACCATCCAGGCAACCAGTGTAAAGGCAGGTGGGGAGATGAGACCTGTCCCCACTCAGGATTAAGAAGTCGCTCTCTGTAGATCAGAAAAAAAGGGGGCTACACCCCTCCACCAAGAGTGGACTTAGATCATGTACCGGCAAACAAAGGCACCAAAATTTGATACGTTTAAAAATCGTGGGAGGCCAAGGTGGATTTCCCTCCTCCAGATGGACACAACAAGCTGTTGATAGAGTTCAACCAAATATCTATTTACATACTCCAGAAAGTGCAACGCGTTTGCAGGCATATCCCGCTTCCTAATGCTATCAAAGAGACTCTGAAGCTTATAAAAATAGCGCTTTTTATTTACCATTCCTCTTCTGCAACATCAGCTAAGATGAATCGCCGCATTCCCGCGGCAAAACAAGGTCTTTAACCCCCTGAACTCCTGGGGCAACAATCCACGACTTACAAAGTCGTGGATTTTGCTGCCCAGGGAGGCAGAGCTTTGGGCTCTAGCTCTGCCTCCAGTACAGTCAATCAGTACTGATCGTCACCTCTCCCGCCCCTCTAAGTCTTCTTTCACTGAGAGGGGCGGGGAGAGGCAGCGATCAGCGCTGATTGACTAAACTGGAGGCATAGCTACATTGAAAAGCTCTGCCTCCTCCAGGAAGTAACGGGGGATGATTTTTGCCCTGGGGATTTTGGGGGCTACAGACCTCGTTATGCCACAGGAATGCGGCGATTCATCTTAGCTGATATTGCAGAAGAGGAGTGGTAAATAAAAAGCACTATTTTTATTGGCTTCAGTCTCTCCTTAAAGGAATACTATCGATACCCAAGTGTTCTAAAATGACAGTGTGCAAATAATGTCTAAGTAGCTGTGTAAACATTTTCCTACTTTTCATGTTAAATATCAGAGGCAAAAGCTGTAATTTATTGAGGGTAGGATTTAGCTATATTGGAACAAATCAATTGCAGAAGGGGTGTCTGCTTCAATGCACAGCAGAGTTGCATATCAGACTACAGAAAGCAAACATCAAACATATCAAACTCTGAAAGCAAAAACAGTATGAAAAGCTGTGACAATTAGTTACATTTCCTCTGCTCTCTTCAGACACTTCAGTCAGCAACACAGGACACAGGAGCTGCAGCTGTTGGGAGTTCTCTTCTCTGTCACACACAGAGCTACACATAGAGTTAACTGATCAAGTGTGAGGGGAATTTGCCCTCTACTCATGGCTCAGTCAGCCATCAGTTTTGGCGTCAGTAAACTTTGAAAGTATTTTGCTAACAGTAAACAAAGAAGTTGCTACTAAAATGTATACACCAGTACTTAGCAGCACTTTCCAAACAATTCCTGTGTCAATTGAAAAAAATATGTGAATCGATAGTATTCCTTTAACGGAGCATAATATTCATGCAAGTCTAGTACAAAGCAAAGCGCCTCTGTGAAAAAACAAAGCGCCTCTGTGAGTGGGTACTGTGAGAAGCCTGACGGCTGTCTCACACTTAATGCCGCTTCCTCCGAGGCTGTGTTTGCCGACTGCAAAACAGTTTTGAATATATTTCACAGCTTTACAACAGTGTAAGTGTAATACCTCTCTACATAATAGAATTAACTTGCCAGGTACACCCAGAACAATAATTAAAGTGTACCCAAGGCTACATGGGGGAAGAGATGAGGGCGGGGATGGGACACAGAGGCATGTTCCATGGGGAGTGTAAGAGGCATTGCTGCACAGTTATTTGGATTCATTTGTTTCGAGTTTCCACTGAGCATGGGTGTTAGTTACTCATACCAGAAGGCAGCTCTAGGGTAGCATGATCACATACTGCACCGGGATCACACAGAGAGTGGATAGTGCCAGCCAGCCTCACCTCTCATATGCACAATATTTGGCTGCTGGACTGAGCAACTGCCCTCTAGAGGCCCTTTAGTAGGTACTTTTAAAAATAAAGAAAACCTTGAGTAGCCCCTTATGAGGGTGAGCTACAGGAACATGGGAGAAACATAGTTTATAGTGCCTTTTAATCTGGGAGAAATGTTCTTCTTATATATGTGTACACTTGCTCTTTAAATTTTACAATGTTTCGTGAGCATGGCCCTTTAAGACTCTGGGGAACACCATTCACCTGAGAATGATCACTGTATGCCCTGAATATTCAAAATTACAACCACTAGGGGGCAACAGAGACCAACCTTTAGGACAGATATATAAGGAAATCACTTGGCAAATATTACCCAGTTGTATGTAGATTTTACAGATAATATAGCATGTACTGTAGGTACGACTGTATGTACTGCAAAGAGTTGAGAAAAGAGGATATTACAAAATATACTAATCTCCCAAAACCAACACACTTTTGTTTACCTGGACACAGTTTAAGCGATTTTCGCGTCACTGTATTAATGGGTTGCTTCAAATCGGAAAATATGAGACTAACACAAGAAACAAAGTTTATATACATTGGTTCAAAACTGTAGAAGATGGTTTAAACAAGGACTCTAACTTCTTGTGCTACGATGGGTTTTAAATGCCACAATTATTTTAATTTTTCTATCTTTTCATTCATTTTTTTGTGCCATATGCTGTGTAAGATGGTGTTTACGGTCACTATTCATTTTATTTGCTTTCATGTGTTGGTTTTAAATGCCACAATTCTCTTTAGCTTATGGTGCATGAAACCAGCCCAGTTACAATTTGAACTCGGAATTTACGATGTCTCCCCATCACCAGAGTCTACTTTATGTTATGTTAAGGGCAGGGCCAGCCCTAGACTTTTTGCCGCCTGAGGCAAATTTTGAAAAAATTGCCGCCCCCCCCCCCCAAAGTTCTAGGGGCGGCATCCGCCCGTCCGTGGGTGCGGGGGGCCTGGCCGCCGAGCTGGAGGGGTAGCTGGCAGGACGGGGGTATTGGGCCTAGCGGTGGGGAGGGGGGTCAGACCCCCCTCCCTCGCCTGGGTCCCCCGATCTGCGCTCCCCTCCAGCTTTAAATGTAGAGTAAGCAGCCGACAGACAGTAAGAGGCACGGGCGGGGGATCACTCACCTCTTCCTCGTTCCAACGTGCGCTCCACTGACGTCACTTCCTGCAACGCCGGCCACGTACAATACAGTGGGCGGCGTTGCAGGAAGTGACGTCAGTGGAGCGCACGCTGGAACGAGAAAGAGGTGAGTGATCCCCCACCCGTGCCTCTTAATGTCTGTCGGCTGCTTACTCTACATTTAAAGCTGGAGGGGAGCGCAGATCGGGGGACCCAGGCGAGGGAGGGGGGTACGACCCCCCTCCCCACCGCTAGGCCCAATACCCCCGTCCTGCCAGCTACCCCTCCAGCTCGGCGGCCGCCCCCCCCCCCCCCCTGCACCCACGGACGGGCGGATGCCGCCCTTAGAACTTTTCCGCCTGAGGCAAAAGTTTCACCCCGCCTCATGAGCTGGCCGGCCCTGGTTAAGGGAACTGTTGATCTTATCAATTTAGCCAGGATGCCTGGGAAGGGCCCCGCCTTAGGTTTTACAGCGCCCTGAGCGAAACCTGATTTTTGTGCCCCCCCTTCATTCTCCATCAGTGGGACAGTTACCCCCACCCCTCCATTTGGAATGACAGCACAGCATCAACAATTTGCACCATGCGTTACAGTCACAGTGCCTCCCCCCCCCCCCCAAAAAAAATGCCCTCAGACTTAGTATAGGTAGGTAGCCAGGTATAAGAGCCCCCAGTATAGGATCTCCCATGTAGGTGCCCTCAATATAGGTAGCCAAGCATAGGTGCCCCCAGTATAGGAAGTCAGTTGAAGGTCTCCCCCCATAGGTAGCCAGGTGCAGGTCCCTCCAGTATAGGTAGCCAGGTGTTGGTGCCCTCAGTATATGTAGCCAGCTATAGGCGCCCCCCTGGATGCTGGCGCCCTGAGCGACCGCTCCGGTCGCTCAGGTTAAAGGCTGGCTATGCTTGGTAAAGCCTCCTGAGTAACAGTTAAGGCATCTAATTACATTTATGTTTGCTAAAGAATGTTTCTCCTCTGTATGTCAGTGTATATAAGCTGTGTTTTTCAGTTTGGAACCAGTCCGACGAAGGCTTTTTATAAGCCGAAAGCTCACTGTTTATCCATGTCTAAGTTAGCCAATAAATGGTATCATCCTGATTCAAAACTCTTTGCTTTTACTGATGGCTATCACGGTACAACACTCTACTGCTTCTACTGTATGTATTGCAACATCACTTTCAATAACCTTTCAAAACAATATCCAATGCAAACAGATCTTACATATGATACATTTTAATGCAAGCCTTTGAAAAGTAACACCATCTGCATCTTCAAGCTGGTTCCACACTTATTGTTTTGCATTGCAATGCATTGCGATGCTCCTGCCACATTGCAAAAAATGTCAATCATGTGACCCTGCGGCAGAGTGCGCCGATAGGGCCATGTAACGATTGTGGAATTATCTCCGTGGTCAGCGCACAAGATGTGCGCTGACACTGCGGAAGTCCTCCACAAGTGTATAAAACGACAGAACCCAGCTTTGGTGCAATGCACCTGTAGAGGGGAATTCCCACTGGCAGATGGAGCTGTGGAGTGCAGAGGAACAAAGCCTCTGTACTGCCACAGATGCCAGATAGGAATTGTACGAAGGGAAGCAATACAGGGCAAGATAGCCCCCCAGTGAAAGAGAATGAGCACAGAGACAGAATGCATGTGTGTCCACCAATCTAGTCACCACCCGGCGACGGTGAACACACAACAGCGTAAACCAAGTGGGAATGCAATCGCAAGAGTGGCGATTGCCAACAGTGACACAAGACTGAGTAGAGACAGAGCACAAGTGTAGCGAGAAAGACACAGCAAACAACAATGATCAGAACGCCAAGGAAAACAAAAAATGCACTCGCTAAGCGCGTTCACCGCACGAAAAACGCAACAGAGACAAAATGCGCCAACCCTAACTAACCAATGTAACACGAAAATGAATAGAGAACGCGAACGCTTGCTAAACGGTTACCTCACCGAGCCTACAGCAAGCGTTCGTTCCAGACAAGACAGACAGAAGGAGTAACCAGTAGCAACCGCAGCTCTGGCCTACACTCCCAGACAGAGTACAGAAGGATCCACTGCCACTACTGCTAGGGCGAATTCGATCCCAACAGACAGAACAATTTCCTGTCGACCGCCGCTGGCGACAAGACAATCGCAAAGGAAAAACAGAACGATTCGCTACCGCCAACCGCTGGCGACAGCGCAATCGCAAGAACAAGACACAACAGAATAGGCAGTACAAATATACACAATCCTGACTAAACAGGAATGCAAGGAGCACTCCCTAAGGGTATCTACTCTAAGCTAGCAATAATAGCCAACAATGAGCAGAGGGCTGAGACTCCAGGCAAGTAGCAGGAACAAACCATCATGACCAGCAGGGAATTCTGGGAGCAAAAGGTATTTATACTGCAAGCCATCAAAGGAAGCAGCTAAGCAATTTGCATGACAAGTGTATGCAAATTCCTCACCAGAAGAGCAACTCTGAAACTTACAGAGTGAAGACAGGTCCCTTTTCCAGAGACCTGCAGCACTCAGACCTAAACAATGGTCAAACAGCTGTCTGCCTATGCAGACAGCAGCGCGGATCATTACAGGCCATATGCATAGCACCGCCCCTGTTCATTCCCGTCGTTCCGCGCATGTGTGCCGTGCTCCGTCGTTTACACGGTGTGCCTCTCCCATAGACTTGCATTACACCAAGCTCCATGCGTTAAGTGCTGTGCTTGCAGTAGCGCGCTGCAGCCCTTGCATTTTATCAGATACTTTCAGGGCGCACCACAAGGGACCGCAATAAGTGTGGAGGTCTCCATAGACTTTCATTGCTTTTGCGGTCCTTTGTGATAAAATAGGTGCAACCATGCAGGCTTCAACTGTTCAAGTGTAAAAGGGGCCTCAAGTAACAGAGGACTTACCACAGTACGTTCTCACCACCACCACCAGAGTATGTTCTCACCAGGGGTCTAGTCCTGAGAAAAGAGGTCAGTGGACTCACCACAAACCCCCCTGCGCCGTGTGCTGACAAATGGGTGTGGTTACACCACAGAATGTGTGCGTGGTCATGGGTGGGTCCAGATATACATGACCTTAGCAGTGGTGTAAAAGGTCTTCCGGGGAAGTTTGAGTTCTGCCGTAGTGCATCCACCAAAAATAGATGTATTCTGATAGCATTTCACCAAAAATACACAATCTGGCAGCAGCGTTTTCCCAAAAATACAGATCTGACAGCAGTTCCCCCAAAATAGCCCAGTATAGATAGCCAGGTCTATAGGTGTCCCCAGTATAAGTAGCCAAGTGTATAGTTGTCCCCAGAATAGGTAGCCAGATGTAAAGGTGTCCCCAGTATATGTAGCCAGGTGTATAAGTGTCCCCAGTATATGTAGACAGGTGTATAGGTGTCCCCAGTATAGACAGGTGTATAGGTGTCCCCAGTATAGCCAGGTGTATAGGTGTCCCCAGTATATGTAGCCAGGTCTATAGGTGTCCCCAGTATATGTAGCCAGATCTATAGGTGTCCCCAGTATATGTAGCCAGGTGTCCCCTGAAGGAGGGTAGGCAGCGCAGTGGAGGGGGAGTAGTGGGCACAGAGGTAGGGAAGGGGGAAGTGTCCCCCCTTCCCTTAACTTGGGGCTCCCCCTCCCTCACTCTCCCCTCCAGAACTAAACATTTTGCGGCGGCTGGCAGCGGGCGGGACTTACCTCCTCCTCCTTCTGGCGGGAGTTGAAGCTCTGCATTGCCGCTAGTCTGGTCTGGTCTAGACCAGAGCAGTGGCATGCAGAACTTTTCCTGGCACTTGGAACGAGGAGGTGGTAACTTCCCGCCCACTGATGCCCGCTGCCAGCTGCCGCAAATGTTTCGTTCTGGAGGGGAGAGAGAGGGAGGGGGAGCCCCAAGGTGAGGGAAGGGGGGGGAGACATCCCCCCTTCCCCACCGCTGTGTCCACTACTCCCCCTCCACCACACTGCCTACCCTCCACTGTATCCATGCTAGGGTGGACGACATCCACTCTCTGGAAAAAGTAGGTGGACTTCACGCAGGACTCGACCCCTGGTTCTCACCACCACTCCCACCACACCACAAAGTCTGACAAAGCTTTTCGGCCTGCCTCCAGCTTGGCAGCCACCAATAAATCCATGTCTGCCAAGCCCGGGAGCAGACGGTGGCAATGCAGATGGAGGTGGCCAGAGCCTCGGAAGAAAATTAAAAAAAAAAAAACCTGCCATGGCTGCAATTTTGTGGGGGGTGGAGCGATCACCTGCTTGGATAAATTATTAGTTACGATGGATCAGGTGAGTATGTAATGTTAGAATTTAAGTAGGCCTCAGTTACTTGGCCTGAGTTTTATGTAAAAGGCTTGTCCGCAGTGTATGCCTTTAAAATAAATAGAGTTCTTGTGATGCAGGCAGAGGCATCTCAGGGTCTGCGTGTAGCAGAGGATACACGCAGATACTGAGAACATGTTCCTAAAAGAAGGCCACCGGCCTACTCTGACCTCAACACGTACACCACAGGAACCATCAACATAGGCCGTGTTTACCAAAATACCAAATTCCAGTAAGTAAAGGAAAGGTGATATTGAATATTAATCGAGCAGGTGGGTATTATGACACCACGAGGGGGCTCAACCAATATTCTGGTCTAGGGGATGGCGAAGATGATGTCACATTTAACTCTTTCCTAGTCGGTATTAAAACCCAGGTGGGCGATCAGAGCTCGCTCTGCTTCTTACTTTCACACTAGTTCTAAATGCTGACTAGGACCTCTAAGTATTTTCATTCTATATGTAATCTGATATAATGTATGCTGTACATAGGTAGTCTAGTGTAACGTAGTTTAGAAAGAAGGTACCTGATTGACTTCAGCAGGAAGTTTAATCAAAAAGCTTGTAACGCAACATGAAGATATGGCGTGGCTAGGATATGATGCACTGTATCTATCTGTATTTCTGTTTCCTGAATAAATAACGTGAATATTGAAGAAGCCTGAGAAAGTCTATCTCCTGCTTGCTGTGATGAGTTGTGTGTGCAACTCTTGCTGATGAGTTGCTGGTGCTGGAAAAAGGTGATTAGAACAGTTTATAACAATGGTGCTGAAACCCTTCGCTGTTGTAACGATTGCGGAATTGTCTCCGTGGTCAGCGCACCAGACGTGCGCTGACACAGCGGATTTCCTCCACAAGCGTATAAATTTGCAGGAACCCAGCAGTGGGTGCAATGCACCTGCAGAGGGAAATTCCCGTCGGCAGGTGGAGCTGTGGAGTGCAGAGGAACAGCTCCTCTGCCCTACCACACACGCCAGACATGAATTGTACAAAGGGAAGAACCGTAATCGCAAGAGAAGCGATTGAGAGTGAGCACAGAGACAGATTGTGTGTGTGTGCATAAAACCAGTCGCCAACCCGCGACTGTGCACACACCACAGCAGGTATGAAGTAAGAACGCGATCGCGAGAGGTGCGATCGCCAGACGTGACACAAGGCTACAGCAAGGCGGAGCACGAGAGTAGCAAAGGCACAGCAAATCATACAATGAGGAGATACGGAAAATAACAAACGCTAGCTAACCGCGAACACCGCACTCATTCGCAACAGTGCACGCGGTTATGCGCGGTCTCCACGTGATAAGCACAATAGAGACAAGCACGCCTAACTAACCATTGACAGACAAACATGAAACAGAGGACGCGAACACTTGCTTAACGGTTACCTCACCGAGCCTCCAGCAAGCGTCCATAGCAGACAAGACAGACACACGAAAACAGGGACAAGCGAGAGATAGGATCCACAGCACTAGCGAAAGTGGCTAGCGCGATCCAGGTACAGAGTAGCAGAACAGAAGGATCCACAGCACTAGCGAAAAGTGGCTAGCGCGATCCCAGGAGACAGAACAGAAGGATCCACAGCGCTAGCGAAAAGTGGCTAGCACGATCCCAGGAGACAGAACAGAAGGATCCACAGCGCTAGCGAAAATTGGCCAGCGCGATCCCAGGAGACAGAACAGAAGGATCCACAGCGCTAGTGAAAAGTGGCTAGCACGATCCAAGGAGACAGAACAGAAGAGATAGCTGGTAGCAACCGCTGCACCAGCTATACTCCAAGAACAGAGATCAGAACCATTTCCTGTCGACCACCGCTGGGACAGGACAACAGCAACAGAACAAACAAACAGATAAACAATCCTAACTGCATTAGGGAATCTGCCTAGCACAGTTTCCAGGAATTACTCTAAGCTGATCCTCAAACAAAGAGCATGGCTGACACTCTCCAGAGTGTTTCACAGGAAGACTCCTTATGACCAGCGAAGCATTGTGGGAAAGACATAGTACTTATAGTACACGCCTCCAATGAATGTGGCCAGGCAATTTGCATGACAACGTATGCAAATTCCTCTGCAAGCACAAGCTGCAAAACTGACAGAAGCTCTTCTTTCCAGAGTCCTGCAGCATGCAACCCTACACAATGGTCAAAAAGCTGCCTGCCTGCACAGGCAGCTGAGCAAATCATCACAGTACCCCCCCCCCCCCCCCTCCAGGGTCGAATTCCAGATGACCCTCAAAAGTGCTATTAGCAACAGACTCAAACTGAAGACTCATGGGGCCTGATTCACAAAGCGGTGCAAACTTTTTCGCGGACTTTTGCGCGCGCAATTTGCCACAAATCGCGGCAAATTGCACGCGCAAAAGTCCGCAATCGCGCGAATGGCGGCACTTTGCGCGCAAAAGTCCGCGGAAAAGTTTGCACCGCTTTGTGAATCAGGCCCATGAAGGTCGGGACAGCCCGACAAGGTCCAATTCCAGAGTCAGTCCACCTGAAACCGACCTCATCGGAAGCATAACTTATACATGCTCTCAAGACAGATTCACTTCTGGCAATGTAGTACTCACAAAACGACTCTGAATCGTTCTCCAATTCATACACCAACGCTTCGAGCTGTTTTTTCTGGAACGGGGGCTCCCATTCACACCTGACTAGGTCTGAGCATTCATACTGAACAATGTTAGGGGAAGTTGTGACAACAACATGAGGAATCCTATTAATTTTACTCTTGAAACTGCATAGTTTGGGAATTTTCCCCATAGCAAGATCATAGATGGAGGATCTTAAAGTAGTACTGAGTGAAGAAGATCTGTTTTTACATGACAAGGGATCCCACAAATCATTGACAAAACTGACACACTCACGCCGATCACAGTCGGCAGGAACATCTGAGAAACAGGCATCAGATCGCACAGATTTAACCTCTAAACAAACGGGAGAAACTCCATCAGAATTCACGCAGGTGTCCACAGTCGAGGCACACCCATTCATTTCAGGTCGCACAGTGTCCAAACTCACTTGCTTTACCCCAGAAAGACAGGAATAATCATGTGACAATGGTGTCTCTTTATTGGAAATAATTGGTTGATGTGTGTGCAATTCGTCCAAAACAGTCTGTCACACATAAATCACCAGATCCACATCACACTCATCACATTCATTAGAATCAATCAAAAGGTACATAGAGTCGAGACAATCATTCAGTTCATCCGCGCTCTTTGCGATATAAAAATCGCAAAAGGCTTTCCAATCAAAATCAAACTCTTCCAACAAGGCCCCAATTTCCCATGAGGCAAATGGTGGTTCAAACAACCCAGTATCTAGGTAATCTCCATATGGGTTGGGGTCAGGAACGAGGACAGACTTTTTAACTGCTTTAATCTAGTGTGCGATCCTACCTATAATAGGATCCACATATGCCTTTGCCTCAGGCAATGACATTTGAAACAAATCGAAGGTTCCCTCTGCCCTGGGAATTTTGGTTGGGCTGGTCATACTGTAACGATTGCGGAATCGTCTCCGTGGTCAGCGCACCAGACGTGCGCTGACACGGCGGATTTCCTCCACAAGCGTATACATTTGCATAACCCAGCAGTGGGTGCAATGCACCTGCAGAGGGAAATTCCCGTCGGCAGATGGAGCTGTGGAGTACAGAGGAAAAGCCCCACTGCCCTACCACACACGCCAGACAGGAATTGTATGAAGGGAAGAACCGTAATCGCAAGAGAAGCGAGTGAAAGTGAGCACAGAGACAGATTGTGTGTGTGTGCATAAAACCAGTCGCCAACCTGCGACTGTGCACACACCACAGCAGGTATGAAGTAGGAACGCGATCGCGAGAGGTGCGATCGCCAGACGTGACACAAGGCTACAGCAAGGCGGAGCACGAGAGTAGCAAAGGCACAGCAAATCATACAATGAGGAGATACGGAAAATAACAAACGCTAGCTAACCACGAACACCGCACTCATTCGCAACAGTGCACGCGGTTATGCGCGGTCTCCACGTGATAAGCACAATAGAGACAAGCCCGCCTAACTAACCATCGACAGACAAACATGAAACAGAGGACGCGAACGCTTGCTTAACGGTTACCTCACCGAGCCTCCAGCAAGCGTCCGTAGCAGACAAGACATTACTCTAAGCTGATCCTCAAACAAAGAGCATGGCTGACACTCTCCACAGTGTTTCACAGGAAGACTCCTTATGACCAGCGAAGCATTGTGAGAAAGACATAGTACTTATAGTACACGCCTCCAATGAATGTGGCCAGGCAATTTGCATGACAACGTATGCAAATTCCTCTGCAAGCACAAGCTGCAAAACTGACAGAAGCTCTTCTTTCCAGAGTCCTGCAGCATGCAACCCTACACAATGGTCAAAAAGCTGCCTGCCTGCACGGGCAGCTGAGCAAATCATCACAGCTGTTTAGCAAAACAGGCAGACAGGGGCCAGGGGCCGAAGTTTTCAAGATATTCCACAGCAACACAAGCGGAATAGACGCGGACTGGAAAGCTTATCAAGCTGATAAGTGGTGTGGGGTGTGTGCGTGAGCCGGCACACGGGCTGCAATTCGAGGAAATCAGCGGCGAAACTCTTGGACGTTACACTTTAGCTGCATGTGCACAGCAGTTAAAAGCCTAAAACAGGATTGGAAGGAACCCTCTGAGGCCAGCTGGCAACTTGCTGCGAGAAATCGATCCGCTGAGGGGGAGTGGTGGCCCCCCAAGGAGTTCCGGGGTCCAATCTGAAGTTTCGCGGAGAACAGTTGCGAAAAGCTGATGAATTGCACAGTCTGGGATCAGGAAAGTATAGTTTACGTTGTTATATTGCATTATCTTTATTGTTTTTCATGTGTTCGGTGTTCTGTGCAGCTTCGGTGTAAAGCGTACATAGTACTGGCTTTAATGTATGTTACAGTTTACATAGTGGTTATATCCACATTTGTCACAGGCATGTTTTTTTTGCTGGTCAGATGTCGATTGAGTTTTTTTTCCTTCTCTACAGAGTCTGGGAAGCGTGCCAGCTGTGATGGGTGTCCCCCGCAGGAGAGATAAGGGGGGGCTAAGGCTTTCGAGTAGTAGAGGGGGGGAGAAGAGAGGAGAGAGGAAAGCGAGTGAGAGACAGTTGTAAGCTGTGAGGTTTAGAAGTGTGTAGGGTTTAAAGCATGTGTTAACTGTTGGCAGTATGGGTTTTTTGTTTCTTTTTTCGGTGAGCTGGGTAGACAGGAATGCACAGCCCACGTCTCTGGGTCGCTTTGAAGTTATGAAAAAGCTTATAGCCACAGCTGAGATGGTGGGTGATGGGCTACTGTACTCTGCTGGTTTTTTCGGTCGGAATGTTTTTTTCCTCTGTGAGTTTTTCTAAGAGACTCCACAAGCGTAGTGGAAAGCGTAGAGAGAAAAGCAAGCTTCTCTCATTCCTTTCAGTGCTGCTAAAATGCTTCTAAATGTCTGCATACGTTTAATGTTGTTTGGTCAGCTCCGGCTGATAAATGTTCGTCTCAGAAGAAGTTTCTAGCTGGGATGGTAACAGTTAAAGTAGTTTAGAGTTATACAGCGCGCTCTAGTAGTTCTGAGTTATGGCTGAGATAAGCAGATGGTTGTGTAGAGAGAGAGATTTCCACGTCACTGGGTGATACTAAGGTATATAGCATTTAGAATTGCAGCTGAGACAGGGTTTTTTCCTTAGGTTTTTGCAGACATCCAAGAATGTATGTAGCGGAATGCTGATTCTCTGCAATGTGTATCGATGCTATGTGCGATTATGCATAAAACCTTTGTTCTGTTTGAGTTTGTTTTTTCTCCTAATGTTTATAGGATTGAGAGGTTGCTATGGGAGCAGCCATCTTAGCTGGCAGTCCAGGACTCAAAATGGTGGCAGTGGGGAGGGCCCGCCCTCAAGAGTCATGCCCCAAGAGTCATGGCCCCCACACGTCATGGCAAGGGGGGAGGAGGGGCTGGGGGGATCCATGCCACGGCAGGCTGTGCTCGCGGCTCCGGGCTGAGCAGCTGAAAGAAAGGGGGGTAGAAATACAGAGACATTATACTGAGTATCTCGGATCCCGAAGTATTTCCCCAGAGCCTTTCCCTGGGTCCAGGGAAAGGAATGCCAGAATACGTGCACCAAGCTATTACTGTAAGACTAGCATGGTCACGGATAGGAAGTGTTTCCCAGCTAGGTGCAGGAAAACACGTAGCAGTGCAGATCAGGAAAGTATCTGTAGTGAGTGGCTTATGGGATTATTCCTTTAAGTGAGGCACTTTAACGGGTGGTGCAGCATGAGTTCCCAATAGAGTAAAGAGGGGACAGTGCATCAGGGGGTGCCGGAGTTGGAAAAAAAGGGAGTTGACCAATCCAGGTATCCGTCGCCGCGGCCGCAGAGCGGTGATGTTTTTTTCCGTTTTTTGTCGTGGACAGGTCCAGAGTTTGACTAAGAGGTCTATGCTGGGCTGGGGCTGTTTTTTGTGCGTTTTTCTCGTGCACTAATTGGTCAAATATGTTTTTTCCAGCTCCTACCAAGTGTAGCACAAAGAACAAGAACTGATCGCAGTTCATGGGGCAATTATACAAATGAAAGAATTGCCATTTACAGAGTGACAGAGTATCAGTACAGGTTTGCCAGATGACTACCTACCAAGTGGGCATTCAGGGATCTGCATGCAGGCATTTGATGCTGGAATGCTTAGCCCTGCACCCTGTGTAGTTTAAGTGCAAAGTGCTCCTTCCTACAGGGAGGCAGCCGGTTTTTTTGTAGCATGGGGGTAGTAGCACGGCAAACATTGGGCAGAGGGTACAACACACAGAACTTCTAGCAGAGCTGGTATCGCGATGAAGTTCTAGGTTAGTAAATGCGATAATTAGTAAGAGCATTGCAGGCTCACCTGCAAAGCAACAACAGGTGTGTGGCATCCGTGATCTGTGCATGCGACGGCCGCGCATGTACAGATAGGGGGGGATGTGGAGGGAGCTTGCAATGAGGTGAGAGCTTCGAAAGGTGAAGTCCGCGGGAGCATATTTTACATGGGTAAGTACTGAGGATAGTACTTTAGTACTTAGGTAGGGGAGAGAAGTTTAACTCCAATCTACCAAAAAGAGTAAACAGAGTTTATGAGATGAGAACCATAAAGCAACGAGATCAATGACGGTATATATTGATCAATTTAAAGTGTACAGAGTACAAGCCGCAGGGCGAATCCCAAATCATTAATAAGAATTGATTTGTTTCTATTTCGATTTCAGGAGTTTGGCAATATGGATCGAGACAGCTGCAGTGCTAGCAGCAATGATGGAGATGTCAGTCGGATAAGCGTAAGGTTCCAGATGCCAATCTGAGTTTGGAGAACAGCGAGATTCCTGAAATTAAAAAGAGACTAAAAAACGAGATTCCTGAAATTGGAAAGAGACTAAAACACGAGATTCCTGAGATCGGAAAACGACAAAAAAAAACTGACTGAGCAAAGCATAGTGCAAATTGCTAATGTTTTTCTTTCCCAAGGAGGTGCTTTTATAATGAAGAGTACCGTGCTGATGGTGATCCTAGGTTGCCATTTCGTCCTAGGAGAACGAAGAGAGGACATTCTCATGTATAATAAGGGGTTAATGAGAATGCAAGGCCCAAGCATGTTAATGTTTGGTGACAAAGGTACTAATCCTTTCACACCTCCCTGCGCTTGGCACAGATGGACCAAGCAGGGATGGAGGAAAAGAGCACTTGTGCCAGGTGAAAACAAATTTCATGGCACAAGGTGGGTGACAGGTCTGAAGGGTCAGAGGTGCGGGCAGTATGAATTGAATGGCAGGGTAAATCTGCTATTGAATGTCACACTCCCAGAATCGATGCACCGATCCAAAGGTTGGTTAAAAGGTACATTGCAGTACAATGGGTACATGCAAAAGGTGGAGTGTGTGATTCGGGGGTACCTTGTCTTGGTTATCCAGAGTGAGATGGTTCCAGATTGGAGAGGAACGAGCAGGAGGCGTCAATTCTCTTACAGGAGAGACGCAGGGGACAACATCACACTCTGGGGTTACCAACAGGGGGTGTCTCTGAAACAACTATACACACGTAAAGGCTGGAAAACCGAGGGGTGGTGGTTCTCGAAACAAGAAGTAAAAATCAAGATCAAGCCACATTTCCAGGTGACAAAGGGTGGGGAGAGCGGTCCCGGGGGAGGGAAAGCCAACACAGGGAACCCCATTCACACTACACGGGTTACCACAGGGGACGATATTACACAGTCCATATGCAGTCGCTTATCCTCATGCTAGTTGGGTAAGTGAAGAGGTACTCTTAATTGAAATATTGCAGAGAGTACAGTCTTCCCGACCTCAGGTACATATTGTGCCTCAGGACATAAGGGGGGAAGAGATCCAATCAGGACAGTTGGGGACATAGTTTGTCAGGGAGATGCTTAAAGATCCTGTACAACTGAGATTGGACAAGGGGAGGTATATCGATTTTTCTGGAGAAGGATCTTTTGCATGGAAGCTTCAAGATGTTTGGGTGAACAAATGGAAACTGTGCAACATTCCTTTAGGCACCGCCACTTCCTTAGTTCCCACCTCAACACATATCTTACACCATGACCTGAGAGGTCAACCTTTTTTGGTGCTAGACGGGGAGGTGAAACGAGTAGAGTTGTCCTCATGCGGGCAATTTTCCCAGAGGTACCTGTGTTTGCCGGGGCGAGTCAAATTTAGTGAAGAAGCCTGCTGGCTCAATAACACAGAATGCGAGGCTACCATTCAAAAGATCCACCCTGAAGCCAAACCGATAGTTCCGGTGGCTGAAGGAAAGGTTTGTTTTTTTAGCATCATGTCTAAGGACACATTCAAGGTACATTTTCATAATTGTTCCGATAAGGGGGATCTGTCAAGGGGAACATATTGGGTGAGCGGAGATCCCATATGGATCCAGTCATCCAGGTTTGAGGACGTTATTTCTCAAATTGTTAAGAGAACTCTAAAGTTCAAAGTTTCGCGGGAAGTTCCCCTCCTGAAAGAGAACACGACATGGGACAAAGGGGAAGAGGGTTTGATACAAGACCACACTTTGTTACAACGGTTAAACAAACAGTACACTAAGTTAGAGGTAAGATTTCACCATGATCCAGGTGAGCTTAACGAGGTAGAACACCAAAATAAGCAGGTGAGTTCCAGTCTGACCTGGTGGAAAAGGTTTCCGGTGATGTTCCAGGGACACTCGGACTGGGCCTCTGCAGTTCAAAAGTTCTTCCTACACCCACTGGTCGTCTGGATGGGAATGACAACTTTAGGCATCATTATCCAGGTGAGGTTGTGTGTTAAAATTACGTAAAACAAATTAACCTGGTCAAGAGATTGGTGCCTCATAAACAATCTCATGAACCAATATTTCCAAATTAAGGGATATACAGGGTTATGGGTATAGGTTTAGTAGTACCGGTGATGGAGCTGATTGTATAAAGGCGCTCTTTTAGAAGGCACCTGGCACTGCTCCGTTGTGTAACAACCAAACGATTTTTACTTTTCTGTGGTCATGCAAGTTTGTGAGTGATACGCAAGTGACACAAATGCTGAGCTTGTGGTATAGAGGGACTTAGAAGTAGGGCATCCCCAGAGAGCCTGGTTACAGGAAGACCAAGAGGTCTTGCCCTCTCTCCCAGGGAAAACCGCCTAGAGCAGAGAAGATGTGGGAGCACGAACATCGAAAAGTGAAACGAAGAAACGAAACCAGGTACTGTGGGGTTCAGAAGCTGGGATCTGCAGATCAAGCCATTTTAGGGGGGATTGTTAGAATTTAAGTAGGCCTCAGTTACTTGGTCTGAGTTTTATGTAAAAGGCTTGTCCGCAGTATATGCCTTTAAAATAAATAGAGTTCTTGTGATGCAGGCAGAGGCATCTCAGGGTCTGCGTGTAGCAGAGGATACACGCAGATACTGAGAACATGTTCCTAAAAGAAGGCCATCGGCCTACTCTGACCTCAACATGTACACCACAGGAACCATCAACATAGGCCGTGTTTACCAAAATACCAAATTCCAGTAAGTAAAGGAAAGGTGACATTGAATATTAATCGAGCAGGTGGGTATTATGACACCACGAGGGGGCTCAACCAATATTCTGGTCTAGGGGATGGCGAAGATGATGTCACATTTAACTCTTTCCTAGTCGGTATTAAAACCCAGGTGGGCGATCAGAGCTCGCTCTGCTTCTTACTTTCACACTAGCTCTAAATGCTGACTAGGACCTCTAAGTATTTTCATTCTATATGTAATCTGATATAATGTATGCTGTACATAGGTAGTCTAGTGTAACGTAGTTTAGAAAGAAGGTACCTGATTGACTTCAGCAGGAAGTTTAAGCAAGAAGCTTGTAACGCAACATGAAGATTGGCGTGGCTAGGATATGATGAACTGTATCTATCTGTATTTCTGTTTCCTGAATATATAACGTGAATATTGAAGAAGCCTGAGAAAGTCTATCTCCTGCTTGCTGTGATGAGTCGTGTGTGCAACTCTTGCTGATGAGTTGCTGGTGCCGGAAAAAGATGATTAGAACAGTTTATAACATGTAATCCTGAGATTTCCCAGTCCTGTATCATTAAAGGATCCATTCGAGGACCTAAAAAAAAAAATCCACTTACCTCAGGCTTCCTCCAGCCCCTGCCAGCCACCCTGTGCCCACGATGCAGCTCTGCTCTACACTGGGGGTCGGGGGTCCCCTCTGGTGCAAGATGCTGGCTGCTCCTGCGTGAGTGGCTCTAAGAGTCACGCTGACGTGACGTCATCTGGACTGTACTAGGCAGACGCAGTAGTTCTGTGCAGGCGCAGAACAGCCCGGATGAAGCCAGTGCAACTCAATGAGCCGCACGGTGGAACACAAGAAGGTGGAGGAAAAACAGGCCTCTGCACCAGAGGGGACTGGGAGCCAATGGAGCTGCGGCGAGGGCACAGGTCGGTTGCCATGGGCTGGAGGAGGCCCCAGGTAAGTGAATTTCTTTTTTTTCCTCCCTCGGACCTTCCCTTTAAAATAGATCCAGTCACGACAAACTCTCTCTATTTACTTTAAGTGCTCTTTAATTGATTAAATGAAAAGGCTATGGCTTTTCAGATGACCCTCGTATATTATAACCATACTGATACTCTTTATGTATTTTGCATGCTTTTATTTCCATTGTGTTTTCTTACTGTGTGATGATGTTTTCATAACCATTTTCTATGTATCCATGAATGTAATGTGCTCAATGAAAGTATTGTGTCCGCCTACTCAACTTCTACAAATGTGACCTTGAGACTTGTATATTACACTGCTTATGATTTATTTCAATTGTTTACAATAATATACAGTAAAACCCCAGCTATCCACCAGAACTCAGGCACCTGGGACTGGAAGCAGAGTTGGATTAAGATGTAATGGGGCCCTAGACACGGTAGTAGATTTGGAACCCCCATGTCGGCCTTTTGGTAAGCTGAAGTGGAGAGAGGTCAGAGTAGGTGGCTGGTGGGCCCCTTGACATCAGCTAGGCCCCAGGCACCTGCCTAGGTTGCCTGGAGGATGATCCTGCTCTGCCTGGAAGTCTCAACCAACCGCCAAGCCTTTATGTATATAGATTTGTGTAGCGGAAGCAACTTACCAATCCGTCTTCTACACTTCCTGTGGCTCCCAGCAGCTTTCCTGTGTGCATACACGGTACCCGGCGTGTCACCTGACCTGCATTGGGTCACATGCACGCTGCTGGTACAGAACAAGGAGGACGCTGGAAAGCCTCTGAGAGCAGCAGGATCTGTAGACGATGTAGCCTGGAGGTTCGGTTCCAGGGGCGTAGCAATAGGGGGTGCAGAGGTAGTGACCACATCGGGGCCCTTTGGCCAGAGGGGCCCCGAAGGGCCCTCCTTCAACTACAGTATTAGCTCTCTATTGGTCCTGTGCTCATAATAATCACTTCTATAGATACTTTGAATAGTGGTAATCATTAACTGTTCCCCATCCCCTTCTTGCACCTCTGACACTGTAGTTGCCATTGGCAGGTTTTGGTTGCGCCATATCAATTGTTATGTATAGAGTGCTTGGGGGCCCCAATGTAAAACTTGCATTGGGGCCCACAGCTCCTTAGCTATGCCACTGTTTGGTTTGATTTTGCTTTTGCTGCCCACCACTCTGGACAAGGGAGAATTAGTGTTGTTTTAGTGCCAGTTGCTTGACTTCACAAGCAACTGACAAGCACACGTATCCGGCATCAGGCAATCCCTGCCTGTGCCAGATACTGGAGGCTTTACTGTAAGAAGAAGGAGCAGCATGCAGTGGAGATGTACAGTGGGGTTGTGCAATCTAGCGGCATGTAACAAATGTAGTGGGGTTACTTTTACTCACATACATTAATTAAAGGGATTTTTCTTTACATTAATTACATTATATCAGGGCCATATCTGATGCCCATGGTAAGACCTGTACCACCCCTCGCCCACATATACTCACATACTCTTTATTTATTTAAGTATTTATATGGAGACGACATCTTCTGCAGCGCTGTACAGAGTATATTGTCTTGCCACTAACTGTCCCTCAGGAGGGCCCACAATCTAATCCCTACCATAGTCATATGTCTATGTATATATTGTGTAGTGTATGTATCAGTCTAGGGCCAATTTAGGGGGAATCCAATTAACGTGTCTGTATGTTTTTTGGGATGTGGGAGGAAACCAGAGTACCCAGAGGAAACCCACGCATACATGGGGAGAACATACAAACTCCTTGCAGATGTTGACCTGGCTGGGATTTGAACCAGGGACCCCGCACTGCAAGGCGAGAGCACCGACCATTACGCCACAAAATCACACAAGAAAAATTAGAAAAATTAGTAACACATTTTGCATAATTGTAACTTTGCATTGTAATTTGCAATCACAATGCAAAATCGTAATGCCAAGTTTTAGAAAAATCGTAAACAATTTTGCATGTACACGTAATCAGAAATTGTCATTTCGTGCAATTGTCCCATAAATTTGTGCCAACATTAGCAGTTAATAGCAAAGCTTTCATACATGCTTTTGTCACCATGGATGGTAAGGGGAATAGTAGGAACAGTCAAAAAAATTATTTTTCTGAAATTTTTTAGGGAAACTCAATTTTAAAAATGCAAAGGAAAAATGGTCATTTTTCTAAGTTTAAAAAACATTTTTCCTTTGCATTTTTAAAAACTATTTTCTTAAAAACTATGAGGTCTTTTTGTCAAATTTCTACTATACTTAATTCCTACTAAACTATGACTTATTCGTACTATTCCCCTTAACATATGTAGCAATTTTGGTAATAATTTGGTAATAATAGCATGTAGGGGGGCTTTGCTATTACCAGCCAATGCAAATTTGTGCAGCTCGGAAATGCATTTGGACCAATCACAATAATCAGAAACTGCATTTGATTGGTCCAGTTCCAAGACACATACAGTACATTTAAAGTAAACCTTTATTTTCTTTTTAAGTTATATACTTACATCAGTAGGGGAAGCCTCTGGATGATCCTGTGGCTTTACTGATCCTCCGCAACCCCTCCCTTTAAAGCAAACCTATACCGCCATATCTTCACAGCCTTGCACCCCTCCATTTAAAGCAAACATAAAGTGAAAAAAGTATGATATAATGAATTGTATGTGTAGTACGGATAACGAATAGAAAATTAGTAACAAAGAAAAGAGTCTCATATTTTTTTATTTTCAGTTATATAGCTATTTTTCATAATATTGCATCATTCGTTCACAGTTGCTGTTTATAAACCACACTCTGTCTTTTAAGCTGTAAAACAAAAGCAGAAATAATTACCATTTGAACTTTCCTGCAGTAAAACCTTACCTCAGACTACCTCTCACTATTTCTTGGCTGTTTCAGTTCTTCAGAAAACAGGACTGTATTCAACCAAGTTGGGTGGAATAGCTCAGAGAAGCGCTTTTGGATAGATAACTGACTTTTTTCTTAACTCTTCCTGTACTGGAAAACAATGTGAGACACGTTTCTTTGCCACTAAAGTTCTATTTCTTAGCTGTACTACACATACAATGTATTATCTTATAAGTTTACTTTCGCTTCAGGTTTGCTTTAAGAGCGTGCATTCTTAAAATTCCACCCCTCCCATACCTCCCAACATTTTGAGATGAGAAAGAGGGACACTTAGGCCATACCCCTGCCACACCCGTAATCCCGCCGCCCGACACACCCCTAATCAAGCTTACCATAAAGATTTCATAAGAAAAATATGTTTTATAATTCAAACCAAACTGCTTCTTTCTATACTGGTTTATTTTCCTTCATATTAACATTTTAAAATAAGAAATGTATCAATTTAAAGGATATAAATAACATTTAGAGTATATTAACTATTTGACATTCCTGGACGTGACACTCACGTCCAGGAAGCCATGTGTGCTCCTGCGTGTTCCCGCGGCCGATCGTGCGCGTGCACACGCGCTCTCGGCCCGCGGTTTGTTAGCCAGCGAATCAGTGAATCGGACAAAGGTGCTCGATCACTGATTCCTCTCCCCCGCAGAAAAAGCGACAGCTTCTCTCGGAAGCTACGCTTTTTCTGCTTCCTATGTTCCCCTACGTCGCTCTAAGCGTACGTTTTACGCTTAGAGTGACGTCACTGTAAACAAACTCATGGCTGCCATCTTGTGGCCAAAAAGTAAACTACATCTAAATGTTAAATAAAAATAAAAATACACATACCGGTATTTACAAAAAAAAAATACAATTTCAATCCCACCCTCCCAAAAATACCCACATAAAATGTTTAATTTAAAAAAAAAAAAACATTACAATAAAAAAAACAACACAAATATTTACCTAAGGGTCTAAACTTTTTAAATATCTATGTAAAGATGAAATATTTCTATTTTTTTTTTATTATAAGCTTGTAAATAGTGATGAATGCAAAACGGAAAAAATGCACTTTTATTTCCAAATAAAATATTGTCGCCATACATTATGATAGGGACATAATTTAAATGGTGTAATAACCGGGAGAAATGGGCATATACAATACGTGGGTTTTAATTATGGAGGCATGTATTATTTTAAAACTATAATTGCCGGAAAGTGAGAAATAATGATTTTTTTCCATTTTTTTCTTATTCTTCCTTTTAAAATGCATTTACAGTAAAGTGGCTTTTAGTAAAATGTACCCCCCAAAGAAAGCCTAATTGGTGGCGGAAAAAACAAGATATAGATCAGTTAATTGTGATAAGTAGCAATAGGCTAATGAATGGGAGGTGAACATAGCTCGGATGCATAAAGTGAAAAACGACTGAATGCAAACTGGTTAAAGAATTTTTTTCAGTAGAAAAACACACATTTCCATAGATCTGTACAAGAGTTCCAAAAGAGGGACAAATGATCGAGAAAGAGGGACAGAGGGACAATGTCCCCAAACAGGGACTATCCTTCACAAAGAGGGACAGTTGGGAGCTATGCCCTTCTCCTCCCTCCCTGCAGAGTTGTGAGTGGAAGGAAACCAAGGGTGAACACTAACCTACTCCCCGCTTCCTGCGTCGGGTCTCCATGGCCACAGGGTGTCACGTGACACGCAATCAGCATGTGCCAGCAGGTAATATGCTGGTATGTCCTGGCAACGTCTCACGTGCTCACGTGACACTTTGTGGTCATGGAGAGCCGAGTAGGTGAGTGTTAACCCTTGGTTTCCTTCCCCTCACAACTCTGCAGAGAGGTAAAGTAGTAGAGGAAAATAGACAGCCACCCAGCCGTAGTTTGCCCAGCGCTGGTATAGACAGAACTATCTGAAAAGATCACAGCTTTTAGAGGAAGAGTAATAAAGGGTGTTCCCTTTGCTGGGAGTAATTTTCACAAATTAAAATGACTTGAGAGTGAGGTGAAGTTACAGCCTGACTGTGTAGTTCCCATTTACCACGCGTGTCTGGCTAAGTGGTCATATACTTCGGTATTGCCAGCAGCCACCGTTATGCCTAATGGCTTGTTACACAGAAGTGGGGCACTTATGATCATTGGAGAGTGAAGGCCTGGCTGTCATGAACACCATTAAAGAACAACACAAAAAGGAAGGAACAAGCCCTATCAATGCCCCCTAATTACAATTACGCAAAATTACGCGTACATTTTTGCAATTACGCATACACATAATTACAAATTTGTAGTTATATTGACTTTGTGTAACCATTTGTAATTACGCATAATTTACGCATAATTTACTCGTAATTTCATGCCAAGTTTGGTGGTGTATAGCAAAGCCCCCATACATGCTATTGCTACCAAAATTGCCATTTTCTCAAAAACTACAAGGTCTTTTTGAACAATTCTTTTTGTATCTTGTACCCACTATTCTTCTTCACATATGTAGCATTTCTGACAGCAATGGCATGTACGGGGGCTTTGCTACTCACCGCCACAGTCCGCACTAAATTATGCGTAAATTACATGTAAATTCATGCGTAGTTATGAATGGGAACAAATAACTACGAAATCGCTTACACTAGGTCCCTGAAATGTTGCATTACGATTACGATGCGTCATTGCGTATTACAATGCGTAATAACGCATGTGCGTAATTTCTGCTCATCACTAAGAAAGGCCCCATTGCTGCACTGTATGCAATATACCGTGTTTCCCCGAATATAACACTGTCCTAAAGTCTTTTGGGGAGAAAAATGTTTTCTAGGGCTTATTTTCTGAGGGGCTTATATTTTCTGCAACACACAAAATTGCTCACTACCAGTTCAGGCAATTTCCTACCTTTATCTGGTCAGCAGGCGCCAGTCAGCCAATAAGGTGTACGGTCATACACCCTTTGCCTGCCATACCACATCTAGCAGGAGTTGCATAAATTAGCATTCAGGTGGGAGGCTTTTACAGGGACCGACGCATGTAGGCATCTCCCACACAGTCCCCTCCCTAACCACTCACCTGTCAACCGCATCCTGGAAGCTGCAATAAAGAAATTTAAAATCACAAACACTGGTTCGCACGACAGCCAGGGGCCCCCGTCTCTCTCACTGGCTGGGGGCCCCTAAACCACCATGCGATACCTAGAGGGAAGTGCGGGCGAGCCCTGGACCTCTCACTTCCAGGGACTTCACACCCATTACCTCTAAACTGAATGCTACCTGCAACACACACAATTGCTCACTACCAGTTCAAGCAATTTCCTACCTTTATCTGGGCTTATATTTTCATGAGAGTTAGATGCTGTAAGTGTATGGGGAGGTGTGCAGTCACCTCCCTTGTGGCTTCATCTCCTTCCGTTTGCACAGCCAGTTTCCGGTATCATAGCTGGCTGGCGCTGTGGCCCATCTCTGCACAGGAAACTGGCTGTGCCCCCCGTCATAATCAATGTGCGCGTGCTGATGTGCTCACGGTGCACATTGATTATGACAGAGGGAAGCGCGGTCATGTTCCTCCGACAGCTATGCTACCGGAGCCGTTATGCGCGAATGGAGGGGGGCGCAGCCACAAAGGAAGAGTTGAGGTAAGAGACTGCACACCTCCCCATACACATAGCGTCCCACAGCTAGGGCTTATTTTCGGGGGATGTCTTATTTTAGGAGAAACACGGCAGAAGTTCATTTTATAAAGTCTTAATAATGATTGTGTAGAAAACACTAGATGCTGCAACACATTAAAAAACAAACAAAAAAAAAACTATTTGAACCAAAGAATACAGGGCTCCCTGGGGTTCGTGAAGCTGGTCCACCCTACAATCAGCACAGATAACAATTCTATCATGTTTGGTTAGTGCCATTTTGTGGTGCACACATTTAGATTTGTGCTGCTTTAGTTTTGAAGATAATTGCACCTAATTTCTCTTCCACTTCCTGGTAAGTTTGCAAGTGTCCTGCAGCCAGCCAATCACCATGCGAGGACTGAAGCCGCATGGTGATTGGGTGGCTGCAGGACACTTGCAAACTACCCAGGAAGTGGAGGAGAAGCGATCGCCGGGAACAGGTGATGTATAGTTACTAAAAGTTCTGACAGCGCTCTCTAAACAGTCTATATAGTCCAAACGTTGTAATTAGTTCTCAAATCCACTTAAATACATATAATCCTCTCACCAGATGTTGTTGCTGACTATATTACAGATCAACAATAAAAGCATGAATTGAAGTATCGATCTCCTCCTCACTCTTCGTTCTTTAGGGTATGGATTTCCTCAAAAAGGATGCATATAAACAAGAAAACATAGCGTAGCGTAATACGGTCACAGACGGTATGGCAATCACCATGCAATTACACACTGTGTGTGCTTCCACCTCACGCTCATAAGCAAAGTGCACGCTCACCAGAAGTTTGGGCTGACCAGCTATTGCACTTGTGGGTGTTAGTTCTCCCTTCTGGAAATGTGACCGCTGTCCTGATTCCACTGCACTGCATCCAAGTTGCTATAAACTCAAATCAGCGAGACAAACATAGCGTGAACCACTTTAACACACTATGAGGCTGCACACCTTCACCTCAGTGAAAAAACTGCCCACCAGTGCTCCCACGCATGCACATAGAAAACAGATTGCGCTCACCACATGGATTGGCTGACCTCAAATGACCAGCAATAGCGCTTGTATATGATCCTCCACAATTGCTTCCATATGCGTAAAAAAGTTCCTCCGCCACTGCAGCATGTAGATGCGTCTAACCCGTCTGCCGGAAATTGATCCGCCTCGTGATCGATCGGACACGTCGGAAATGATCAATCGAGCCATCAACGGCTCTAATGATAAGAAAGAAGCTCGCTGTGTATGCCCAGCATTACACAGGGACATTACAGTGTTAAACAATGGTACACAAAATACCTATATAACAATAAACCTTGCTGTGAAGATTGCAAGGCAGGGATAACTATAGATAGAGTCCATATGGTGGTGAAGAAGAGCACACATCTTACTCCATTGTATGTAGATTTTACAATAATACAATATGTATGAATTGTAATACCCATTTGTAATGATCTGCTCAGCTGTCTGCACAGACAGACAGCTGTTTGACCATTCCTTAAGTCTGAGGGCTGCAGGTCTCTGGAAAAGAGACCTGTCTTGGCTTTGCAAGTTTCAGATCTGCTCTGCTGCTGAGGAATTTGCATATATTTGTTATGCAGATTGCCTACCTGCCTCCTTTGAAGGCTAGCAGTATAAATACCATGTTCTCCCAGAATCCTTTGCTGGTCATCTTAATGGTTTGTTACTGCTAAACACTCCTAGAGTGTCAGCCTTGCCGGTTTGTTAAAGATTATCATAGAGTAATTCTTGGGACTGCACTAGGCAGCTCTTCTAGTGCAGTCAGGTTGCTTTATCTGTTTTGTCTGTGTTGCCTCTCTGCTGCGATTGTCCTGTCGCCAGCGGTGGATGACAGGAAATCGTTCTGTCTGTCTGGGGGTGCTAACCAGAGCAGCGGTTGCTACTGGTAACCCCTTCTGTTCATCTGTCTGGATCGCACTTGCCCTAGTGGTAGTGGCAGTGCCTCCTTCTGTGTTCTGTCTGGGGGTGCTAACCAGAGCAGCGGTTGCTACTGGTAGCCCCTTCTGTTCATCTGTCTGGATTGCACTTGTCCTAGTGGTAGTGGCAGTGCCTCCTTCTGTATTCTGCCTCAGGGGTGCTAACTAGAGCAGCGATTGCTACTGGTAGCCCCATCTGTTTGTCTGTCTGGATTGCACTCGCTCTAGCGGTAGCAGCGGTGGTTCCTTCTGAACTCTGTTTGAGAGTGTAGGCCAGAGCTGCGGTTGCTGCTGACCACTCCTCCTCTCTGTCTGTCTTGTCTTGTACGGACGCTTGCTGTAGGCTCGGTGAGGTAACCGTTAGCAAGCGTTCGCGTTCTCTATGTCGTGTTTGTGTGTCATTGGTCAGTTAGGGTGGCACGCTTATCACTGGGCGCCTAACGCGCGGTGATCGTGCAGAAACGCGTTCGCTGTTGCGAATGAGTGCGGTGTTCGCGTTTAGCTAACGTTTGTTATTTTCTTTACCTTCTGATTGTTGTTTGCTGTGCCTTTGCTACTCTCGTGCTCTGTTCTGTTCAGCCTTGTGTCACTTCTGGCAATCGCCTCTCTCTTGCGATTGCGTTCCCGCTTTGTTTCTGCGAATGTGTGTTCGCCGTCGCTGGGTGGCGACTAGATTGGGGAACACACATTTAGTCAGTCTCTGTGCTCTCTCTTTTGGAGGGCTATCGTGCGCTACTTTGCCTTTATCTGTACAATTCCCATCTGGCATCTGTGGCCGTGCAGAGGCTGTGCTCGTCTGCACTCCACAGCTCCATCTGCTGGTGGGAATTGCCCTCTACCGGTGCATTGCACCTAACCTGGGTTCTCCAAATTACAGTTTGTGGAGGATTTCCGCTGTGTCAGCGCGCATCTTGTGTGCTGACCACGGAGATAGAAACCTGCAAACCTTACACCATTCTAATATGCTCTAAAAACAACATCCAAGGCAGATAACATCTTACTTATGATGCAAACCTGACATTTGACAAAAAACTTACATGGTCTGCAGGTACCCCTGTCACTGTAAGCTGTCATCACCAATCCCATAAGAGGAATGTCAATACAAAATTGTACTTCATCCTAGTCAGTAGCTGATATCCCCTTTTCCTCAAGAAATCTTTTCTTTTTCTCGATTTAGATCATCAGGTATTAATGTGTGGCTGATATTGAGGTGAAACCCCTCCTACAGTGTGATGTCATTGCCATGGCCATGACAATTTCCTGTTTGTGAACCCCACTGCATTGTGGGCAATAACGGTTGAGGACAACTGTGTATATGCGTGTGTGTGTGTATGTAATAGAAGAAACCTTTTAGCCTATCCCATTCTTAGTGGGTGTGTTCACACAGAGCAGTTGGTGCTGTCTATTTTTTCATGCCTGCCAAAAGTAAAGATTCTCACCTGCAGGCTCATGGAGGGTCAATCAACATGAGCAAATTACAAGGAGAGAATCAAGCAAGATCTGTTTTATTTTTAACTTCTCATTTTGAAAGGTCTTGATTTTCCCCCCCATATTACTATCTTTCGGTAAAGTTCCTCTTTATCAGTATGGTCATTGCTGCACAGGGTTGCCTCTGAATGATGACGCAAGTTCTGCCATTCCAAACACCTGTCAGGCTTTCATTGTAGTGTATTTCTGTATTATGATTATACTGTAACTTTATGTATTTTGTATTGACACACAGCCTTCCTTCTGTGTAGTGATGTTGTTATTAACACGCATTATGGATCTGTGAACGTAATGTGCTTATTCAGTGTAGGGCGGACGCCTACGCAGCTTCTACAACTTAGACATTGAGACTTGTATACTACTACACTGTTCATGGTTTATTTCAATTATTTACAACAATATAAGAAGAAAGAGCAGCATGTGGGGGACGTGTGCTGTGGGGCTGTGAAGTGAACGCGGCATGTGACAAGTGTAGCGGGGTTACTTTTACACATAAACACTAGCTAAAGGGATTTTCCTTCACACTTATTGCATTATAAGAATGTTGTCCAGAAAGTAGTGTCCATTTTGGTTTTATCTGCTATGCTTCTATGCACAGTATTCTTTTGGTGTTTTGTCATTTGCATCCGTCAGGTTAACCTCTGCTCTTGCTACACCGCTTGTCACATGACTGCAGAATGCAGGTAACTGTTTGCACAGCAGCATTAACATGAAGCTCCCATCCCCAGTTCTTCCAACCCATAGGTGAGTAGTGTGATGCTACAAACGCAATAAACACAAAAAAGGGCGCTCTCACGGTATGTAAAAGTAGAGAAAAAAGTCCCTATCCAGGAAAGACCTCACCTCAGGTAATGTGGCTGTGCTTAGAGACCAGCCAGCAGACGCTTGTGTCCCTCTTAATGGCCGTGGATCAGGTTCACTAGCAGGGGTAGAGTGTTGAGGGAGGCTTCCCAGGTGGTATATCCAGGACGGGTGGCGATTTCTGAAGTGGCAGCAGCCGTATGCTCTCCTCAGTGCCTACACACTCTCCCACTACAAAAGAGAGCTAAGGAACGAGGGAGGTGGATGCTGCTGTGTTGGACAGCCACATCACCGCTAGTGTTTCTTGGCTGTTTAAGTGCTTCAGAAAACAGGACTGTATTCCACCCAAGTTGGAAAACAATGAGATTATTTTCTTTGCTATTTATGTTCTATTTCCTAGCTGTACTACACATTCAATTAATTATCTCATGAGTATGTTTTGACTTCAGGCATGCTTTAAGAATGACTCTACAGTCTCCATCCCGTACATTAGCCAGGGATTTCCTGCAAACTGAAGAGTACTGGACCCAGCACCGACCCCAATTTACTTTTTATTTATTACTAACATTGGTTTACTTTATGTAAACATGCCTGTATGTTATATTATTGTGGCAGTCGGTGGAGTTGAAGCATTTATCTGTATATTTATGGTTTTGTTTTTGGCACTTTGCCCTTGACAGTTAGTGGCGTAAGATATATTATGCATTTTCTGGAGAGCATAACTATTTAATGTGACTTTGCATAAGCTGGACTCTGCAGACAGTCACATGACTTCCTCAGTGCCCCCCCCCCCCCCACACACACACACACACACCTGGTTACCACCTGGTCTGTGTCATATACAGTGACCAGTCTGTGAACAGGATGCAGGGACAATGCTTGGCAGACTTTCACAGGAGCTTACCAATAGAACATAAGAGACGGCACATCCCTGGCTGCAATGAAATGTGCTGTATTCGGAACAAGCGTACACTACATGTTACGGATATTACATTCTTTTTCAGGTGTATAACAACAATTGAAGGTACATACCGCAGTGCTGGTCGTAATGGAAAAATCTACGCTTACGGATCATTACGCGTAATTTTACGCTATTACGCATTACGCATTTACGGTAAGGATACCGTAATGTAGGCGCTTACACTATGATGTTACGCGTAGTGCCGTAATACCCATTAATGCGTATTTTTTTACGCATACGGACGATATGTACGCAATAGCAGTGAATGTGACAGTTATTGCGTACATATCATTCGTATGCGTCAAAACGTACGCTTATACTGAAGGGCAGGAGAAGATACTATTGGTTGCTTAGGATGTTAGTACGTTAGTAATTACGCGTAAAATTACGCGTAAGTGTTCGTAAAATTACGCATACCTAGCAATTACGGTAGACAGTAAAATTACGATACCACTTTACTGCTTACGCGTAAATAATTACGCGTAAGACCGTAATTTACGCATAGCTCTTACGCGTAAATTTATATTGAATTACGATGCGTAATTACGCTCATGCGTAATTTCGGCCCAGCACTGACATACCGCATTATAAAGATTATGAGGCATGAACGAGAGGTTGCCTCTCAAATGTTTTTTATAATGCTATTCTTAAGCTGTATTTATGGCTAAACTTTCTGGTTCTAATATTTAATGTGTTGCTTTTAATGCTGCAGGCATTTATACATGTTGTTGATTGCATGTCTTTTTGTAGGTGGCAGTCCATTGCAGGAAGTGCCTGGATTACGGTCAGTTTTGTATTGTTGTTTATTGGTAGCCGATTTGGAGTGCCATATGACCGTGAAGATGTTTTTTATTTATGGACATTGAACAATGGGTTAATGGGAAAGGGTGGAGCTAATCACATTGGGTGTGGTGGCCTGCCCTGAATCTTTATAATGCTGTATGTACCTTCAATTGTTGTTATACACCTGAAGAAGGATGTAATATCCGTAACATGTAGTGTACGCTTGTTCCGAATACAGCAAATTTCATTGCAGCCAGTGGTGTGCCGTCTCTTATGTTCTATTGGTGATTTCCTGAAGCCGTAGGAGCAATCCGGCTGAGACAAGGCACCGGCCAGCTACAGGTCCAGTGGACCCAGCACACGAGTTCTCCAGGCATTTACTGTGTGGGTTTCACAGGAGCTTCCCTGTCCCATAAAGCATGGTTGACACTTTAGATACTTAATGGCTGTTTAACAAAACCGTTGAGCGGCTAAGCGCTAATGGAGCGAAACAATCTCTGATATGGAGTGTGGTAGCAAGTTCAAGCGGAGGTGACATTAGCAGCCTAATGCTCAATATCAGTGACATGCTAATGGAGAGACGGCTTGCTGTTAATCATTCGAACAAAGAGGATGAACGTGATTTAGCTGTGTCACTGAGATTCTGCAAGGTCTTCTGGGAATGTGACATGGCCACAGCACCAGCCAGTCAAGCTAATGGGGCGCAATTAGCGCAGCACTGACAAATCAAACCATTCTCTGGATGGTTAATGAATCTGGCCAAGTTCACTGAAGTCTGAAATTCTTTCTTGGTCAATTAAAAGGCGTGCATGAAAATGTAGGCACCCAATCTTGGCAAGTAAAATGTTAGTAAACTAGTGACCTTAGCCCGTTTAAAAATGGGCTAGGTCTGTCTCCGTGCGCCTTCTGCACGCACCCGTTCTTGGCGCACGTCCGCCGTGCATGGTGCATGCACGGCGGACGTGCGCCAAGAACGGGTGCGTGCAGAAGGCGCACGGAGACAGACCTAGCCCATTTTTAAACGGGCTAAGGTCACTAGTTTACTAACATTTTTGTGGGTGCCGCCACACACCTGGCAGCCTGCTCACACGCCTGCCTGGCTCCGTCCCTGTCATCCTGCCTGTCAGGCACATGCGCAGTAGCAAACAGCACGGACCCAGCTACACAGAGACAACTGTCCCTGGTGTATGCAGGGACAGTTGCCTATTATTATATAGGATTTGTACAGCAGGAGACATTTGTTTGATGTCTGTTTGAGAGAAATAGGAGGACCCGTCACCGCCGTGGGGAAGTCTAGTAGGGAATAATTTGTGCACATATTATTTATACTGAAGCTAACGTCCTCCTTTTCTGTACCTGTTTTTAATTCATGTTGTGTATTTTAGTCCACAATTGTGGAGCTCTGCACATCTATTGCAGGTAGTCAATTCGGGTGCAGCCTCTGTTTGGAAGTGTGGCCAATGTCTCCTGCTGTACAAAACTCATGTAAGTATACTTATGGCTAGCTTCATCCATGTGCATCAATTTGCATTCAAATTATAGATTAGGACTAGTACATGATTTGCATCTGATTTGCATTCAAGTCATGTATTTAGCCCTGTGGGGCTCTGCATGCCTCTGTTGGTCTACAATTCAGTTGCAGCCTATGAGCGCTTTTATTTGTTTGATGTCTATTATATAGGATTTATAGATATTCAACATTGGTAAATTGTCAATTACGATAGTAAAATATTGGCAAATAAAACAGATATTTCACTGCAACTTAACCTAACCCTATTCTCACACTGAACCCTCCCTCTACCCAGGGGAGGACTGGGACCTTTAGGCCTGGGGGGAAAACACAAACTAGAGGCCCATGTTCATGGCAGCCTGAGCCCAAATGGCGTCACACATGCACGTCACATGGAGCGCCCATACGGAAATACAGCAAGGACACTTGCAGGACAGCATGACAGGTAAAGTATGAATTCTCAGGCATCGGGGGTCACATAATAAATTTGGAGGGATGACAGCCAGGGGTTTCCGTTTTGTCCGTTGTCTGTGAGTATCGCACGCGGTTACCACTGAGCACCGGATCAACCACATCAGCCTGAGATTCCCCAGCATCTCAAATTCAACCAATTTCTGCCTGAAAACAGTCAAATCGTTGATTAGGCATGTTTGTGGCAGTACCAATTTTCATCCAATCGGATAGTAATTATCAAAACAGTTGAGTCAACAGATGTATGGCCACCTCTCACAACCTCAGATCAGCAAGTTCTATAAACTTGGTCACTCCTAGAGTGCACCTAAAAAAATCTGGAGATAGAGCCTCCTGTCATGCTGCCCCTACTCTTTGGAACTCCCTGCCACACCCAGTAAAGACAGCACCATCCCTGGAGCTATTCAAATCCAGACTGAAAAGCAACCTGTTTAGCCTGGCATTTCCGGACTTATACAATTCTTCCTCTGTACCACGATGGTCTGAGCCATGCTTATGCGCTTTGAGTCCTATGAGAGAAAAGCGCTCTACAAATATTATTTGTTGTTGTTGTAGTTGTTGATTTTAATTCCCCAAGACTCACCCATCCCCCCCCCCCCACACACACACACACACACTTATATCCAAAGAGGGACTGGATTGTCCCTTCAAAAGAGGGACAATTGGGAGATATGATGGTGAGAGAGCAGACAATTTTTTCCCATGGACCCTCCAGGCAAGCCTCTGCTCTGCATCATGCTGTGTATATTTACTAGCTTTCCTGCCCTCTTATTGCTAATTGGCCTTTTATTTCTCTCAGCCAGCCTAGTGTTTCACATTGCCTTATACAAAGACATGAATGCAGCAGGCCCTGCACCAGCCCTAAATCATTAAAGGAGAGGCAGCCTGGGGGGAAATCTCCCCCCTTCCCCCCTGGCCAGTCCTCCCCTGCCTCTACCGATGCCTAACCCTAAACCCCACCTGCCAACGCCTAGCCCAAAATGTACCCCTTGATGCCTAACCTTAAAGCGGTATCGTCACCATAAAAATCAAATTTCAACAGCAACTGGTCTGAGTGTATTAAGTGATAAAGATGCTAATCCTGCATTCAAAACTTTCAAAACTTTTTCTGCTGTTATGATTTGGAGTTATCACATACTTAAGGAACACTGGCCCTTTAGTAGTCGTGCCAAAGAATTGCATGCTGGGGGTTCTTTTTATCTATAATCTATTCCTCCTCTTCCCTTTATTTCCCTGCCAGCTTCTTATCTGAATACCCTACTCACTTGTGTTTACAAGCAAGGTTGAGGCGACTCAGCTATTGGAGGAGACAAGAAAAAAGTAAAGGGCAGAAATGACATCATGAGTTAGCCTTAACTGTGGGCAAAAGACATGGCCCCCACCAGGAACAGAATTCTCGTAATTTACTATATAACATTCACTGAAATCAAAACGTGGACAGTATAATACATGTGTTATGTAAGTAGGTCAAGTATTTATCTACTTATATATGTGGGGTTTTTTTTGTTCCCTGGCATAGTATGGCTGATCCTACTGCTTTAACTGACCCCCCATGCCCAACCTTAAAGGAATCCTGAGATGAAATACATCTCAGGTTTTATACTTACCTGGGGCTTCCTCCAGCCCCCTTGAGGCCGCTCAGTCCCTCTTTGTTTTCGGGCTGATCCTGTCCCATGCAGGACGGCCCGGGGCTGTCGCCGAGTCGGGCTTCATCGAGCATTCTTGGCCTGGCCACGCGCTCCCTGCCGGCCAGGCCATGCATGCACGATGAAGCACGACTCTGTGACAGTACTGGGCCATCCGGCGGGGGACAGGAATGACCTAGGGGGAAAAAGAGGGACCGAGCAGCCTCAACGGGGCTGGAGGAAGCCCCAAGTATAAAACCTGAGATGAATTTCATCTCAGGTATGCTTTAAGACTCTCCCCACAGATGCCTAACCTTAAAGGACACCTTAGTCCTTCATACCATGGACCATGCGTGCTGGTTTAGCTCAGGGTGTGAAGCCCCACTCAGCTGGGGCTCCGCACTCTGGCTATCCCTGCCTGCATGGGAGACAAGGGGTTGAAGATGCTTGAGAGGGGGGACCCCATGTAATTTTTTTAAAAAAAAAATCTCACTCTCTGAACATCATAAAAAAAAAAAAAAAAAAAAAAGAAGGAAAATATGCCAGGGATCTTTTCACAGCCACATTGCGGCTATATAGCGATCCCTGGCCAAAGCTTTGCGGCTCCGGAGGGGTTTTCAGGGGGTCCAGGTGCATTACTTACGGACCCCCTGGAAACCCCGTCATGAAATTCATTGCTCTTTCTTTTGATACATGTAAAATTACACTACCATTAGGTTTGCTACATTAACTGGCATTTACCGCATTTAAATGTATACTTTTTTCTCTGAAACTTTAAAATCGATATTCTCAAAAACTATAAGGTCTTTCTGTTCTTCTTAACATATCTGGCAAATCTGGCATTTGGTGTTTCTAGCATGTAAGCGGGCTTTGCTATTAACTGCTTAACCCACTGGCAGGTTTTTAATCACAAATACTTTTTTTGTTTGAAACTTTAAAATCGATTTTCTTTTCAAAACTAAAAGTTCTTTTGGATTTTTTTTTTACTTTGTAGCCAGTTCTAAATTTTATAATCCATGCAATTTTGGTGATTGTAGCATGTATGGGGGCTTTGCTATTAATGTTAAAGAGAATCTGTATTGTTAAAATCGCACAAAAGTAAGCATACCAGTGCGTTAGGGGACATCTATTCGCCTGTCACAATTTCGCGGCTCCCCGCCGCATTAACCTTTTCGGGACCACGTGCATTAGATTCTACGCCACACTTGTGGCTGTTCTAGCCTGATGCGGCGTAGAATCTACGCCGGCCCGCAATTTCTGCTCCCGATGCGATCGTGCGCACCCGGAGGGGGAGATTAAGCTGTCATATGACAGCCGACATCTCCCCCGAGTGATCAGCAGCCATCGCGTATGGCTGCTGATCACGTGATCACTACGATCGCCGTCAGATCATAGTGATCAGTTTGACAGCTGCGGCGGCAGGGGGGAAAAGAAGAGGATCCACTTACCTCCCTGCCGTTCCCGTGACGATCGGCACCCCCCCTCCGCTCCGGCCGGCATCTCCGCTCTGTCTGACGTCAGCGCCGGGTCCCAGCTTGATGACGTCATCAAGCCGCGACCCGGAACTGATCGTCAGACAGAACGGAGATGCCGGCCGGAGAAGAGGGTCCCGTGCGCCTCATCGCTGGAGCCTGGAAGGTGAGTGAAGGCTGCTGGCAGAAGGGGGAGGCACAGGCCACCATGGGGGGACACCAATCTATCCAGCGACACACGGGATCCGGCCGCCTGACTCCCCCAAACGTGCGCACCCCTCTCCCGCGCAAAATGCCTGGTCCTTAAGGGGGGGGGGGGGGGGGTAGGCGGCCTGTCCCGAAAAGGTTAAAGGTAGTCAAAAACAGTTTTAAAAAGTTTGTTTATAAACAAACAAAATGGCCATCAAAACAGGAAGTAGGTTGATGTACAGTATGTCCACACATAGAAAATACATCCATACACAAGCAGGCTGTATACAGCCTTCCTTTTGAATCTCAAAAGATCATTTGTGTGTTTACCTTCTGTCCCCTGCAGCTTTCGTCCACTGAATACTAGTGACAGGCTGTGAGACTGATCGCTTCTTCCTGCAGACAGCTCGGCCCTGTCTGTATTTCCCTAGTATGTGTCAGCCAGCTCCTTTCACAGCCTAACAGAGGAGGATTTTTATCCAGCTCTCTTTCACTGATTAGCAGAGACGCTGCTGGCTTATGTAAATAACACACACGCACTGGAGTGTGCATAGAGGGGCCTGGAGAGGGGTGTGCATAACAGGTCAGCACGGAAGAGTTGGCAGCCTTCTAGACACAGGACGACAAGTCTGACAGGGGAAAGATACATTGATTATTACAGGGACTGTGATAGTAGAAAGTGCTGCAGTAAGCCAGAGCACATTAGAATAGGTTTAGGAACTTGTAGGATGGTAAAAAAAAAATGACATTTTTGTTACAGAGTCTCTTTAAAGTCAAATCCGTTAGGATCATTACCGTTAGGTTTGCTACATTAACTGTCATTTACCGCATTTTAATGTATACTTTTTTCCTTTGAAACTTTAAAATCCATTTTCTCAAAAACTACGAGGTATTTTTGAAAAAATGTTTTCCCCTTTTTCCCACTGTTTGTTGTTAACATATCCTGCAAATTTGGTGTTTCTAGCATGTAAGGGGCCTTTGCTATTAACCGCAAAATTCAGTGGGTTTTTCATCACTCATGATTCGAGATTACATGCGGTTATTCGACTCTAAACCACACTCGAGTCGAATATCCCTTTCTATTTGTGATACTGATCATGAATCAATTCGGAAGTGGGCAGAGTCATGCTTGTGATCACTCGTTATGCAGGAGATGCATTATGCGTTATGCAGGAGAACAGAGCCGCCAAAAAGGATAAAAGGAAGCTAAATGAGCTTAAAAACCAAATTCTTGGTAAATAGAGGAGGTAGTGGTGGACTTACCTCCTCCAAGTAGACACACAACGACTGTAGTAAAGACAGTCAATATATTTTATTTATGAACTCCAAATATGCAATGCGTATCGCAGGTTCGATCCCGATTCATCAGGCAATAACAACGGAGCAATAGCATATGTGGTCCGTAAAAGAGCCAGGCACCTCTGTGATCACTCGTATTCGTGATCAGGGGTATCCGAGCAACTCTGATAACCGCTAGTGATGCATGGTGCAGCTGAATGGAAGAAGAAAGAAGAACATGAACACGATCACCTTCCTTGACTCCTCCTGGGCGTCCTGTGGCTGCCTGCATCAGACGACAAGTCATCACCATGTCACCACCGTGTGATGACAACTGATGTCCTGTAGCGGTACTGCAGGCTGTCAGTCTGCGGTGCCCATGGAGGCGTCGGCTTTCTGGGCTCTCTTCGCCTGTGTGGTTTCCTGGTTCCTGCTTCCTCCTGAATGAGTGGCTGGCAGGGGCGTTGCTAGGATCTGAGGAGATCGGGGGCACTTTTGGGCACTCCAGCTGGAAAATGGGTGTGGCCACACACACACCAGAATGTGGGTGTGGTCATGGGTGGAGCCAAATTTACATGAATTTAACAGCGGTCAAAGTAGGCCTGCCCAGCAAAATAATGAATGAAGCCCCTCTCCATTAAACAACAACAACAACAAAAATGCAGTATATCACATAAATAGGAAGTGTCCCTTGAACATAGCTAGGCAGAGTTGCCTGGCTTCTGTGCTGGCTGGTCTGGCTTTCAGCTGGGCGGGCTGGCCTGCTGCCAGGTTATCTGCCCCATAGCATTCCCTGACTTTCTAATAGACCCTCTCCCATGCTCCCACGGGTCTCTCATTGAGGCACCACAACTCCCAGCATACCTCCATAGAAGAACCAAAGCTCCCTGCATGCCTGGGGGAGATCTGGGGCACCCCAGAATAGATCCGGGGCAAGTGCCACTGATCTTTGGGGCTTGCAATGGCCCTGGCGGCTGGTCACTAGTAAGTAGGCAGATCTACTTGTGTGACTGTGGCTGTGTGACTGTCCCTAAAGAATAAAGGTTTGCGAGCCCATGGTGGGGGGAACAACTTTTACACACTCGTCCTGGCCTGGGTGCAATGTAGCCTAGAAACTGCCCTGACTACAGATTTCAATACAGATCATGTGTGCTTTAATTTCTCTCCTGGAAGAATTTTGCAGATCAGGGAAATCAGAGGAAAGTCAGAACAATTGATCTGTATGTTTGTTCATGTGTGACAGGTTCAGAAAGTATTATTGTCAGGGATAGCTATAAAACATTTTTCAAAGGTGGTCAACACTAGAGGTGACATAGATTATAATTAAAGCTGATATTCTAACACAACTGTTTTACTAGTCCTGCTTATGCAGGTTCCGCCAAGATTGCCAACAAGCTGCTTGCCGCATATTTTGGGGCTCACACAGCGGCGCAGGAGGTGGGGGCTGAGAGTGGCGCGGAGGGGACACAGAGGCATGGCATAGAGCAGGGAACATGCCATTGTGTATTCCAACATTCACATTTCACCCACCCTGTAGACCTAACCGTAGACCTTCGTGTTGGTGCCCTTCTCCTCCAGGTACACCACTCCTGCAAAACCACAGTACTAATAACACAAATGGAGACAGCACACAATTGGCTTCAGCAAACAACTGTATTAGCAGCATACGGAGGCACACAACATGTTTTGGGGCGGAGCCCTTCCTCAGGTGCCGTTGTGTCCCATCTGCTCTTCCTGCGACGCCTGTGTCAATCGTTGTGAAACGTGAATAAATTATTTATTTTTGGACAACTAGGGATTTGGAAATATAGTATAAACAAAGTTTTTTGACTGTTGTCAATGTGCTGTTAATCTGTTTTAAACTACTTATAACAGTTTATACAGTACTGTACTGAAACACGTAACAACAAAAAAATATGTGATAAAAACCAATATTGTATATTTTGTATATGGAGACAACATGTAGGAGCTTACCTACATGTAAATGTTTCTGAGCAGCAGAAGTCCAATAAATCAGTTTCAAGGGCTGCTTTTCCCTGCAGGTGTTCAGATTTTCAATGTGCACTTGCTGAGTGTATTATTAATCTGACAGATCTATAACGGACTACTTTACCTGAGGCAAAACTACATAAGGTAAGCACAGAGAGTCCACAAAAACATACTCAAATTCGACCATAATAATTATTTATTGCCAATTTGCAGCAAGATATATTACAGAGATGGCTGGCACAAAGTTTCAGGCTCCTGCCCTTTATTGAGTGTGCAGTCAGAAACAGGAACAACCATTGATTTAATCAGTACCAAAGTTTAGGTCCCAAAGGGGAGTCCCTCTTAAAAGGTTCCAGTACATACACAAATTGCGTGCATGAAAAAAGGGCGTGCAGAAAATGGGGCATGGCTGAATAACAAATTGGCGCAGGTGGATAACGAAATCTCATTCTTCACCTCCCACCCCCTCCCATCCAGCTGCTCCTCCACCCTATCCTACCCTCACCTCCTTCACTCCTACTACCATTGAGGAAGTCAACCACCTACTGCAGACTTCCCATACCACTACCTCCCCCCTTGACCCCCATCCGTTCTGATTTACTCTAGCCTCACTTCATGAATTTGGCCCCAGTCCTCACTACCCTGTTTAACCTCTCCCTATACACAGGCACCTTCCCCGCAGACTTCAAGCAGACCACTGTACTACCCCTGCTCAGGAAACCCTCCCTTGACCCCTCACTACCCTCCAACTACCGCCCGATCTCCCTCCTCCCCCTTTGCCTCAAAACTCCTTGAGTGTCTGGTGCACAAACGCCTGACCAATACCTCAATGCCAACCCACTGCAATCTGGATTTTGACCTGCCCACTCAACTGAAACTGCTCTCACCAAAGTGGTCAATGATCTTGCCTTAGCTAAAGCTCCATTCTCCTCCTCCTTGACCTTTCAGCAGCTTTTACACAGTAGACCATCCCCTACTCCTCCAGTCCATGGGCATTCACGACCTCGCCCTGACCTGGCTTTCATCCTACCACTCCAACGGGTCCTTCACAACCCCCTTCAGTGAGTCCTCATCCACCCCCAACCACCTCTCGGTGGGAGTCCCCCAATGCTTGGTCCTTGGCCCCCTACTGTTCTCCCTATACACATCCTCCATTGGCAAGGTTATTCCTCCATGGGTTTTAACTATCATCTGTATGCAGATTACACCCAGATCTACCTCCACACCCCTGACATATTCACCACCACTACCATAGACAAGGTTTCCTCCTGCCTATCAGCCATCTCCTCCTGGATGTCCGCTAGGTTCCTCAAACTAAATCTAGAGAAAACGGAATTTATGATCTTCCCACCCCAGCCATCCATGAACCTCCCAGATGTGCATGTCACTGTTAACCACACTACCATTCGCCCTACCTCTCAAGCCCACTGTCTGGGTGTCACCCTGGACTCCGCTCTCTCCTTCACTCCCCACATCCAAAATCTCACAAAGTCCTGCAACTTCCACCTCCGTAACATCTGCAAGATCCGCCCTTTCCTGACTCCTGCCACAACCAAACTCCTCATCCATGCCCTCATAATTTCCCGCCTTGACTACTGCAATGCCCTTCTGTCTGGTCTCCCTATGACCCAAATAGCCCAGCTGCAGTCCATCATTAATGCGACAGCCAGAATTATCCCTCCACTGGCTTCCTATTCAATCCAGAGTCAGATTCAATCAAGATACTGTGTCTGACTTACAAATCTCTCCACAAAACCTGTCCAACCTACATTTCCAATCTTACTCAGAACACCTAGCTGCTCACTCCGTTCCTCCAATGAACTGCGCCTGACTGCCCCCCGCATCACCCAGTCCAAACCATGCCTCCAACACTATGGAACTTCCTACCTCCACCCATTAGGGCAGCCCCCTCCTTCAACAGCTTCAAGAAGGCCATCAAAACTCCCCTTTTCACTCTGGCCTACCACCCCTCACAAGTGCTCTAAACCCGGAGCTGAACTCTGGACCCCTACCTTTCATGTCCCTACCTCTCCCTCTAGATTGTAAGCCTTTGGGCAGGGTCCTCCTCCTTTTGTTTCCTACCTGATCATGGACCTGCATTACCGTGCAGCCATGCTATGCATTTGAGTGAACTCAACTTGCCTAATCTTCATGCTCCCCTCCAGTGACTAACTAAGCATTACCTTGTACTCATACTGTGCTGCGTGATCTGGTCTTTCTTGTATTCCTGTATTGCCACATTGCTGTATGTCACCCCTAAATATTGTCTGTAACCTAAACTAATGTCCAACGCTGCGTAATATGTTGGCGCTTTATAAATACAATAAATAAATAATATATATATAAATAAAATTAAATAACAAAAAAGTTTGCTTTCAAGTGGTCCCAAAGTGAAAACGAAAACATGTTAACGATAAATACCGTTTTAAAACAGACGGCAAATCAAAACGAAAAGATATGTACTTTAAAAACATGTTCAATAATTCAAGAATACAGCTTAAAGGAATATTATCAATTAAAACAACTTTTTTTTTAACCTTCCTGGCGGTAACCCCGAACGTAGCTCGGGGTAAGCCGCGCAGGAGGTTTTCTCAGGCCCTGCTGGGCCGATTTGCTCAATTTTTTTTGCTGCACGCAGCTAGCACTTTGCTAGCTGCGTCAGCATACCGATCGCCGCCGCCCCGCGCTCGATCGCCGCTATCCGTTGCGCCGCATCCGCCCCCCTCCCCCAGCAGACCCCGTGCGCTGCCTGGCCAATCAGTGCCAGGCAGCGCTGAGGGGTGGATCAGGACTCCCAATGACGTCACGACGTCGCTGACGTCATCCCGCCCTGTCGCCATGGCAACGAGGGAAGTCCTCCATGAAATCCCGTTCTTTGAATGGGATTTCCTGATCGAAGATCACCGAAGGCGATCGAAGCGGGCCCTGGGCTCGCTACATGATTTAAAAAAAACAAAAACAAAAAAAAACTGCTGCGCTGCCTCCTGGCGGTAATAATTAGACCGCCAGGAGGGTTAATACACATTACCACTAGTGCTAGGGGCACTTCATTCACCCAGCTCTCTCTCCCTCTCTCCCTGCTTAAAAATCATCCTTCCGGGTTGAAGGAGGGAGCGTACGTGGTTTGGAACGCAGCGTGGGACGCGCCGTGGGATGGATTAATGAAGAAGGCTGCTGGGTAAGTGTAACCCCCCCCCCACACACACACACACACACCCGCTCAGCTGCACTAATTTTCATCTGAATTCGATCCGGAGCTCATTCTTGTCCCTGACGACTCCCAAGCAAAGTACCGCGATTGCTTGAAGTCTCTTTGCTCCCGGTGTGTAGCATCGCACGACTTTGTGCGCACCCGCCGACAGGAAGAGGCGTCGCTGAAGACCGTCATCAAGGGGATGTCACAGGACCTGTCAGGCAGTGAGTGTGCAGCTTGAGGATGACATGAGAAAGTGATTAGAGTGTAAGATACTGTCACAATCCGCATCTGCTGGTGACATCATGAACTATTTGGACGAGCTTCCTCTGTCTCCCCAGCAGATGTCCTCACTCTCTTCAGTGATTATGCAGCCTGAACTGCTCTCTGCCCACCAGTAGAGGTCTCTCCTTCAGGAACTATTCTATTGCAGACTTGCTAATGAGGGCAGGTCTGAGATCACCTGGACATTGTCATCTGACCTCCCAGCACACTATATAATCAACTCTGGCAGACCAGTTCACTGCTAGTTCATCGAGCCTGTTACATGCTCCTGATAACTGTGATCTAGCCCTCCTTGCCTTGTTCCTGTACCCTGCATCCTTGTTACCTGACATGTATGACATGCTATTCCTTGGAAAATCCTTTGCCTAAACAATTATATTACTGTATGTTTCTCTGGTTTTGACCTTGCTTGTATGCATGGGCGTAACAATCACCCCTTCAACCCCTGCCATCGCAGGGGGGCCCAGAGGCAACCGTGAGTGCAGCCAATTAGCAAAGAAACCTCCCCTTTCACTCCCAAAAAACATGTGCAGTAGCGTGTGTAATTTTATCCTGCTTTCAGAGGCTGCTTTACAGTAGAAAACTCGCCAGCTCCCAATCCCATGGGGTTCGGGGACAAAGGGGGCCCATGCTATCATTTTTTGCAGGGGGCCCTATTGAGTCTAGTTACGCCCCTGCTTGTATGACTACTTGTTGCCTGTCGATATATGGTTATAGTTGCCGTGTGTATATATTGTAAAATAGTTAATGTGTATATATTACCCAGGGTCCAGGGTTAAGTGTGCACACTAGTGATATATACTTAAGGCTGCCTTGCATATCCACTATATGCAAGGAGACCTTAGTGTATATATATTGACCAATCCAGAACTGCCAGTATGCTAGTGCGCCGCTGCTATTGGCGCTGAAAGTGGTTCAGGCGGGCTCACAGTGAGGCGCCACGTATGCACTGCGTGACAGGTAGAATTTGGGTCAATAAAAATGTATCAAATCTACTTCACATCTTGCGCTAGAAGGAGCTGCCGGTACTGTAAAGGGAGTGTGCGTAACTTAGGAGAGCACGCTATGCAGTGTGCACTAGGGCATTTTTAACCATTTCAGCCCGCGGGTATTTTTCCCCTTATGGATGAGAGGTATTTCCACCTGTCAGCGCTTCTCCCTTTCATTCCCCAATAACTTTATCACTACTTATCACAACAAAATAATTTATGCCTCGTTTTTTCTGCCACCAATTAGGATTTCTTTGGGTGGTACATTATGCTAAGAATTATTTTATTCTAAATGCATTATGACAGGGGCGTAACTAGACATCACTGGGTCCCCCTGCTAAACTTTGGATGGGGCCCCCCCCGCGAATCTTTGGAGGGGGCCCCCGACCCACCCCCTCACTTTCTGCACAGGAAAACTGAGGACCAATGTGGTTTCTCCATGCATATAAAAACACTTAGACTTAAAGGAAACGTCAGGCAATCTATGCTACCCCTAGATCTACTTATCCAGGGCTTCCTCCAGCCCCTTGCAACCGACAAGTCCCTTGTCGCAGCTCTGCTCCCAGTACATACATACACACACACACAGCCGTATTATTTTACTACATGAGAGCACATGCTATATGGAGGAACAACAATGACATATTGAACATAAGATATAGTATTTACTGTAACTTTGGCAAAACATTCAGAATGTCACTGATTGATACTGTTATTACAGGATCTTGGACTCCATGTTAGACAACAAGCTCTCAATGAGGCAGCAACAGTCAGACTTCAATCTCCACTCCACTGTGTTGTAAAAGTAATCAGATGCCATAAGGTAATTAGCCTGTGTGTGATAAGAATCTAGGAATCCTGTCGGAGTGATTGCTGAAAAGGGAAAGTCTACAACTTTTTTCAAAATGTGACTCCTTTGTTTGTAAGGTTGTACTTGAAGTCATCAGAACTTTGCAGCAGTGAGAGACAGATGTTTTTTTATGAACCCTAGGGAGCAGGGACAGTGTACAAATTCCAAAGTGTGTATGAGTCCTTATCTGTGTTGTGGACACATGCAGTCAATATAACAATGGTGCGAGAGCAGAATACATTTTTTCTCTCCATGCCCTTAGCTGTCAGTCTCTCAAACTTTTCCCCCCATGGGCCCCCTGTGGCTTCTGGGCCCCCATGCGGCGGCATGACTTGCAGGGTCTATTGTTATGCCCCTGCATTATGATGGGAATAATAAGACAAAAAATGGAAAAAATTCATTATTTTTCAGTTTTCAGCCATTATAGTTTTAAAATAATTCATGCTACCATAATTAAAATCCACACATTTTATTTGGCTATTTGTCCCGGTTATTGCAACGTTAAAATTATATCCCTAGTACAATGTATGGTGACAATATTTTATTTGGAAATAAAGGTGCATTTTTTTCTGTTTTACATCCATCACTAATTTTTAGCCCAATATTTAATAATTATATGCCCTCTTATCATAGATATTATTAATTGTTTTTTCCCTAAAGTCAGTAGGTGTATTTTACTATTTGGCCACAAGATGTCCCCGCTGAGCAAAAATCCTATTAGTGTACTTTGTACGCTAATAGGATACAATGTATCATTATATTGTAAGTAGGGGAAGTGACCTAGGCTTCCATCGGAAGCCTCCAATCACAGTGGCGGCCAGGGCCGGCGCTACCATAGAGGCAAAGGAGGCAGCTGCCCCAGGGCCCCAGAGCTTGTAGGGGCCCCCAATGGCTACAAGAGGAAAACCATTTTTCATATCGGTCTAATAGTTTTTGAGAAAATCGATTTTAGAGTTTCAAAGGAAAAAAAATACACATTTAAAAACCTGACGACTTTAATGGTTAATAGCAAATCCACCTTAAATGCTAGAAACCCTAAATTTGCAGGATATGAGATCATTAGGAATAAGACGAAAAAACATTTTTTCAAAAAGACCTTATAGTTTTTGAGAAAATCGATTTTAAAGTTTTGAAGGAAAAGTATACTTTTAAATGCGGTAAATGTCACTTTTAGTAGCTAACCTAACGGTAGTGTAATTTTACATGCATCAAACTAAAGCACAATAAATTTCCAGGGGGTCTATACGCAGCCGCAGCGCTTTGGCCAGGGATCGCTATACAGCCGCAATATGGCTGTATGAAGATCCCTGGCATTTTTTCCTATTTTCCCATTTTTTTTTTGTATGTTTAGAGTGTGGGAATTTAAAAAAAAAATTATGTGGGGTCCCCTCTCCTGAAACTTTTTAACCCCTTGTTCCCCATGCAGGCTGGGGTAGCCAGAATGTGGAGCTCCGACCGATTGGGACTTCACACCCTGACTATACCAGCTGCAAAAAAGGTCCCCTAATACCGATTTTTGTTCCGTCCGTGGTATATGTTAGGGGGGACCCCCAGGTTTATTTTGCCCTGGGGCCCCATTGTTGCTTAAACTGGCCCTGGTGGCGGCAGGGAGATTGTGAATGGAAACATCGTTTCCATTCATAAATTTAATGATCGGGCGGAGGAAATCAGAGGCGGGAGATAGCGCGGCGGCTGTATGTAAAGAATAAACACTGTTTTTGAACAAAAACAGTATTTGTTCTCGCCGGACATGCTCGGATTGGCACAGGGGACTTTTGTCCCCTGCAGTCAATACCCCCTGCTAGCAGCAGCAGGCGATCACGGGCATCTGCCTGCACAATCGCCTGCAGACCACCCAAACTGCAGGGACGTGACTAGCGCGTCCCTGCGGCTCAAGCTGCTGCCGCTGCGGATGTGAAGCTCACGTCCGCGCGGCATAAATGGTTGAAGTTACTCTGAAGGGGAAAAAAAACAGATAGTTATTTAAGGAGTGGAAAGACTCTTCTCCTCCACAGTCTCCTCTGTTTGAATCTCCCACTGCAGGAGGCTTCGAAAGTCTTCGGAAGCACTTGGACTCCCGAAGACCGGCGGCTTCTGAAGTATCCTGAAGAACCCCAGAAGCGGAACCCAACAGTCAGAGACTGCTAACGGGGGAGCTTCAGACTCCTGTTAAGTCACGCTGCTCAATTTAAAGTTGTGCTGCTTTAGCAGCACAGCTTAATGAATCAACCCCTGATGTCAAAGTGCCTGTGGTGACTGATGCACGGTGTGCATCCTCTTCTCTCAGCTTTGTTAATCTTCACCATTTCTTTATAACTGTCCCTCACTGACCGCCATTTTTTCTTCATCCGTAACGCTGTACCAGATAAAATAATAACATGTTTTGACTTTACTTCAGATTCTTGGCAACAGGTCAGCCTTATGCGTCACTACACTTTGCATATCAAATACGAAGGCCGACTACTGGCTATATAGTGCGAGATGCCACTCATGCCATATGGGATAACCTGTACCAGACCATTAAAAGTGGCAGCATATCAAGGAGCCATTTTGGATCTGCTGCTAATTCCCAAATTGTTGTGGCGCTATCAACGGAAAACACGTGAGAGTAGTAATGTGGCTCACGTTTCCACAGTTATAAAAAAATTCTATTCGATTGTTCATTAGGGCTCATGTAATGTGACTAAATGATGCTGTTACGTGCCCTGTTTCGTTTTGGGAAGGACAGTGGCTATTTAGGAACCAAATCCCTCTTTCATCTTTATTTGTACCTCATTCACGACTCATATACAGAATGATATCTATCTTTTTCTCTCGTACTCTCTCTCCCTATATATACATATATGTTTCTACTTACATAAGTATTGTACTGTACTTGTTTTGATTTCAGTGACTTTTATATAGTAAATAAGGCAGAACTGTTCCAGGCATTGTCCATCTTTACTGCCTCTGACTGAAGGCAATCCTGATGTAGTTTCCTCCCTTAGGGCCTGTTCAGACTATGCGCGTTCCTAGACGTTTTCAGGGAACGTGTCTGGGTACCAAAAACGCATAGAAACGGTTCCTAATGCTTTTGAATGGGCTAGTTCACATGTATGCGTATGAGACGCATATGTTTCTCATCCGCATTGCTGCACGCAGTTCTGTGCGATACGCATAGAAACGGACGCAATGAAAGTCTATGGACGCGTATCAAAAACGCGTACTATTGCGTTTTTAGTGTCCGTTTTCCTCTGTGGTTCCCATAATTCTTTTTTTTCCCCTGGGTCACGTGTGTGTGCAAAATGCAATAGAATACGCATTAGAACGCAAGAAAAACGCATGCGTTTTTCAACTTGCGTTTCTTTGATTTTAAACGCATTCTTCATACGCAGATAGTCTGAACAGGCCCTTACTCTTTATTTTCCTGCCTGAAATGGTGTATGCATTGCCAGGCCTCCTCCCCACTGAGCTGTGTACTAAAAACTGCACTCTCATATCTAGCTTGCTTTGTAAACATGTGAGCACAGCACAGATCGTATTTCAGCAGCTTCTGCAGAGGGGTGAGGTGTATTTCCCCTCTCAGCCTTGTGTTACACTGAACTGCTCTCAGCCAATCAGCGAGGAGCAGGAATGTGGGAGGGGAGATAACAAGCTTCCCTCTCCCCGGCAATGTACCAGAATAGAGCCAGGCTGACTGAGATAAGATTCATTACAGCAGAGCAGACACATTTATGATTATATTGGAATGCTTGCAATGCAGACTGCATGTAGACTACATAATCAACACAGAGCAGTGGGTAAATAAAATTAGATTTTATGGCCTATCTTGCTTAGACATTTAACTATAAGCACACTCATTTTTGTGCTTTATAATTGCAGGATCTCAGTGGGTTGGGGATAAGTTATTACTTGTTTGTTTATTATGTATGTGTTTACTTGTTGTATAAGTTTTTATTTTGTACATTATTTTATTGCTGAAGCAGGAGTGTTTCAGTTATTGCTACAGGACCTGACCTTCGTCTAGCGAAAAAACATACTCCTATCATGAAAGATGTTTTTATCTCGCATTTTCCCGTTAGAGAGAAATGAGGACCGTCATTATTTCTCACTCCTGCTTGCTATTGTCATGGAAACAATGAATCTTGTTGCTAAGTAAAGTGGGAGACGCACAAATGGACAAGGACAGGGGTTAGAGTGACTGGTGATCTTAAACTCTGCCAAATAGGCTCATTACCAGGGCTAATACGATGTGCCTTGGACTGTCGTGACTGCGCAGTGACACGTACATTCATCGGAAGGGGTACTCCGGATGAGGCAGTATGTATCCTCCTGCTACAATCATGCTAGCAAGATACCGATAGATTCTGTTGCAATCAGTATATGCAATCAGTTTCTGAATCACTGTAAAAGAATCAAATGCACTTGTGTAAAATTATTAACTTCCTGTAGATTCAGTACAATACTCAAAGGTTTTGACTCTTACGTTACACAGTTTGATTGCATTTAAGTGGGAAATAATGGATCTTAAAGCAAGTTTGAATTAAAGGGAACCTTAACTGAAAGGGATATGGATGTTTCCTTTTAAACCAGTTGCCTGGCAGTCATGCTGATCCATTTGGCTGCAGTAGTCAGGGCCGGCCTTAGGTTTCACAGCGCCCTGAGCGAAACCTGATTTTTGTGCCCCCCCCTCATCCTTTTCACGCATGCGCGCGCGTGCGCACACACACACGCACTCACACACACAGGCCCATATGCAATTCACCTTTTCTCCTGAGATATCTCCTAGGACAGTGGTTAGCAACCTTTTTGGCGTTGTGACACATCATGCCAAATGCTCAGATCTCTGTGACACTTCCTATATGTATAATAGGAAAAATACTATTAATAACCACAAATGGATGGAAAGAGTGAATTATCCTGAATATACTTAGCAATGAAGGCTAGAACCTTTTAGGAATATTAATAAAAACAATCAGTGGTACAGTTATCCGCCCCCATTTACAATGATAGCACAGCACCAACAATTTGCACCACTTGATATAGCCGCAGTGCACCCCCCCCCCCAAAAAAAACACCCCCCGTTCTCATGTGTAGGTGCCCTCAATATAGGTTGCCAAGCATAGGTGCCCCAGTATAATCAGTTGAAGGTCTCCATCACCCCCATAGGTAGCCAGGCATAGGTGCCTCCAGTATAGGTAGCCATGTGCTGGTGCCCTCAGTAAAGGTAGCCAGCTATGGGTGCCCGCAGTATAGGAAATCAGGAGTAGGTGCTCCCAGTATAGGTAACCAGCTATTAGGTGCCTCCTTGGAAGCCGGCGCCCTGTGCGACCGCTCTGGTCGCACAGGTCAAAGGCCGGCTATGGCAGTAGTGGCCAAATCACACCCCTAAAACAAGCACGCAGCTAATCAAGTCTGACTTCAGTCAGAGCACCTGATCTGCATGCTTGTTGAGGAGCTGTGGCAGTGGCATAGCTACAGACCTCAGGGCCTCGATGCAGAACTTGGACCTGCCCCCCCAATCCCGTGGCAATTTCCTTGTGAATTCACACTCCCGGTTTGTTTAAGAAGATCATCTTTAGCAGGAAATATCAGGAGGAGGAAGAACAGTGTCTTGGACATGCACATCTTGGGCACGCACTGGCTCCTGAAGAGCCCTGAAGAGGGTGGGCCCAGTCACAATTGTGACCTCTGCGTCCACAGGCCCTACGCCAGTGAGCTGTGTCTAAAAGTATTAGAGACACAGGATCAGCAGGAGAGACAGGCAACTGGTATTATTTTAAAGGAAAAATCCATATCCATCTAAGTTTAAAAATAAGGTGGCTGCTGGAAAAAGCAGCCTACAGCATGGCATGCCACTTATCAGGGTTATTTGTCTTTTGTAAGGTGTTAGTTACAGGGGTATTTTTTCTATATAACTGCATTGGCTACTTAATCATTTTAGAAAAAAAAATAAGGATTTAAAAAAACTTTACCAAAATGAAATGTTTTACTGCCTAGCACCCACTGATTTTCTTCACATCCACTGACCACCGATTGTACAAAATTGGCCAACATTTTCATAACATAAATAAGTAGCATTCCCCAAATAGTTAGGTGGCATATCCCATCAATATCATTAGGCAGCTTGCCACCCCAACCAACAAAAATAAGCAGCATGTCCGCTCCTCCTCCTTGTAATGTTTTACCTGGTCCAAGCTGGCTCTGTTCTGCCGTCCTCCAGCTCCTGATGCATACCATGTGACCTGATGCAGCTTGGACCAGGTATACATTACAGAGTGGTTGCACTGAATTTAAGGCTAGGCTTACACTACAGGCCAAATGAGAGTTTTCTGCAACAGGTCACAGCGTTCCGGATGAATGGACACGTTGACAAATCCTTTAGAGCGGGTTGGTGAGCCTCTCTGGATGACATCAGAGATGTACAAAGGGGAGGTGTGGTGGATGGATTTGTACACCAGTTAGGGATGGTCATTCGAATTTTGCTGAATTGAAATTTCTGCAGTTCCGATCTGAAATGAGCATTTCTGCAACTTGGTAATTTTAGCCCAATCACAGAACTCGGAAGCATTGGACCAATCAAAGAATGCAGAGCCAACTCGGAAGTGTTTGGCCAATCAGAGAATGCAAAAAAAAAATGACTGAAAAAAAGACTCCTCGGAAAACGGAAATCCACAGAATTAACAATCGTCATTGGTGGAATTTGTAATTTCTGCAGAATCAGAAATCAGCATGTCTGACCATCCCCAAAGCCAGACAGGGCAATTTAAATGTAATTATGAGGGTACAGGTAGCCAGTGAAGGGACTTGAAAAGAGGGGCAGTTGAAGAGGAGCAGTGGGAGGAGTAAGAGTCTGGTCTTGGGAAGCTCAGAAAGGAGGGCTTTTCAGTAGTCCAGACAGGAGATGATCAGAGCATGGACCAAGAGTTTGGCTGTGTTGGTGGTTAGATAGAAGCACATTTTGGTGATTTTGAAAAGATGGAAGTGGCAGGACCTGAAAACGTTCTGGATATGGAGGGTGAAGGAGAGTACTTTGACACATGTTGTTGATAACAATAAAGATGTCCAGGAGGGAGAGAGCTTGATGAACAAGGTGGAAAGATCATGAGGTCAGTCTGTTCCAGGTTGAGTTACAAAGACATCCAGGTGGAGATGGTGGAGAGACAAGTGGGGCTTTATCCAAAGTGTGGTGAGATCAGGGGTGTGGAGGCAGATTTGGGTGTCATCGACATAGAGTTGGTAGATGAGACCAATTGTTGATATGAATTTGAGGAGGAAGAAGATGTAGAAGAACAGCTTTAAAGGGAGCCTTAAGGGACTCCAACACTGAGGGGGGGGGGGGGGGATGTGTAGAGGGAGAATAATCTGGTAAAGGAGGGTTAGACAAGTGGTCAGAGAGGTAGGAAGAGAAAGAGGTCAGGACTGGGTTGCAGACACCACCTGAGTGGAGGGTTTGGAGCAGGAGGGGTGGTTGATGGTATCGAAGGCAGAGGAGGGGTCCAGGAGGAGAAGGATGGAATAGTGATTGTATGATTTAGGCAGGATGAGGTCATTGGTGACTGTCTGTGAAATGGGTGGGGAAGAGTCCAGATCCTGTGTTAACTTTACAAACCATTCACACATGTCTGTTGCGGTAATGAAGCACAAGGTCCTGGCCTGCACAACTTTTCCAGACACGGCACAGAATATGTCATAGATCGCAATACATGGTGGTGTAGTTGATAGCAGTTCTGCATTGCAGTGATGGGTCCATGGTTTAAATCTTAGATAGGGAACAGAGTTTGCATGTTCTCCCTGCCTTTTCATATGTTTCATCCAGGTACTCTAGTATCCTCCCACATCCCAAAAACACAGAGATAAGAAAACTGGCTTCCCCCCTAAATTGGCCCTAGACTATGAAAGACATATAATTATGGTCAGAAGTAGATTGGGTGCTCCTCTGAGGGACAGAAGAGCTTTAACAGCCTGGCTTCTGCATGTGCATACTTTGCAATAAATGCTGGGGGAGCAGAGGAACATTAACACAACTAGGAGAGGGAACCACTAGACCACCAGGAAAGCTTTATTAGTGGTGGGGAGGGGGGCACTAGACCTACAGAGAAACGTTATGGAAGGAGGGAGGGGAAAAACAACTAGACTACCCAGAAAGTTTTATTGGGGAGGGGAAAACCACTACTCAAGGGATGTTTTATTGAAGGGGGGGGGGGGATTGGGGGAGGGAGTAAAATCATCAGACACCAGGGAAGTTTTAATTTGAAGGGAGGGGGAAACCCACCAGACATCAGGGAAGCTCTATGGGGGGGCACGACTAGACACCAGGGAAGTTTTATAGGGCGTGCACACCACATGTAAACACATGTAAAATTGTGGTATGGGTAAGGGTGTGGCGGGGGCGGGGCATAGTGCCCTTTTTTCTTGGCTCCCATAGTTGGGAAGTATGCAGTATATATTTTAATACATATGATACTGTATATCGACATTAAAAGCATAAGGTAAAATATTACCCTAGATATTCTGATTTAATTTTGGAGCTTTTTTTCAGTAAGATGTGCTCTTTTGAGCCTGATTAGGGGAGGAGGGTGAATGGGCAATCCACCACTGGAATCTGACACAGCCTGATGTAAACAGTGCCATTTAGATTGTGAATGATTACTATGATTAGTGCAGACTGCTGTCAGTGATTATCGTCTGTAGTGGTGCTCAAATACCCCTTTTTAAAATTCGAGTTTGGTCGAATTCGAATAGTAAATTATTCGAGGTCAGTCGAATATTCAAGTCGAATAATTTTTACTATTCGATTCGACCTCGGACTTCGAGCTCACTATTCGAGTCGGTATTCGAGCTCACTATTCGAGCTGACTATTCGAATTGGCCTTAAATAGCTTCCAACACTTGTTTTGAGGGTGAATGATGCAAGAAACATCTTTTTTTCCAAGTAACAACAGCAAGTGATTATGTGGGGATGTTCCTTAAAAAAAAAATGTGGAAAGAGAAGTTGTGTCCTTAATTTTGTTCAGTAGTGTTACTGTATATACTTGTTCTTCTTCTTCTTTATCTTTCTTCTTCTTCTTCTAGATCTTCTTCTTCTATATCTTCTTCTTCTTCTTCTATATTGTCTTCTTCTTCTTCTTCTTCTTCTTCTTCTTCTTCATCATCTTCTTCTTCTTCTTCTTCATCTTCTTCTTCTTCTTCTTCATCATCTTCTTCTTCTTCTTCATCATCTTCTTCTTCATCTTCATCTTCTTCATCTTCTTCTTCTTCTTCATCTTCATCTTCTTCATCTTCTTCTTCTTCATCTTCTTCTTCTTCTTCATCTTCTTCTTCTTCATCTTCTTCTTCTTCTTCTTCATCTTCTTCTTCTTCTTCTTCATCTTCTTCATCATCTTCTTCATCTTCTTCTTCTTCTTCTTCATCTTCTTCTTCTTCATCTTCTTCTTCTTCATCTTCTTCATCTTCTTCTTCTTTTTCATCTTCTTCTTCATCATCTTCTTCATCTTCTTCTTCATCTTCTTCTTCATCATCATCTTCTCCTTCTCCTTCTTTTTCAATATCGTCTTCTTCTTCTTCACGTATTTCTCTTTTCAATTTTTTTTTTAAAGAAATGCAGCTATTTTTGAGCGTAACAAATAGCTGGTGGGCGCACGCATGTTGGAAGCGCCATTGTATGTGCTCCCTGGCAGTGGAAACACAAAGACAGCAGGAGGTAAATTCAGCAGCAGGAGGAGGAGGATGAGTGTGTGGCAGCAGGCAGTCAATGAGGCAGGCAGCTCGCCGTGACATAATAGCCCTGGTACCTAGCGGTGATACCAGGGCTGTAAATAAACACAACAGGAGGTCCCAGACAGCGGTCGTGCAGCCCACATTGTGTCCAATACACAACTGGGACAACACAGTTTTCAACCCGGGCACCTCAGAAAAATTAAACCTTTTTTTTTTTTTTTAATGGTTTGTTTGGTTTTGGTTTTGCAACCAATATAGCTATTGTTTGACGTAATAGCTGGTGGCAGAGTGGCAGCAGAAGGTAATTCTGTGTACCCTGGCAGTGGGAAACACAGACAGACAGCAACAGCAGCAGGAGGAATGGAGGAGTAATGTGAGCAGCTATTGTTTGACGTAATAGCTGGTGGCAGAGTGGCAGCAGAAGGTAAATCATCTGTGTAGTGTACCCTGGCAGTGGGAAACACAGACAGACAGCAGCAGCAGCAGCAGCAGGAGGAGGTATGGAGGAGTAGTGTGAGTGTGGCAGCAGGTAGGCAGCGTGACATAATAGCCCTGGTACCTAGCGGTGATACCAGGGCTGTAAATAAACACAACAGGAGGTCCCAGACAGCGGTCGTGCAGCCCACATTGTGTCCAATACACAACTGGGACAACACAGTTTTCAACCCGGGCACCTCAGAAAAATTAAACCTTTTTTTTTTTTTTTTTTTTAATGGTTTGTTTGGTTTTGGTTTTGCAACCAATATAGCTATTGTTTGACGTAATAGCTGGTGGCAGAGTGGCAGCAGAAGAAGGTAATTCTGTGTACCCTGGCAGTGGGAAACACAGACAGACAGCAGCAGCAGGAGGAGGAATGGAGGAGTAGGCGAGCAGCTATTGTTTGACGTAATAGCTGGTGGCAGAGTGGCAGCAGAAGGTAAATCATCTGTGTACCCTGGCAGTGGGAAACACAGACAGACAGCAGCAGCAGCAGCAGGAGGAGGTATGGAGGAGCAGTGTGAGTGTGGCAGCAGGTAGGCAGCGTGACATAATAGCCCTGGTACCTAGCGGTGATACCAGGGCTGTAAATAAACACAACAGGAGGTCCCAGACAGCGGTCGTGCAGCCCACATTGTGTCCAATACACAACTGGGACAACACAGTTTGCAACCCGGGCACCTCAGAAAAATTAAACCTTTTTTTTTTTTTATGGTTTTTTGGTTTTTGGTTTTACAACCAATATAGCTATTGTTTGACGTAATAGCTGGTGGCAGAGTGGCAGCAGAAGAAGGTAATTCTGTGTACCCTGGCAGTGGGAAACACAGACAGACAGCAGAAGGGCAGTACACAGCAGCCCACTGTAGATGTAAAATGTGTGGCTGCAGGCGACGTAATAGTCAAAGTGAACCAGGCTGGCTTAGTGAGCAGGAGCCAGGAGGTGGTAAAGGGTGGTAAGGCACATTAACGATGGTTCCGGCAGCCAGTTCATGTCCCCCTCTCGCCGACAACAGGGGCCAGGAACTCGCCTTCCACCCACGCCTGGTTCATCTTGAGAAACGTCAGTCTGTCCACAGACTTGTGAGACAGACGTGAGCGTTTCTCGGTGACCACGCCACCAGCTGCACTGAAGCAGCGCTCGGACAGCACGCTGGAAGGGGGGCAGGACAGCACTTCCAGGGCGTACTGCGCCAGCTCGCTCCAGATCTCCATGCGCTTGACCCAATACTCCATGGGATCAACAGGGGCATCGCTGTCAAGCCCGCTGTACGACCCCATGTAGTCAGCCACCATGCGGGTCAGGCGCTGGCTGTGACCGGAGGAGGATGCTGCTGCATGCATCTCCTCTCTAGTCACTGCTGCCGGAGCCTCTACAGTCCTGTAGAGCTCGTGGCTGAGAGACAGCAGGTCTGTGGGGCGCTTGCTGCTGCTGGATGCAGGCACCTGCTGCTGCCTCTGTGCTGGCTGCTGGACAGTGGGGGTGGAAGGCTGGGGGAAGGCTTCCTCCAAGCGCTCAACAAGGGCCTGCTGCAAGCTCCTTATTTGTTGCGCTGGGTCTCCTCCTGCAGGCGGCAGGAACTGGCTCAACTTCCCCTTGAGGCGTGGGTCCAACATCATGCTGATCCAGATGTCCTCCCTCTGCTTCATCTGGATCACCCTGGGGTCCCTGCGCAGGCACGTCAGCATGTGCGCTGCCATTGGGAAGAGGCGGGCCACGTCTGCTGGCACATCGACGTCAGTGCTGTCCTCATCCTCCTCCTCTGCCGCCTCATCCTCTCTCCACCCCCGCACCAACTCAGCTGCGCTGTGCTGATCCCCCTCATCAGCAGCCAGGTCAGGGACCTCCACCAAGTCCTCCTCCTCCTCCCCCTCAGAGGTGGACTGCGCAGCTGGTTGCCGCTCCTGCTGGTCCAAGGCTGCCGCTCCCTGTTCCAGCAAAGCATCGAGGGCCCTGTTCAGCAGAGAAACCAGGGGCACCCACTCGCAGACCATAGCATGGTCCCTGCTCACCATGTTTGTGGCCTGCAGGAAGGGAGCCAGCACAAAGCACACCTGCTGCATGTGCCTCCAGTCATCATCGGGGACGATGGACGGGATGTTGCTGGTCTTGTCCCTTCTCTGAGCTGCGGAAACAGTGGCCAGGGCAAGGTACTGGTTGACAGCGTGCCTCTGTTCAACCAGACGCTCCAACATCGCCAGGGTGGAGTTCCAGCGAGTCGGAACGTCAAGGATCAGCCGATGGCGTGGCAGATCCAGCTCCTTTTGCACGTCTTCCAGGCTCGCACAGGCTGCAGCCGAGCGCCGGAAGTGACGTACAACATTCCTTGCCGTTTCCAGCAGTTCGCCCATCCCCTGGTAGGTGCGCAGGAACTTCTGCACCACCAGGTTCAGCACGTGGGCAAGACAGGGGATGTGGGTCAGGTTTCCCCTGTCTATTGCGGCAACCAGATTGGCCCCATTGTCGGCCACCACCTCTCCGACTCTGAGGCCTCTGGGGGTCAGCCAAATCCTCTCCTGCTCCTGGAGTTTGGCCAACACATGGGTTGCCGTCAGCTTGGTCTTCCCAAGGCTGACCAAGTGCAGCAGCGCTTGGCAGTGGCGGGCCTTCACGCTGCTGCTGAGGCGGGGGGTTTGGCCAGGTGTGCCGGAGGATGGCAGAGGATCGGAGGAACCTGCTGCAGTTCCCCTGACCCTGCGGGGTGGCACCACCCACTGTGTTGCTGCTGCTGCTGTGCCCGCTGCTGCTCTCCCATCCTCACCCCCTTCCACCAAGCTGACCCAGTGGACAGTGAAGGACAGGTAGCGGCCTGTCCCGAAGCGGCTGCTCCAGGAGTCCATGGTGACGTGGACCCTTTCACCAACCGCGTGCTCCAGCCCTCGCTCCACATTGGCCATCACAAAGCGGTGCAGTGCAGGAATGGCCTTGCGGGCAAAGAAGTGTCTGCTGGGGAGCTGCCAGTCTGGGGCTGCGCAAGCAAGCAGCGCACGAATGTCGCTCCCCTCCTGCACGAGCGTGTACGGCAGGAGTTGGGAGCACATGGCCCGTGCCAGCAAGCCGTTCAGCTGTCGCACGCGACGGCTGCTGGGAGGCAGAGCCCTAACCACCCCCTGGAAGGACTCGCTCAAAAGGCTCTGGCGTGGCCTTTTGCTGACACGGGAATCAGCAGACACAGCAGAGGAGGCCACTGAGGACTGGCTGCCAGAACAGGCCTCAGTGTCGGCGGCAGGAGTTGCAGAGGGGGGAGGAGCAGTGCGTTTCCGCACTCCTGCTGGTGCTGCTGGAGGAGCAGGAGGGCGGGTGGCTGCTGTTGCTGCTGCTGCTGCTGAAGGCTGTGCAGTGATGGGTGTGGTGCCACTGCCAGCACCAGATGCCTTCAGCCTCTGGAACTCCTCATGCTGGTGGAAATGTTTAGCCGCAAGGTGGTTGATGAGCGAGCTGGTGCTGAACTTTAAGGGGTCGGCACCTCTGCTCAACTTCCGCTGACAGTGGTTGCAAGTGGCGTACTTGCTGTACACAGTGGGCATGGTGAAAAACCGCCAGATTGGTGACAGAAACATCCCCCTACGGCATGGAAGCGCTGCTGCCTGTCTCCCTGTGGTGGTTGGGGGGGGGGGCTTGGGTGCGGCTGGTGGTGGTACTGGCTGATGCTGCTGCTGCTGCTGCTGAGCCTGAGACACCAGCAGGCTGTGGGACGCTGCCAATGCTTGCAATGATGCGCCTCCTTGCAAGGCCCACAAGCGCATCCTCCTCCTCCTCCTCAGAGCTGCTGAGGACGACATCCCCTGGAGGTGGTGGCACCCAGTCTCTGTCTGTCACCGGGTCATCATCATCATGCCCCTCCTGAAACATGTCCTGCTGGGATGATGACCCCCCAAACTCCTCTCCTGATGCATGGATGGGACGCTTGACTGTCGCCACAGTCTTGCTGTCCAATCCCTCCTCCCCCAAAGTGCCCATCAGCATCTCCTCCTCAAAATCGCCAACAACAGCAGACAATACCCTGATGGTGCCTGGGGTAAAAAGACTGCTGAGTGACAGGTCGGCGACTGATGGTGAACTGGCCTCCTCCCCAGGCCCTGCTGGGCGGCTGCTGCGAACAGGGGTGGTGGTGGTGGTGGTGAGGGTGGAGGCCTCGGATGCAGAGCTGATGGCGGGCTGCTCATCCTCCGTCATGAGTTGCACCACAGTGTCTGCATCCTTTTCCTCAATGGGACGTTTCCGACCCGGCTGGAGGAAAATGGGAGCAGGTGCTACACGCTGCTGCTGCTGTGTCTCTGCAGCGTGAGTTGCAGATGCTCCTGCTGGGCGGCGCCCAAGGCGTCCACGGCCAGTGGCTATGGGAGGAATGTTAGCCACTGACGCTGCTGCTGCTGCTGCGGAACTGTGCATGGTGGCGCGCCCGCGGCCGCGGCTTGCCACAATGCTGCTCCCTCTCCTCCTGATTCCCTTGCTGCCCTTCCCCTTGCCCAAACCGCGCTGGCTGCCACTTCCAGACATCTTCAATGTTTTGGGCGTATAGACAAAAGTTTTTTAAAAGGGCGGGTGAAAAGTGGGGTACTTTAATGGAGTGGGTTGGTTGGTGAGGTGACTGAGTGAGTGTCCCCTAGTACAGTAAGTAAGTAGTAACAGTCAGGAAGTACAACTAGCAGTTACAATAATCAGTAGTAATCACAAGTAAATTTAGTGTGTGTACACTCAGACAGTGAGTGCACGCACGCAGGAGCTAGTAGCCTATGAACACAGTGACTGAGTGTCCTAGACTCCTAGTACAGTAAGAGTAAGTAGTAACAGTAAGTAGAACTAACTAATTACAATAATCAATCAGCGATCAGAAGGAAATGGAGTGTGGGTGTGTGTACACTCAGACAGTGAGTGCACGCACGCAGGAGCTAGTAGCCTATGAACACAGTGACTGAGTGTCCTAGACTCCTAGTACAGTAAGAGTAAGTAGTAACAGTAAGTAGAACTAACTAATTACAATAATCAATCAGCGATCAGAAGGAAATAGAGTGTGGGTGGTGTGTGTACACTCAGACAGTGAGTGCACGCACGCAGGAGCTAGTAGCCTATGGACAGTGACTGAGTGTCCTAGACTCCTAGTACAGTAAGAGTAAGTAGTAACAGTAAGTAGAACTAACTAATTACAATAATCAATCAGCGATCAGAAGGAAATGGAGTGTGGGTGTGTGTACACTCAGACAGTGAGTGCACGCACGCAGGAGCTAGTAGCCTATGAACACAGTGACTGAGTGTCCTAGACTCCTAGTACAGTAAGAGTAAGTAGTAACAGTAAGTAGAACTAACTAATTACAATAATCAATCAGCGATCAGAAGGAAATGGAGTGTGGGTGTGTGTACACTCAGACAGTGAGTGCACGCACGCAGGAGCTAGTAGCCTATGAACACAGTGACTGAGTGTCCTAGACTCCTAGTACAGTAAGAGTAAGTAGTAACAGTAAGTAGAACTAACTAATTACAATAATCAATCAGCGATCAGAAGGAAATGGAGTGTGGGTGTGTGTACACTCAGACAGTGAGTGCACGCACGCAGGAGCTAGTAGCCTATGAACACAGTGACTGAGTGTCCTAGACTCCTAGTACAGTAAGAGTAAGTAGTAACAGTAAGTAGAACTAACTAATTACAATAATCAATCAGCGATCAGAAGGAAATGGAGTGTGGGTGTGTGTACACTCAGACAGTGAGTGCACGCACGCAGGAGCTAGTAGCCTATGAACACAGTGACTGAGTGTCCTAGACTCCTAGTACAGTAAGAGTAAGTAGTAACAGTAAGTAGAACTAACTAATTACAATAATCAATCAGCGATCAGAAGGAAATAGAGTGTGGGTGGTGTGTGTACACTCAGACAGTGAGTGCACGCACGCAGGAGCTAGTAGCCTATGGACAGTGACTGAGTGTCCTAGACTCCTAGTACAGTAAGAGTAAGTAGTAACAGTAAGTACAACTAACTAATTACGATAATCAATCAGCGATCAGAAGGAAATAGAGTGTGTGTTGTGTGTGTACACTCAGACAGTGAGTGCACGCACGCAGGAGCTAGTAGCCTATGAACACAGTGACTGAGTGTCCTAGACTCCTAGTACAGTAAGAGTAAGTAGTAACAGTAAGTAGAACTAACTAATTACAATAATCAATCAGCGATCAGAAGGAAATGGAGTGTGGGTGTGTGTACACTCAGACAGTGAGTGCACGCACGCAGGAGCTAGTAGCCTATGAACACAGTGACTGAGTGTCCTAGACTCCTAGTACAGTAAGAGTAAGTAGTAACAGTAAGTAGAACTAACTAATTACAATAATCAATCAGCGATCAGAAGGAAATGGAGTGTGGGTGTGTGTACACTCAGACAGTGAGTGCACGCACGCAGGAGCTAGTAGCCTATGAACACAGTGACTGAGTGTCCTAGACTCCTAGTACAGTAAGAGTAAGTAGTAACAGTAAGTAGAACTAACTAATTACAATAATCAATCAGCGATCAGAAGGAAATAGAGTGTGGGTGGTGTGTGTACACTCAGACAGTGAGTGCACGCACGCAGGAGCTAGTAGCCTATGGACAGTGACTGAGTGTCCTAGACTCCTAGTACAGTAAGAGTAAGTAGTAACAGTAAGTAGAACTAACTAATTACGATAATCAATCAGCGAGCAGAAGGAAATGGAGTGTGGGTGTGTGTACACTCAGACAGTGAGTGCACGCACGCAGGAGCTAGTAGCCTATGAACACAGTGACTGAGTGTCCTAGACTCCTAGTACAGTAAGAGTAAGTAGTAACAGTAAGTAGAACTAACTAATTACAATAATCAATCAGCGATCAGAAGGAAATGGAGTGTGGGTGTGTGTACACTCAGACAGTGAGTGCACGCACGCAGGAGCTAGTAGCCTATGAACACAGTGACTGAGTGTCCTAGACTCCTAGTACAGTAAGAGTAAGTAGTAACAGTAAGTAGAACTAACTAATTACAATAATCAATCAGCGATCAGAAGGAAATAGAGTGTGGGTGGTGTGTGTACACTCAGACAGTGAGTGCACGCACGCAGGAGCTAGTAGCCTATGGACAGTGACTGAGTGTCCTAGACTCCTAGTACAGTAAGAGTAAGTAGTAACAGTAAGTACAACTAACTAATTACGATAATCAATCAGCGATCAGAAGGAAATAGAGTGTGTGTTGTGTGTGTACACTCAGACAGTGAGTGCACGCACGCAGGAGCTAGTAGCCTATGAACAGTGACTGAGTGTCCTAGACTCCTAGTACAGCAAGAGTAATTAGTAACAGTAAGTAGAACTAACTAATTACAATAATCAATCAGCGATCAGAAGGAAATAGAGTGTGTGTTGTGTGTGTACACTCAGACAGTGAGTGCACGCACGCAGGAGCTAGTAGCCTATGAACACAGTAACTGAGTGTCCTAGACTCCTAGTACAGTAAGAGTAAGTAGTAACAGTAAGTAAGTAGAACTAACTAATTACGATAATCAATCAGCGATCAGAAGGAAATAGAGTGTGTGTTGTGTGTGTACACTCAGACAGTGAGTGCACGCACGCAGGAGCTAGTAGCCTATGGACAGTGACTGAGTGTCCTAGACTCCTAGTACAGTAAGAGTAAGTAGTAACAGTAAGTACAACTAACTAATTACGATAATCAATCAGCGATCAGAAGGAAATAGAGTGTGTGTTGTGTGTGTACACTCAGACAGTGAGTGCAGTGCGCACACGCAGGAGCTAGTAGCTAGTGTTGGGCGAACATCTAGATGTTCGGGTTCGGGCCGAACAGGCCGAACATGGCCGCGATGTTCGGGTGTTCGACCCGAACTCCGAACATAATGGAAGTCAATGGGGACCCGAACTTTTGTGCTTTGTAAAGCCTCCTTACATGCTACATACCCCAAATTTACAGGGTATGTGCACCTTGGGAGTGGGTACAAGAGGAAAAAAAAATTTAGCAAAAAGAGCTTATAGTTTTTGAGAAAATCGATTTTAAAGTTTCAAAGGGAAAACTGTCTTTTAAATGCGGGAAATGTCTGTTTTCTTTGCACAGGTAACATGCTTTTTGTCGGCATGCAGTCATAAATGTAATACATATAAGAGGTTCCAGGAAAAGGGACCGGTAACGCTAACCCAGCAGCAGCACACGTGATGGAACAAGAGGAGGGTGGCGCAGGAGGAGAAGGCCACGCTTTGAGACACAACAACCCAGGCCTTGCATGAGGACAAGAAGCGTGCGGATAGCAATTTGCATTTTGTCGCCATGCAGTCATAAATGTAATACAGATGAGAGGTTCAATAAACAGGGACCGGAAACGCTAACCCATCACAGATGTTTATTGTTCATGTTACTTGGTTGGGGTCCGGGAGTGTTGCGTAGTCGTTTCCAATCCAGGATTGATTCATTTTAATTTGAGTCAGACGGTCTGCATTTTCTGTGGAGAGGCGGATACGCCGCCGATCTGTGACGATGCCTCCGGCAGCACTGAAACAGCGTTCCGACATAACGCTGGCTGCCGGGCAAGCCAGCACCTCTATTGCGTACATTGCCAGTTTGTGCCAGGTGTCTAGCTTCGATACCCAATAGTTGAAGGGTGCAGATGGATTGTTCAACACAGCTACGCCATCTGACATGTAGTCCTTGACCATCTTCTCCAGGCGATCGGTGTTGGAGGTGGATCTGCACGCTTGCTGTTCTGTGTGCTGCTGCATGGGTGTCAGAAAATTTTCCCACTCCAAGGACACTGCCGATACCATTCCCTTTTGGGCACTAGCTGCGGCTTGTGTTGTTTGCTGCCCTCCTGGTCGTCCTGGGTTTTCGGAAGTCAGTCTGTCGGCGTACAACTGGCTAGAGAAGGGGGAGGATGTCAATCTCCTCTCTAAAGTCTCCACAAGGGCCTGCTGGTATTCTTCCATTTTGACCTGTCTGGCTCTTTCTTCAAGCAGTTTTGGAACATTGTGTTTGTACCGTGGATCCAGAAGGGTATAAACCCAGTAATTGGTGTTGTCCAGAATGCGCACAATGCGTGGGTCGCGTTCAATGCAGTCCTAGGCCGAAGAGGTCATAGCCTAGGGTCACAAAACCTGTTTATTGGGCAATTTCAATGGTGGCGAGTCTGACGTACATAAATCGCAGCAATGGCCGTTAGCAACGTCTGAATCTCACGAAATGTCTCATGCAGGTAGAAGACATATTGTTAGACTTGGGCTCCAAAGATGGGTTCCCTACATCTCTGCAAACCAGAGTTACAGGGCTCCAAATTTGGTAAAATCCCCCATAGGCTTTCATTGGGCCTCCTATTTACAGTTCCAAAATCTCACATCTTTTCAAAGGGCAATTACTCAGCAGTGGCAAATTTTCTAGCATTGTAGGGACCCTTAGGGGGAACATGACTGGTGAGTTTCGGGCCCCTAGGCCAAAGAGGTCATAGCCTAGGGTCACAAAAACCTGTTTATTGGGGCTATTTCAATGGTAGTGATGGTGACGTACATAAATTGCAGCAATGGCCGTTAGCAAAGTCTGAATCTCACGAAATGTCTCATGCAGGTAGAAGACATATTGTTAGACTTGGATTCCAAAGATGGGGTCCCTACATCTCTGCAAACCAGAGTTACAGGGGTCCAAAATTGGTAAAATCCCCCATAGGATTTCATTGGCTCCCTATTTCACTTTCCAAAATCTCACATCTTTTCAAAGGGCAATGGCTCAGCAGTACCAAATTTTCTAGCATTGTAGGGACCCTTAGGGGGAACATGACTGGTGAGTTTCGGGCCCCTAGGCCAAAGAGGTCATAGCCTAGGGTCACAAAAACCTGTTTATTGGGGCTATTTCAATGGTAGTGATGGTGACGTACATAAATCGCAGCAATGGCCGTTAGCAAAGTCTGAATCTCACGAAATGTCTCATGCAGGTAGAAGACATATTGTTAGACTTGGATTCCAAAGATGGGGTCCCTACATCTCTGCAAACCAGAGTTACAGGGGTCCAAAATTGGTAAAATCCCCCATAGGATTTCATTGGCTCCCTATTTCACTTTACAAAATCTCACATCTTTTCAAAGGGCAATGGCTCAGCAGTACCAAATTTTCTAGCATTGTAGGGACCCTTAGGGGGAACATGACTGGTGAGTTTCGGGCCCCTAGGCCGAAGAGGTCATAGCCTAGGGTCACAGAAACCTGTTTATTGGGGCTATTTCAATGGTAGTGATGGTGACGTACATAAATCGCAGCAATGGCCGTTAGCAAAGTCTGAATCTCACGAAATGTCTCATGCAGGTAGAAGACATATTGTTAGACTTGGATTCCAAAGATGGGGTCCCTACATCTCTGCAAACCAGAGTTACAGGGGTCCAAAATTGGTAAAATCCCCCATAGGATTTCATTGGCTCCCTATTTCACTTTCCAAAATCTCACATCTTTTCAAAGGGCAATGGCTCAGCAGTACCAAATTTTCTAGCATTGTAGGGACCCTTAGGGGGAACATGACTGGTGAGTTTTGCCACTGCTGAGCCATTGCCCTTTGAAATGGTGTGAGATTTTGGAACGGTAAATAGGAGGCCCAATGAAAGCCTATGGGGGATTTTACCAATTTTGGACCCCTGTAATTCTGGTTTGCAGAGATGTAGGGACCCCATCTTTGGAATCTAAGTCTAACAATATGTCTTCTACCTGCATGAGACATTTCGTGAGATTCAGACGTTGCTAACGACCATGGCTGAGATTTATGTACGCCACCATCACTACCATTGAAATAGCCCAAATAAACAGGTTTTTGTGACCCTAGGCTATGACCTCTTCGGCCTAGGGGCCCGAAACTCACCAGTCATGTTCCCCCTAAGGGTCCCTACAATGCTGGAAAATTTGGTACTGCTGAGCCATTGCCCTTTGAAAAGATGTGAGATTTTGGAAAGTGAAATAGGGAGGCAATGAAATCCTATGGGGGATTTTACCAATTTTGGACCCCTGTAACTCTGGTTTGCAGAGATGTAGGGACCCCATCTTTGGAATCCAAGTCTAACAATATGTCTTCTACCTGCATGAGACATTTCGTGAGATTCAGACTTTGCTAACGGCCATTGCTGCGATTTATGTACGTCACCATCACTACCATTGAAATAGCCCCAATAAACAGGTTTTTGTGACCCTAGGCTATGACCTCTTCGGCCTAGGGGCCCGAAACTCACCAGTCATGTTCCCCCTAAGGGTCCCTACAATGCTAGAAAATTTGCCACTGCTGAGTAATTGCCCTTTGAAAAGATGTGAGATTTTGGAACTGTAAATAGGAGGCCCAATGAAAGCCTATGGGGGATTTTACCAAATTTGGAGCCCTGTAACTCTGGTTTGCAGAGATGTAGGGAACCCATCTTTGGAGCCCAAGTCTAACAATATGTCTTCTACCTGCATGAGACATTTCGTGAGATTCAGACGTTGCTAACAGCCATTGCTGCGATTTATGTACGTCAGACTCGCCACCATTGAAATTGCCCAATAAACAGGTTTTGTGACCCTAGGCTATGACCTCTTCGGCCTAGGACTGCATTGAACGCGACCCACGCATTGTGCGCATTCTGGACAACACCAATTACTGGGTTTATACCCTTCTGGATCCACGGTACAAACACAATGTTCCAAAACTGCTTGAAGAAAGAGCCAGACAGGTCAAAATGGAAGAATACCAGCAGGCCCTTGTGGAGACTTTAGAGAGGAGATTGACATCCTCCCCCTCCTCTAGCCAGTTGTACGCCGACAGACTGACTTCCGAAAACCCAGGACGACCAGGAGGGCAGCAAACAACACAAGCCGCAGCTAGTGCCCAAAAGGGAATGGTATCGGCAGTGTCCTTGGAGTGGGAAAATTTTCTGACACCCATGCAGCAGCACACAGAACAGCAAGCGTGCAGATCCACCTCCAACACCGATCGCCTGGAGAAGATGGTCAAGGACTACATGTCAGATGGCGTAGCTGTGTTGAACAATCCATCTGCACCCTTCAACTATTGGGTATCGAAGCTAGACACCTGGCACAAACTGGCAATGTACGCAATAGAGGTGCTGGCTTGCCCGGCAGCCAGCGTTATGTCGGAACGCTGTTTCAGTGCTGCCGGAGGCATCGTCACAGATCGGCGGCGTATCCGCCTCTCCACAGAAAATGCAGACCGTCTGACTCAAATTAAAATGAATCAATCCTGGATTGGAAACGACTACGCAACACTCCCGGACCCCAACCAAGTAACATGAACAATGAACATCTGTGATGGGTTAGCGTTTCCGGTCCCTGTTTATTGAACCTCTCATCTGTATTACATTTATGACTGCATGGCGACAAAATGCAAATTGCTATCCGCACGCTTCTTGTCCTCATGCAAGGCCTGGGTTGTTGTGTCTCAAAGCGTGGCCTTCTCCTCCTGCGCCACCCTCCTCTTGTTCCATCACGTGTGCTGCTGCTGGGTTAGCGTTACCGGTCCCTTTTCCTGGAACCTCTTATATGTATTACATTTATGACTGCATGCCGACAAAAAGCATGTTACCTGTGCAAAGAAAACAGACATTTCCCGCATTTAAAAGACAGTTTTCCCTTTGAAACTTTAAAATCGATTTTCTCAAAAACTATAAGCTCTTTTTGCTAATTTTTTTTCCCTCTTGTACCCACTCCCAAGGTGCACATACCCTGTAAATTTGGGGTATGTAGCATGTAAGGAGGCTTTACAAAGCACGAAAGTTCGGGTCCCCATTGACTTCCATTATGTTCGGAGTTCGGCCATGTTCGGCCCGAAGCCGAACATCTAGATGTTCGCCCAACACTACACGTGACCCGTTCGGCCAATCACAGCGCTAGCCGAACGTTCGGGTAACGTTCGGCCATGCGCTCTTAGTTCGGCCATATGGCCGAACAGTTTGGCCGAACACCAGCAGGTGTTCGGCCGAACCCGAACATCACCCGAACAGGGTGATGTTCTGCAGAACCCGAACAGTGGCGAACACTATTCGCCCAACACTACTAGTAGCCTATATGAACAGTGACAGTGAGTGTCCCTACGGGTACAGTAAGAGTAAGTAGTAAGTAAGTACAACTAACTAACAATAATCTATCAGTAATCAGAAGGAAATAGAGTGTGTGTACACACAGACAGTGAGTGAGTGCACACACGCAGGAGCTAGCTAGTAGCCTATAAACAGTGACAGTCAGTGAGTGTCCTACTCCTAGTACAGTATAACTACAATACTATTAGTAAAGGACAGCAGAAATACTGGTATAGATGAGAGAAATAAACAGAGGACAGCTGCCCACAGAGGCAAGGCCCCCCTGAGGCCTAAACCTGTAAGCTTGCAGCAGCTGCCTGTCTCTAATGTAACACACAAGCTACTAACTAAAATACAATGTCTATCTAACTAACAACAATATAGGTGTATATGGCAGGTGTAGGTGAGCAAAAACGCTAGGTAAATGACCACAATAGAGCACTTGCTAAGCCAAAGCACAAAGGAGCAACTCTCTCTCTGTACAAGTCTCAGGCAAGCATGGAAAAACCTAACATGGCGGCCGCTATTTATAGGGTAGGGGCTGGCCAGGGTCCCCCTCTGTGATTGGCTGCCGTCAGAGGGCCTGGGAGCCCTCTGATTGGCTCTAAGGACATCAATCTGGGCTATGACGCAATTCGAGCTCGGTACCGAGCTCGAATAGCGCCGGGTTGCTCGAATAGCTCGAATAGTGAATGGGCTATTCGAGTGTACTCGGATAGCCCATTCGAATAGCTCCAGCTATTCGGAGCTCGAATACCGAGCTCGAATAGCTGAAAAAGAGCTCGAATATTCGAGCTACTCGAATATTCGAGCTCTGCTGAGCACCACTGATCGTCTGAGAGAATGCTGTGGAAATGATAGACTGTGGGCTTTCTCAGTGCTTAGATAACACTTGACATACTCTCAGGAAAGCCTTAGTGGGTAATAGAAGGTTGTTGTATCATGCTTTAGGCTTGGCAACTACTCCTTTTTATCTTTCATCTTATATAATCTATCACGAGAATCTCTGGACAGCTATTCAGGTTTGCAGACAGAACCAGCAATACCTTCTGTTGATAAGTATGTAGCACCATATGCAATAGAGTGCCTTCAAATGATGAGCCTGTTTTACCTTTAGAACCAAAGTACAGCTATTGCTGCTCAATTGTGCTTTGAAAACTTTAAAATGTATACCCTTACTTTAATAGCCGGTCTTTGTTTTTTCAGATAAAAACTTTAAGTTTTAGTAGCCAGCAATTAGTGAAAGGCAGATTGTAGGGGCCAGCAGGTAGTGATAGGTAGAGATGGCCCAAACCTCCGATGCGAACGCGAACTTGCGAAAAAGTTCACGAACCGGCGAACTTTGCGAACCACAATAGACTTCAATGTACAGATGAACTTGAAAAACTACAAACACTGTTTCTGGCCACAAAAGTGATGGAAAAGATGTTTCAAGGGGTCTAACACCTGGAGGGGGGCATGGCGGAGTGGAATACATGCCAAAAGTCCCTGGGAGAATTACAGATTTGATGCAGAGCAGGGTTATAATCCCTAAAAGGCAGAAATCACATTGCATTCCTAAATTGGAGGCCTAAAGTGCTTGAAAACATCTTGCGTGTGTATACATGGATCAGGTAGTGTAAGTAGTGTACTGCTTCACACTGACAGACCAAACTCACTGTGTAACGCATCGCAAACAGATGGCCGTGCTGGTGCGCACATTGATGAGAGTGCAGGCCATGGCGGCTTTCCAGCCCATATGGTCAGGCTGAGGAAGCTCAATGACAGAACAACAGTGACTGTCCAGCTGATCGAATTTGGTCTGCCCACAATGAAGCAACAACCTTATTTTCTTGGGTGCGCCATATAGGTCATTGCTTCATGGTGATACGCAAGCCCCTTCAACGCGGCAAGGTAACAATCACAGAGGGGAATTGAGATGTGTGGGGACTGACTTAGTCTTTGGGCAGGCAGTCACACGTAGAGATGAGCGTAATGACCTAATTACGATTTCGCGAAATTTCGCGTAACTAGTGTAATTACGATTATGGCCGTAAGTACATAATCGTAATGAAGAAGGATTTCACGAAATTTCGCGTAAGCGTAATTTTCGCGTAATTTTCGCATTACAATGGTTATTTGTTCATGCCGTAATTTCGCATTAAATGCTACCGTAATTTCGCGTTAAACCGTAACGCTCCGTATAATATAAAAAAGCCGCCGACTTTAAGGGTTAATAGCAAAGCCCCCTTAAATGCTAAAAGCCTCAAATTTGGAGAATATATTAAGGAGATCAGGAGGAATAAGAGGAATTTTTTTTTTTTCAAAAAGACCTTATAGTTTTTGAGAAAATCGATGTTAAAGTTTCAAAGTAAAAATGTATACATTTAAAAACCCGCCGACTTTAACGGTTAATAGCAAAGCCTGCTTAAAGTTTAGGAACACCAAATTCCTAGGGTATATTAAGGGGATCAGTGGGAATAAGAGGAAATTTTTTTTTTTCAAAAAGACCTTATAGTTTTTGAGAAAATCGATTTTTAAGTTTCAAGGGCAAAAATGTCTTTTAAATGCGGAAAATGTCAGTTTTTTTTGCACAGGTAACAATAGTGTATTATTTTCATAGATTCTCCCAAGTGGGAAGAGTTTTACTTACTTCGTTCTGAGTGTGGGAAATATAAAAAAAAAACGACGTGGGGTCCCCCCTCCCAGATCTCTTTAACCCCTTGTCCCCCATGCAGGCTGGGATAGCCAGAATGCGGAGCACCGGCCGCGTGGGGCTCCGCACCCTGACTATACCAGCCCGCATGGTCCATGGATTGGGGGGTCTCGGAAGGGGAGGGGCAGCCAAGCTTTCCCCTCCCCCTCCGAGCCCTTGTCCAATCCAAGGACAAGGGGCTCTTCTCCACCTCCGATGGGCGGTGGAGGTGGAGGCCGCGATTTCCTGGGTGGGGGGTTCATGGTGGAATCTGGGAGTCCCCTTTAAAAAGGGGTCCCCCAGATGCCCACCCCCCCTCCCAGGAGAAATGAGTATAGAGGTACTTGTACCCCTTACCCATTTCCTTTAAGAGTTAAAAGTAAATAAACACACAAACACATAGAAAAAGTATTTTAATTGAACAAAAAACATAACCACGAAAAAAGTCCTTTAATATTCTTAATTAACCATTAATACTTACCTGTCCCTTTAAATAAATGATCCCACGCAATATCCTCGGAAATGTTCTATCAGTTACAATGTAACAAAGTTATTACAATGTAACAACTTTGTTACATTGTAACTACGCCGCACCCGACGTCACTCGCCGCTCACCCGCCGCATACACTTACGCGTCCTTGTAGGACGCTAAGTCCCCGCCGGCTCCCGCTGTCCACCCTGCACACATCTGTCACCCACATGTCACCCACATGTGGGTGACATGTGGGTGACATGTGGGAGAGGCGGGGTGGACAGCGGGAGCCAGCGGGGACTTAGCGTCCTGCACGGACCCGACAGAGCTCTGAGCTATATAGCTCAGAGCTCTGAGAAGCATCTTTGTATTTGGGCTCCAAGGAGCCCCATTGGTCCTTAGCAGACCAATGGGGTTCCTTCAAATCAGAAGGAACCCCATTGGTCTGCTAAGGACCAATGGGGCTCCTTGGAGCCCAAATACAAAGATGCTTTCGAGAGCTCTGAGCTATAGCTCAGAGCTCTGTCGGGTCCTGCAGCACAGACGCGGTGGCGGCGGCGGCGGTGAGTGACGTCGGGTGCGGCGTAGTTACAATGTAACAAAGTTGTTACATTGTAACAACTTTGTTACATTGTAACTGATAGAACATTTCCGAGGATATTGCGTGGGATCATTTATTTAAAGGGACAGGTAAGTATTAATGGTTAATTAAGAATATTAAAGGACTTTTTTCGTGGTTATGTTTTTTGTTCAATTAAAATACTTTTTCTATGTGTTTGTGTGTTTATTTACTTTTAACTCTTAAAGGAAATGGGTAAGGGGTACAAGTACCTCTATACTCATTTCTCCTGGGAGGGGGGGTGGGCATCTGGGGGACCCCTTTTTAAAGGGGACTCCCAGATTCCACCATGAACCCCCCACCCAGGAAATCGCGGCCTCCACCTCCACCGCCCATCGGAGGTGGAGAAGAGCCCCTTGTCCTTGGATTGGACAAGGGCTCGGAGGGGGAGGGGAAAGCTTGGCTGCCCCTCCCCTTCCGAGACCCCCCAATCCATGGACCATGCGGGCTGGTATAGTCAGGGTGCGGAGCCCCACGCGGCCGGTGCTCCGCATTCTGGCTATCCCAGCCTGCATGGGGGACAAGGGGTTAAAGAGGTCTGGGAGGGGGGACCCCACGTCGTTTTTTTTATATATTTCCCACACTCAGAACGAAGTAAGTAAAACTCTTCCCACTTGGGGGAATCTATGAAAATAATACACTATTGTTACCTGTGCAAAAAAAACTGACATTTTCCGCATTTAAAAGACATTTTTGCCCTTGAAACTTAAAAATCGATTTTCTCAAAAACTATAAGGTCTTTTTGAAAAAAAAATTTTTCCTCTTATTCCCACGGATCCCCTTAATATATTCTCCAAATTTGAGGCTCTTAGCATTTAAGGGGGCTTTGCTATTAACCCTTAAAGTCGGCAGCTTTTTTATATTATACGGAGCGTTACGGTTTAACGCGAAATTACGGTAGCGTTTAATGCGAAATTACGGCATGAACGAAACGCGAAATTTCGCGTTGAAAATTACGCTTACGGTATTTTCAATTACGATTTTAATGGCAATTTCGCAACGCTAATTTCGCATCGTAATCGCAAATTTCGCATGCGTAATTATAGTAATGCGAAATTACGAAAATTTCAGCTCAACTCTAGTCACACGGTATGCAGGCAGAGATGCTGTGTGTGGGGACTGACGTAGTCTTCGGGCAGGCAGTAGCCCTCCGGGATCCATGCCTCATTCATTTTGATAAAGGTGAGGTACTAAACACTTTTTTGACCTAGGCAACTTCTCTTCTCACTGACAATGCCTTCAGCTGTGCTGAAGTTCCATTCTAGGACGCTTGAGGCAGGGCAAGCCAGAAGTTGGATTGCAAATTGTGACAGCTCTGGCCACAGGTCAAGTCTGCATGCCCAGTAGTCCAAGGGTTCATCACTGCACAGACTGTCGATGGTTTATTCTCTACCATTGTTAAAGCTTACATCTATTTTTTTAAATTACTTTTTCTGCTGTCTGTGCAGTTCTTTCAACGAGAATCTGTTATGGAGGGCAAGTCTGCCATTCATTCAACTGTGTGATAAACTGTTCATGGTACTTTCTCAGTACCATGGTGACCACAGGTAACGGGCTGGGAATCATGGTTCAATTTCGGTCCGGAGTGGGAGCCTGAGAAATGGCTATCACCACACATCCAAGGAAGACAGCAGGCACGGCACGCAAGCCCTGACTCAGGGAGGTAGTGACAAAAAATAACAATACAGGAGGACTCTTTCGAGACTCTTTCAATAATGATGAGACAAATACACTTGAAATCCTTTAACGAGAATGTGCAGTCACACAGGTGCAGTGAAAAGGTATGCACTGACTGCTGCTATAATACAATGTGCAGTCACACAGATGCAGTGAAAGGTATGCACTGACTGCTGGTATAATACAATGTGCAGTCACACAAATGCAGTGAAAGGTATGCAGTGACTGCTGGTGGTATAATACAATGTGCAGTCACACAGGTGCAGTGAAAAAGGTATGCACTGACTGCTGGTATAATACAATGTGTAGCCACACAGATGCAGGGCCGTATCTATTAAGAGGCACCCGTGGGCCGGTGCCATGGGCGGGTCCTCGGGGGGGGCGGCCACCTATAGTGCAATATTTTTTTTTATTTTTTATTTTAATTTTTTTATTCAGAAACTTAAATTTTTTTTTTATTTTTTTTTTTGTTGGGCGGGGGGGGGGGGGGGGGGGGGTGCGGGGGGAGCGGCGGAGAGCGCACCTACAGATGACGAGGGGAGCTCTCACCCCCACCCTCCAGCACAGTGGCAGCGGCCGGCCGGGAGTCAGGACATGATCCTGGTCTCTGCATGCCGCCTCCTGGTCTAGTGACGTCACTAGACCAGTAGGCAGCATGCAGAGTTCAGGATCATGTCTGCCACTCTGCTGGAGGGCGGGAGCGAGTCGGGAGAAGCGTGAAGGACGCGCTGGCAACTGCAGCCCAGCTTCCCAGCCAGGAGCCAGCTCACCCAGCCAGGTAGGTACCCAGCCAGCCCGCATGCCCAGCCAGGTACCCAGCCAGCCCGCATGCCCAGCCAGGTACCCAGCCAGCCCGCATGCCCAGCCAGGTACCCAGCCAGCCCGCATGCCCAGCCAGGTACCCAGCCAGCCCGCATGCCCAGCCAGGTACCCAGCCAGCCCGCTGCCCAGCCAGGTACCCAGCCAGCCCGCTGCCCAGCCAGGTACCCAGCCAGCCCGCTGCCCAGCCAGGTACCCAGCCAGCTCGCATGCCCAGCCAGGTACCCAGCCAGCCCGCTGCCCAGCCAGGTACCCAGCCAGCCCACTGCCCAGCCAGGTACCCAGCCAGCCCGCATGCCCAGCCAGGTACCCAGCCAGCCCGCATGCCCAGCCAGGTACCCAGCCAGCCCGCATGCCCAGCCAGGTACCCAGCCAGCCCGCATGCCCAGCCAGGTACCCAGCCAGCCCGCATGCCCAGCCAGGTACCCAGCCAGCCCGCATGCCCAGCCAGGTACCCAGCCAGCCTGCATGCCCAGCCAGGTACCCAGCCAGCCCGCATGCCCAGCCAGGTACCCAGCCAGCCCGCATGCCCAGCCAGGTACCCAGCCAGCCCGCTGCCCAGCCAGGTACCCAGCCAGGTACCCAGCCAGCCCGCATACCCAGCCAGGTACCCAGCCAGCCCGCATGCCCAGCCAGGTACCCAGCCAGCCCACTGCCCGCTTTCCCAGCCAGCCCGCTTTCCCAGCCAGCCCACTGCCCGCTTTCCCAGCCAGCCCACTGCCCGCTTTCCCAGCCAGCCCACTGCCCGCTTTCCCAGCCAGCCCACTGCCCGCTTTCCCAGCCAGCCCACTGCCCGCTTTCCCAGCCAGCCCACTGCCCGCTTTCCCAGCCAGCCCACTGCCCGCTTTCCCAGCCAGCCCACTGCCCGCTCGCCCAGCCAGGTACCAAGCCAGTCCACTGCCCGCTTTCCCAGCCAGGTACCCAGCCAACCCACTGCCCGCTCGCCCAGCCACCCAGCCTGCCCACTCGCCCAGCCTGGTACCCAGCCCACTGCCCGCTCGCTTAGCCAGGCAGTGGCTGGATAGTGTAATGGTTAAGGGCTCTGCCTCTGACACAGGAGACCTGGGTTCAAATCTCGGCTCTGCCTGTTCAGTAAGCCAGCACCTATTCAGTAAGGAGTTTCTTGGGCAAGTCTCCTTAACATTGCTACTGCCTACTGAGTGCACACTAGTGGCTGCCTCGCAAGTGCTTTGAGTCCGACAGGAGAAAGGCGCTATACAAATACTTGAATTAATTACTCAGCCTGCCCACTGCTTGCTCACCCAGCTACCCAGCCAGCCCACTACCCGCTCAGCCAGGCCACTGGTGTTATGCTGCCCACTGTGTGATTTACTGCTGAAATGCTGCCCACGTTGTGATTATTTTCTGGTGAAATGTTGCCCACATTGCAATTATTCTCTGCTGAAATGTTGCCCACATTGCAATTATTCTTTGCTGAAATGTTGCCCACATTGCAATTATTATCTGCTGAAATGTTGCCCACATTGCGATTATTCTTTGCTGAATTGTTGCCCACATTGTGATTATTTTCTGGTGAAATGTTGCCCACATTGCGATTATTTTCTGGTGAAATGTTGCCCACATTGCGATTATTTTCTGGTGAAATGTTGCCCACATTGCGATTATTTTCTGGTGAAATGTTGCCCACATTGCGATTATTTTCTGGTGAAATGTTGCCCACATTGCGATTATTTTCTGGTGAAATGTTGCCCACATTGCGATTATTCTTTGCTTAAATGTTGCACTCATTGCGATTATTTTCTGGTGAAATGTTGCCCACATTGTGATTATTTTCTGGTGAAATGTTGTCCACATTGCAATTATTCTCTGCTAAAATGCTGCACACATTGCGATTATTTTATGGTGAAACACTGCCACATTATGATTATTTGGCACCTATGGGGGGGGGCCCATCCAAATTCTCACAAGGGGGCCCAGTGATTTCTAGTTACGCCCCTGACTACTACCTAAACTGGGGATACCTATAGACCTGGATATCTATACTGGGGACACCTATATTATGTCTACATTTGGACACCTATAGACCTGGCTACTGTACTTATACTAATTATTTATATAGCGCCAACATATTACGCAGCGCTGTACAGAGTATGTATTGTTTTGTCACATAACTGTCCCACAGAGGGGCTCACAATCTAATCCCTACCATAGTCATATGTCTATGTATGTATCGTAGTCTAGGGCCAATTTTTAGGGGAAGCCAATTAACATTATACTTATCTGTATCGTATGTTGTTAGGATGTGGGAGGAAACCAGAGTGTCTTAAGGAAACCCCCACAGACAAAGGGAGAACATACAAACTCCTTGCAGATGTTGACCTTGCTAGGAATCAAACCAGGAACCCAGCGCTGCAAGGCGAGAGTGCTAACCACTACGCCACCATGCTGCCATACTACTGTACTATATTGTACTTACATCTTCAGCAGTACTTCACGGAGTACGTAGTCATGTCACTGACTATCCTCTGAGGAGCTTACAATCTAATTCTCCCATAGTCTAATGTCCTACCATATTATTATGTATTTATATAGCACTGGCATCTTCTGCAGCACTTTGCAGAGAACAGTCATGTTACTGACTTTTCTCAGGGGAGCTCACACTCTAATACCTACCACTATTTTGTGCGAGAGAACACTGGCTAATGTGTGGGGTTTTTTTTGGGGGGGGGGGGGGGGGGGGACATTTCCTACTTGCTTTTTTAAGGTCACTTTACTCATACCCGGGGAGAAACCATGGCCCCACTGACTTTGGGCTGCACTCTTACTAGGATATTTTAATTGGCCACACCCACTGTGTTATGGACACGCCCACTGCATTCTGTGGCCACGCCCATTTTTCGCCGCGGCGCGCTTCGCGCGCCGCTAATGTTCTCCTAGGGGGCGCCGTAGGTTTGGTGTGCCTAGGGGAGCCCAAACCCTAAATACAGCCCTGCACAGATGCAATGAAAGGTATGCAGTGACTGCTGGTGGTATAATACAATGTGTAGTCACACAGGTGCAGTGAAAGGTATGCAGTGACTGCTGGTAGTACAATACAATGTCCAGTCACACAGGTGCAGTGAAAAGGTATGCAGTAACTGCTGGTGGTATAATACAATGTGCAGTCACACAGGTGCAGTGAAAAGGTATGCAGTAACTGGTGGTGGTATAATACAATGTGCAAAGCAAAGAAACCCTGGAACAAGCACCACTCAATAATATATAGTGAAAAATAAAAGATCTTTATTACAAATGATCTACCTTACGGTACAACACATTGGCAGGGATACACTACCAGCAGCTAATAAAACCACATAATAAAACATCCCATAAAAAAATCTCCATACTGAGTAATTATATGCATGTTGCTCAATAATTAATATAAGACACACAATATATGATATGCAAGAATACGGGTTCTTAATAGGACCCGTATCTTATATGAACCCGGGTTCAGTAATTAAGTGGAGTGCAATAGCACTGCACTTAATTGAGTGGTGCTTGTTCCAGGGTTTCTTTGCTTTACATATAGTACCATTTTCTTTGACCCTAGCACACTTAAATTGCCTCCACAAGGGTGCGAACTAATTTTTGCTACGCTATAATACAATGTGCAGTCACACAGGGGCAGTGAAAGGGACGCAGTGACTGGTGATGGTATAATACAATGTGCAGTCACCCAGGTACAGTGAAAATGTAGGCACTGAATGTGCTGGGCCTGGCACAGTATAGCAATTAGCAAGGGCCAGCTGAGACAGACAGGGCTCTATATGCAGTGTCAGTGGGCTGGGCAACACAAAAAAAAAACACATCACAAGAACATTAACTCTCAAAAGAGCTGTTTTGTGGTGCTTTTCAGCAACAAATATCAGCAAGGAGCAAGTTAACAAGACCTAACTAAGCTTCCCCTATCTCTCCCGCAACCCCTCTCCCTTGTCTCACTAATGGCAGCAGCAGACAGAGTGAGAAAATGGCCGACGCTGCTGCCTTTTACAAAAAAAAAAGGGTGGGGGGGCTCCAGAAGGGAGTGCAGCTTGATTGGCTGCCATGTGTCTGTTGACTCTGATGTAGAGGGTCCAAGTTTAGCCCAATGATGTAGTATGGGGGCGTGTCGAACTCGTTAAGTGTTCGCAATTTCACGTGAACACAAATACGCATTTGCGCAAATAAGTTCGCAGGCGAACCGTTCGGGCCAATCTCTAGTGATAGGTAGATTGTAGAGGTTGGCAGGTAGTGATAGGTAGATTGTAGAGGTTGGCTGGTTGTGATGGGCAGATTGTTGTGGCTGGCAGGTAGTGATGGGTAGATTGTAGTGGCAGGCAGGCAGTGATAGGTAGATTGTAGTGGCCAGTAGTTAGCGATAGGTAGATTGTAGTGGCCGGAAGGTAGTGATGGGTAAATTGTAGTATCTGGTAGGTAGTGATGTGTAGATTGTAGTGGCTGGCAGGCAGTGATAGGCAGATTGTAGTGGCCAGCAGGTAGTGATAGGCAGATTGTAGTGGCCAGCAGGTAGTGATAGGTAGATTGTAGTGGCCAGTAGTTAGCGCAGGCCCGGATTTACCTCACAGGAGCCTGTAGGCACAGATGTCCTGTCACCTTGAAGTTCGCCCTCCATGAACCTGCAAACCCCCACCGAACTGCACCGCAAGTGTGCTGGCAGGCCCAGCAGTCACTTCTTCCTTACCTCCCTTACCCGTCATAGGTAGCTACAGGTGCCCATCAGTATAAGGTAGCCAGAAGTACCCTCAATATTAAGTTGCTAGAGGTACCTCTAAGTATTAGGTAGCTAGAGGAACCTCAGTATTAAGTAGCTAGTGGTGCCCCTGACTAAAGGGAGATCTTGACGGTGTAATGCCAAAAGCAGGGTGAGTAACCTCTCATTTACACTCTCATCAGCACTCTGCATAGGGAAGGAGGGGCTCGGGGAGGGAATTGAGCCGCCTTTCCATCATCAGGCGCCTGTAGGCACGTGCCTACAGAGCCTTATGGTAAATCCTGCCCTGAGTTAGCGATAGGTAGATTGTAGTGGCCGGAAGGTAGTGATGGGTAAGTTGTAGTGACTGGGAGGTAGTGATGTGTAGATTGTAGTGGCTGGCAGGCAGTGATAGGCAGATTGTAGTGGCCAGCAGGTAGTGATAGGCAGATTGTAGTGGCCAGTAGTTAGTGATAGGTAGATTGTAGTGGCCGGAAGGTAGTGATGGGTAAGTTGTAGTGACTGGGAGGTAGTGATGTGTAGATTGTAGTGGCTGGCAGGCAGTGATAGGTAGATTGTAATGGCCAGCAGTTAGTGATAGGCAGATTGTAGTGGCCAGCAGGTAGTTATAGGTACATTGTAGTGGCTGACAGGTAGTGATAGGTAGATTGTTGTGGCCGGCAGGTAATGATGGGTAGATTGTTGTGGCCAGCAGGTAGTGATAGGTAAGTTGTAATGACTGGCAGGAAGTGATGGGTAGATTGTTGGGGCCGGCAGGTAGTGATGGGTAGATTGTTGTGGCCAGCAGGTAGTGATAGGTAGATTGCAGTGGGCGGCAGGCAGTGATGCTCATCCGAGCTAGGAGCTCTTTTTTTACTATTCGAGCTCGAATACCGAGCTCGAATAGTATTAGCTATTCGGGCTGTGCTATCCGAGCGCATTTGGATAGCAATCAGCTATCCGGAGATATCTGAGCTATCCGAGCTCGAATACGGAGCTCGGATAGCGTCATCAGCGGGTGACGTCACCTCGAGTCCTCACAAGCGAATCAGAGGGCTTCCAGGCCTCTGACTGCAGCCAATCACAGAGGGGGAGCCTGGCCAAGCCCCCCTCTATAAATAGCGGGCGCCATGTTGCCTCACTCGTCCTGCTTGTGACTTACTGACTGACTGTACTGAGAGACTGCTCCAGTGCTTTTTGTCTGTGCAAGTAGTGCATTTATTGTTACCTAGGGTCTTTGTGTGCGCAGTGCACGTCTGCGCTGTCCACACCCTCTCGTTAGGGCTACACCCGTCCTATTGTTTATATTATTTGTATTGTGTATTCGCTGAATTGTACTGTACTGTAGTCTGTGTATAGGGACACCGTCAGTCAGCGTCAGCTAGGGTCTTTGTGTGCGCACTGCGCACTCTCTCGTTAGCGCTACACCGATCTCTGCTGTAGAGTACACCTGTCCGTCACCTCACACACCCACCACCACCAGTCCCACCCCATTAAAGTACCCCACTTGTCCCACCCGCCTTTACATACATAATTTTTTTTTTTCATTTGTATAATCTTAAAAATATACGATGTCTGGCACTGGCAGCCGCGGTTTGGGCAGGGGCAGCAAGGGCAGCAAGGGCATCGGCAAGAGAGGAGGTCGTGGCAGCCGCGCCACCACCACCACCATGCGCAGTTCTGCTTCTGCACCAGTGGCTATTCCGCCATTAGCCACTGGCTGTGGACGCCTTGGCTGCCCAACAGCTGGGAGTCACGCTGCAGAGACACAGCAGCAGCGTGTGGCGCAGATGTTCCTCCCACCGCCAGGTCGTAGCCGTCCTATTGAGGAGAAGGACGCAGACTCTGTGGTGGAACTGATGGTGGATGAGCAGGCCACCATTAGCTCTGGAACCGAGTCCTCCACCCCCGCCACCACTCCTATTCGCAAAAGCAGCAGCAGCCGCCCAGCACTGCCTGGGGAGGAGGAGGAGGAGTGCAGTTCTCCAGCCCCAGTGGGCAACACCAGCACTCTGTCACTCAGCACCTTTTTATCCCCAAGCTCAGCGAGGGTATGGAGTGCTGTTGCGGCAGAATTGGAGGAGGAAGAAATGCTGATGGGCACTTTGGGGGATGATGCTTTGGACAGTCAGACAGTGGTGAGTGTCCATCAGCCCATGCATGCAGAAGGGGAGTTTGTGGGGTCATCCCAGCAGGACATGTTTGCGGAGGGGGAGGATGATGATGACAGGGTGAAGGACAGAGACTGGGTGGCAGATCCTGGGGATGTCATCAGCTCTGAGGAGGAGGAGGAGGATGCGTCTGCGGGCCTTGCTAGAAGGATCAGCATCACAGACATAGGCAGGGTCAGAAGTGTGCGTGGTATGCAGGCCACACAGCGTGCTGATCCGGAGAGTTCTGCCAGTGCCACCAGCCGCACCAAGAACCCCCCCCCCCCAACCACCACAGGGAGACCAGCGGCAGCAGCACCTTCGAGCCGAAGGGGTAACTTCACCTCCCCAATTTGGAATTTTTTCACCCTGCCATATGTGGATTGCAAGTATGCCACCTGCAACCAGTGCTGCCAGCAGCTCAGCAGAGGGAAGGAGCCCTCTGCGTACGGCACCACCTCTCTGGTGAACCATCTGGCAGGGAAACACTTTCATGAGCATGAGGAGTTCATGAAGTTGAAGGAAGCTGGCAGTGGCAGACCCGCCACCACTGCGAAGCCGTCGGCAGCAGCCACCCGCCCTCCTCCACCTCCTCCAGCAGCACCAGCAGGAGTGCATCAGAAACGCACTGCTCCTCCTCCCTCTGCAACTCCTGCCGCCGACACTGAGGCCTGTTCTGGCAGCCAGTCCTCAGTGGCCTCCTCTGCTCCCTCCAGTGATTCCCGTGCCAGCAAAAGGCGTCGTCAGACCCTGCTCAGCGACACCTTCCAGGGGGTGGTCAGGGTTCTGCCTCCCAGCAGCCGTCGCGTGCGTCAGCTGAATGGCTTGCTGGCACGGGCCATGTGCTCCCAACTCCTGCCTTATTCCCTTGTGCAGGAGGGGAGCGACATGCGTGCGCTCCTGATGTGTGCAGCCCCCGATTGGCCAATCCCCAGCCGACATTTTTTTGCACGCACGGCCATCCCTGCACTTCACCGCTCTGTGATGGCCAATGTCGGGAGAGGGCTGGATCACGCGGTGGGTCAACGAGTCCACGTCACCATGGACTCGTGGAGCAGCCGGTTTGGGACAGGCCGCTATCTGTCCTTCACCACGCATTGGGTCAGCTTGGTGGAAGGGGGTGAGGAGGGGGGAGCAGTATCGGGCACTGTCAGAGCAGCAGCAGCAGCAACAACGCAGTGGGTGGTGCCACCATGCAGGGTCAGCGGAATTGCAGCAGGTTCCTTTGATCCGTTTCCATCCTCCGGCACACCAGCCCAAACCCCCCGCCTCAGCAGCAGCATGAAGCCCCGCCACTGCCAAGCGCTGCTGGAATTGGTCAGCTTGGGGAAGACAAAAATGACGGCGGACCATGTCCTGGCCATACTCCGAGAGCTGGAGAGGAATTGGCTGACCCCCAGAGGCCTCAGAGTCGGAGAGGTGGTGTCCGACAATGGGGCAAACCTGGTTGCTGCAATCAGCAGGGGAGACCTGACCCACATCCCCTGCCTGGCGCACGTCCTTAACCTGGTAGTCCAAAAGTTCCTGTGGACCTACCAGGGGATGGACCGACTCCTTGAGGCGGCAAGGAAGGTTGTGCGTCATTTCCGGCACTCGGCTGCAGCCGTAGCGAGCCTGGAAGAGGTGCAGAAGGAGCTGCACCTGCCACAGCACCGGCTCATGATCGATGTTCCAACTCGCTGGAACTCCACCCTAGCGATGTTGGAGCGTCTGGTTGAACAGAGGCAGGCTGTCAGCCAGTACGTTGCACGAGCAACAGTTGCCGCCATCACTGCAACTGGGCGTGCCGTCACCAACCTCCCGTCCATCATCTCCACGGAGGACTGGGGGCACATGCAGCAGGTGTGCTCAGTGCTGGCACCCTTTCTGCAGGCCACCAACATGGTAAGCAGGGACCATGCAATGGTGTGCGAGTGGGTCCCCATGGTGTCTGTGCTGGACAGGGCCCTGTATGCACTGCTGGAAGAGGGAGCAGCAGCCTTGGACCAGCAGGAGCTGCAGGCAGCTTCACAGGCCACCTCTGAGGAGGAGGGCTTGAAGTTGGTGGAGGTCCCTGACCTTGCTGCTGATGAGGGGGAGCAGCAGAGCGCAGCTGGAGTGGTGCGGGGGTGAAGAGAGGATGAGGTGGAGGAGGCAGAGGATGAGGAGGACAGCACTGTCATCCTCATCACACCATGAGGTTTCAGACAGCGGTCGTGAAGCCCACATTGTGTCCAATACACAATTGGGACAGCACAGTTTTCAACCCGGACACCTCTAAAATAATTTTTTTTTTTCAAAATAATGCAGCTATTTTTGAGCGTAAATAGTTGGTGGCGTATGGGCAGCAGCACCTTGTAATGTGTTCCCTGGCAGTGGAGACACAGACAGCAGGAAGAAATACAGCAGCAGCAGCAGCAGGTGTAATGCCACACCTCATGCAAACACTTTTCATGAAGTTAATTTACTATTTTTGATACCTTTTTTTATAACTACTACATCACCACATAATCACTTGATGTTTTTCTTCATAAAAAGGTGGTTTCATGCATCATTGACCTCCAATACAAGTTTTAAAAGCTATTTAAGGCCAGCTCGAATATGTTACTCGAATACTGACTCGGATAGTGACGTCGGATAGCCGAGTTCGAATCGGATATTCGATTAACTCGAATATCGAACTTCGAGTGAATTCGGATAGTTTACTATCCGAATTCGACCAAACTCGAATAGGATAATGAGGTATCCGATCAACACTGGCGGCAGGTAGTGATGGGTAGATTGTTGTGGCCAGCAGGTAGTGATAGGTAGATTGCAGTGGGCGGCAGGTAGTGATGGGTAGATTGCAGTGGCCAGCATGTAGTGATATGTAGATTGAAGTGGTCATCAGTTAGTGATAGGCAGATTGCAGTGGTTAGCAGGTAGTGATAGGTAGATTGTAGTGGCCGGCAGGAAGTGATAGGTAGATTGTAATGGGCGGCAGGTAGTTATAGGTAGATTGCAGTAGCTGGCAGGTAGTGATAGGCAGAGATGCTCAAATCCGGAACTGGATGAATCCGGATAGTAGCTATTCGGATTTCATCCGGTTAAACTCAATTCAACTGTGCGGGGTGTTAATCTTACCTTTCATGACGGTGTTAATCCTGTTAATCTTACCTTTCATGACGCCTTCTTCGTCTGTCCCTCGGCGCTTCCCACGATGCGGTCCAAGCGGCGGTCACGTGACTAAAAACACTTGTTTTCAGTCTGGTGACGGGCGTGGAACGCATCGTGGGAGGTGCTGAAGGACGGACGAAGAAGACATCATGATAGGTAAGATTAACACAGCTGCCCACCCCGCACAAGTGAATTGAGTTTAACCGGATGAAATCTGAATAGCTACTATCCGAATTCATCCGGTTGCGGATTTGAGCATTTTTTGTTGATAGGCAGGTTGTAGTGGCCGGCAGGCAGTGATAGGTAGGTTGTAGTGGCCAGCAGGTAGTGGTACGTAGATTGTAGTGGCCAGCAGTTAGTGATGAGTAGATTGCAGTGGCTGGCAGGTAGTGATAGGTAGATTGTAGTGGCCAGCAGGTAGTCAGGGACGGTGCTACCATAGAGGAAAAGGGGGCATTTGCCCCGGGCCCCAGCAGTGCCGACCCTGCTATATTTTCTCCCCCCCCCCCCCCCCCCGCTCACACTGCTCCCCGGAGCCCTACTGCAAGTATATTAGCAGCCATAATTACCTTAGTCCCGGCGGGTGAGCGGGCTGTCTCCCTCCTTCTACTTGCAGCAGGGCCCTGGGGAGCAGAGGGGTAATGGAGGGGAGGCCCAATGCTGAAGTTTGCCCCAGGGCTACAGGGCCCCTTGAATCAGTCCTGCAGGTAGTGATAGGTAGGTGGTAGAGCAGGCAGGTAGTGATAGGTAGAAGCCTGATCGGGTCTGCTATACAGCGCAGGCATGAGTCGCCTGCACAGTATAGCGGACCCGATCAGGCACGGCTATTTCTGCAAGAGCCCAAAGGGAAGCTTGTGCTGCACGCTGTTCAGGGACTGCCAGCACTGGGTCCACAAGTCTGAAGAGGATGGGCACTTTTTTTCCTTACAGATTCTCTTTAAGGTGTTTAAAGTACCCCTGAACTGAGAGGGACATAGAGGCTGCCATATTTATTTCCTTTTATTCAACACCAGTTCTCTGGGTGTCCTGCTGATCTCTTTGGCTGCAGTAATGTCTGAAACACACCTAAAACAACTATAAAATGCACTCGCTAAGCGATTAGTGACTGTGATTTTGCAAAGCGATTTTCAAAACAATTTGTAAAGTAATGTGTGTTTTTGCACATTCCTTTAAGACAAATTGCTCTAAAAATTGTACAGGCAAAACATCTTCAATTTTCTAAAAATGTAATCGCTGCAGTGAGAGCACCCTCATAGGGTGACATATCTGGCGATTGGCAAACTAAGCACAATCACTCACATTGTAAACCAGCCCTCAGACTTCAGTCAGATAGAGGCATAGGATCCGCAGGACAGCCAGGCAATGTGCATTGTTCTAGGCTAAATTGCTCCCAGGGGGAGGGTGTAAAAACTGCACCCCCCCATCCCAGTGGGCTCCAGAATGTTATTTGCGATGTTGTATTTAGCCCCCCAGTATAGGTAGCCAGGTACAGGTGCCCTCAGTATAGGTAGCCAGGCATAGGTGCCCCCAGTATAAGTAGCCAGGTATAGGTGCCCCCAGTATAGGTAGCCAGGTACAGGTGCCCTCAGTATAGGTAGCCAGGCATAGGTGCCCCCAGTATAAGTAGCCAGGTATAGGTGCCCCCAGTATAGGTAGCCAGGCATAGGTGCTCCCAGTATAGGTAGCCAGGAAAAATTGTCCCCAGTATAGGTAGCCAGGTATAGTTGTCCCCAGTATAGGTAGTCAGGTATAGGTGCCCCAGTATAGGTAGCCAGGTATAGGTACCCCCAATATTGGTAGCCAGGTATAGGTGATTTGGAAGGCTGTAGGATTACAGTGAAGGAGGGGGGAGCAGCATGCACATAGGGACTCAGCCATAGGTAAGGAGGGCTGACTCCTCCCCCCCCCCCCTTTCCTTGGGCCCTGATCTGTGCTCCCACCTCCATTGGCCTCAATTCATAAACAGCAGTGCGATAAAAAAAATCTTGTCGGGAAAATACAGCACTCGGTCTGTGTGCTAATTCATAAAGATTTCCCCAGCTGCTCTTGGAGGTCGGTAAATTACCGCAGCCCATTGAGCGGTAGAGCAGAGCAGTGTCTCGATTCTCTCTTTGCCCTGCAGAAATGAATCACACAGACGGCTCTCTCTGGCTCTCCCACTGATGACTCAGACAGATGAGTCACAGTCTTTCCCTGCCTGCAGAAATGACTCACACAGACGGCTCTTTCCACTGATGACTCAGACAGATGAGTCACACAGTCTTTCCCTGCCTGCTCAAATGATTCACACAGAGTGCTCTCTGGCTCTCTCCACTGATGAATCAAACAGACTTCGGCTCTCTGTACTTTTGCATTCAAATCATCAGAGCTGTCAGAGCTGTCGGTAACTTGTTATCGCCTCACTAGAGGTGTCGGTAACTACCGCCAGGCTTACCGCTTGTTGAAGGCTTTATGAATTGCCATTTGCTGACAATGTATTGTCGGTAACTGCAGCCAAGTCGGTAATTTATCTCCCTGGTCGGTAATGTCAGCTTTTCATGCGGTAACAGCCTTTATGAATTGACATTTTGCTAAATGGTCGGTAAAGTCTGCTGTTTTCAGCATTACCGCATGAGGTAATGCTATTGTCTCTCACTCCCACCTTCACCGATAGCAGCCTGCACAGCTACAATCAAGGTATGCAATTTATGATTGTCAACTCTCACCACCACTATGTCTAATATTAACTTGCAATAAACGAATAGTTGAGACAGAAGGCGCACGCTCTTTTTTCGCTAGTAATAGGGCCCGTTTCCACTTGTGCGGTGCGAATCGCCGCTGTAAAAATTCGCATGCGGATGCGAATTTCGCATGCAGGTGTATGCACATTTTTGTTCGAATTCGCATGAAAATTCGCATGAATGACGCTGTATGCGAATTTAACCATGGCAGTGCCGGTGTGCAGTTCCATCGATTTCCATGCGAATTCGCATGCGAATTTGCATGAAAATTCGCATACCAAAGCCGCAGGCGATTTCCCTATTAAATACATTAGCAGCGATTTGCATGCATTCCATACGCAGGCGAATTCTGAGGGCTCTGCCGTGTAGAAAAATCCTGCACAGAAAAACGCTCAGGAAAACTGACAAGTGGAAACAGGCCCATCCACTTGTATTGGCTGTGCGAATCTGCATGCAGGAATCGCATGCAGATTCGCGATAGTGGAAACGGGCCCATACAAGTGTTAACACTATGGGCTCGATTCAGTAAACCGTGCTAAGTGTTAGCACGACTGTGAAAAGCCCTATATCACGCCTAAAGTTAGTTTAGGCGTGATCAATTCACATCGCGCGCAAAGTCCCGCGTTCAAAACTTTGCGCGTGCACAGCGAGGTGCGCACGTAAAGTCGCATCGCGGTGTGACAAAAACGGCCACCATGCGATGTTAAAGTCGCACCCAATACGACCTTATAGGCGCATCGGGTGCACCGTTTTCATCGCACTGCGATGCGACGTTTCGCGTGCACCGTGCTGTGCGCACGCAAAGTTTTGCATGCGTGATTTTGCGCGCGTTGTGAATTTAGTAATCGGTGCTAACCCAATTAGCACCCTAGTTATCACGCCCAAAGTCTTTAGGCGTGCTAACTGGGTTAGCACCGTTTACTGAATCAAGCCCATGTCTGCCTCCATGAATCAGGAAGTAGGAACAGTGCAGATTTATTTTAGGATTTGTATCAGCTGTGACAAAGGAGTGTTTTTGTTTAAAGGTTATTATGCTGTTGCGTATCTTTTAGAGCAGAGAGGACTTCTGAATTCAGTTCCGCTTTAACACTAAGCCACATACTGTTTCCAAAGTTTCCTAAAAAACGTTAGCCGCAGACTACGGTTGAAAGATAACATTTAATTGCATTCAGTTAAAAAATTACTTGGAACCTTATTAAGATTTTGCACCAAACTGAAGTAACCCTTTAAGCTTCCTGGGAGAGTAAGATAACAGGGACATAATGAACTGTCACCGGAATATCTTCGTCCCTGCTGGTGGCCGGCCTCTGTACCGCTCTCTATCACTTACTCCAATCTAAAACTCATCCATCTTGTTGGGAGTGACGACAACACAGGAGAAAAAAGCCAGCAAGAAAAGCATCCAATTTGTTTTACAAGCCAATAGATTGATTGCAATAACGAGGGCACCCACTCCAGAGAGGTTTTATTACCCAGCCGGATGATTGAAGCAGGTGTCACCTGGAGACAACGGATCGGCCTGTCCAGCCTTTTTGGCGCTGGGGATAAATCAGGTTGCAAAGCGCCAGTGAATATTTATGAAGAGGAGTAGTGTGGCCAATGCCTGATTCAGCATCCAAATGGCATGCACACAGGGAGATGGGCACTGCCAAGCGCTGCTGCTGTGCCTGGCACTGTCCCTCTGGTCAACATGTCTGTGTGATTAAAGGCATCCTTTGGGTCTGCTGAGCGATGAAGAAACAGGTGTGGGGTTAATAAAGATGCATTATACATTCAGTGCTTTTGGCAAACTCCGCTGGTAAACTGTTGTCATGAGAATTGCTGCCACTAGCGCCAGAGGTCAGTTGTAGAGGACTTTGATTTATGGGTAGTGGAATTACACTGGATACTTTATATGCTGAATAGTACATTGCTTATTTATGCATCTGCTTTGTATATGTATAGTTTTATTTACTTGTTTTAACACATTTATGTCACTGACACTTTTTACTTTTATAGCACATTGAGCCAATGATGTACCTAACTACCACTACAAGGGGCTCACCATGTAATGTTTCCAGAATAATTTAGGACCAGTGGGGAAATGCATAAAGGACTTCAGAGGCCAAATGTTCCCCCAAAAAATAAAAAAGTTAGATACCTGCATAACTTTGGAGGACACGGAGGACGCCGTCCGCGTCGCACCCTCCGTGCCATTCCGCCGGGTTCGCGCCGCTCATAGCCCCCCCGAACGGCTCGCGACCCCACGACCAGGGTCGGGCTCTACAGGAAACAGCCTGTTGCGTGGATCGGGAGGTTGGCCCTAGAGCTGTGCAGCCGCACTAACCGGCTATGCGGAGTGCGCAGCCGCGGCCATCTTTATGCAGGTAAGAGAGCCCGACCCTGGCCGTGGGGTCGCAAGCCGTTCGGGGGGGCTATGAGCGGCGAGGACCCGGCGGAACGGCACGGAGGGCGTGGACAGCGTCCTCCGTGTCCTCCAAAGTTATGCAGGTATCTAACTTTTTTTATTTTTTTGGGGAACATTTGGCCTCGGAAGTCCTTTAAAGAGACTCTGTACTGTGAAAAAAACTCCTTTAGTGGGTACTAACCTTGGGAGGGGGAAGCATCAGGGTTCCAATGAGGCTTCCCCATCCCCTGTAGCTTTGGGGTATCCAGTGCTGACTCCCACGACACCTCCCCCAACAAGCAGGAGATTTATTTAATTTATTTACCTCTTTGCGATGCTTTGCGCAGGCGCACTAGTAGCTCTTCATTCGGGCTAGGTAGAAATAGCTGAGCCCTGTGGTATCCGCTCTACTGTACAGGACTAGCACCTGCACAGTAGAGTGGATTGATCGGATTTGGCAATTTCTGCCTTAACATGAAGGAAGAGCGGCTAGTGCGCCTGCACAGGATCGCGGTAGGTAAATATTTACCTCGCCGTGGTTCGGGGGTCCTGGCAGGGCAACGGTGGAACGGAGGAGGGCGGGGGAAGCCTCGTTAGGATCCAGATGTTTCCCCTCCTCCCGAGGTAAGTATCCCCTAAAGGCATTTTTTCCATTGCAGGTTTTCTTTAAAGGAAACCTGAGAAACCTTTAGGCTGATCGGACCCTCACCATCCTCCCAGGCCTCCTGGATTCCAGGCAGCACAGTAATTCCTTCAGTCGAGGGGAACGCGCATGCGCTGCCGACTGTGCTTCCGTCGCTGGGAGCATTCTGTGTCTGCGCAGTACTACTGTGCAGTTGCAGAACACTCCTGGCAAATTCCCGGCCACGGGAGTGGGATGGGGAAACGTGAGTGGCTGCGTTGACTGGTCCTGACTGGTGGATTTACTGGGCTGCCTAGTAGAGGATCCAGGCGGCCTGGGAGGACGGCAAGGGACCAATCAGCCTGAAGGGGGCTGGAGGAAGCCCCAGGTATGTATAATCATCTCAGCTACACTTTAAACATTAGTTAAGAATCAACTCAATTTTTAGTAAGAAGGTAGATTGCAATACTGGAGTGCATATCAGTGTGTTAAAGAAGACGCAAGGTTCGAACTTCATCCCAATCAGCAGCTGATACCCCTTTCCCACAAAAAAATCTTTACCTTTTTTTTTTTAATGAGTCATCAGGGGGTATCTGCATGGCTGATTTTGTGGTGAAACCCCTCCCCAGTGTGATGTCATGACCATGGTCCTGACAGTTTGCTGTCTGTGAACCTCATTGCATTGTGGGAAACGGCTTTTTTTCCAACTGTCAAGCAAGCAATATCTCCCTCTGTGCATAGAACTCTCAGTAACGAGCAGATAACAAAACAGTACAGATAACCTGGCAGAACTAAAGATGTCACCATCAATGATAAATATCAGAATGTCAATCAGAGAGAGGAAAGAATTTACAATGGGCAAACACTGACTAAGGCCTAGTGCACACCGGAGCGCTTCCGCTGCGGTTTGCGATCTGCTTGCGGGTGCGGATCCGCTAGGGTAATGTATGTCAATGGGCTGGTGCACACCAGAGCGGGAGGCGTTTTGCAGAAACGCATACTCCCGGGCTGCTGCAGATTTTGGATTGCGGATGCGTTTCTGCCTCAATGTTAAGTATAGGAAAAACGCAAACCGCTCTGAAAAACGGCACTTCAGAGCGGTTTGCCAGGCGTTTTTTGTTACAGTAGCTGTTCAGTAACAGCTTTACTGTAACAATACATGAAATCTACTATACCAAAACCGCTACACAAAACGCAAAACGCTAGCTGAAACGTTTCAAAGCGTTTCAAAATCTGCTAGCATTTTGCGGATCTGCTAGCGGGTTTTGGTGTGCACTAGGCCTTTATGCTCTGTAAATGAATATTGTAAACAATAAGCAATTTTATTCATTACATTATTTTCACTACAGTTCCTCTTTAATTCTTCCTTTTAATGCTGCAGCCAACAGTACTTTGATTTAAAAAGTAAACAAACTTTTTGAAAGAAAACAACTCTTTATTTTTATTTAACACCTTCATTTACAGTGAGCAGGGCAATTAGAGCAAACCTGTAATAAAGCCTCGTGACCCTCCACGACCCCTCTGTTGTCAGCTAGGTCCCTCTTAAGCTGGCCGTTCCTTGTCTTTTGCCCACAGCATGCCTGCTTGCTGCCTTCCTTGGATGTGTGGTGGTGGTAGCCATTTCTTAGGCTCCCACTCTGGACCAGAATCGAACCAGGATTCCCCGGCCATTACCCATGGTCACCATGCTACTGAGAAAGTACTATCTAAAGTTTCACACAGTTGAATGAATGGCAGACTTGCCCTCCATAACACATTCTCGTTAAAGGCAAGTGGTGTCCTCTCTGGCACACAGCGTTGGGTCAAGGGTCCATCTGACCACAGATGCCTGGTCTGCAAAGCACGGTCAGGGCAGGTACATTACTTATACAGCAAATGGGTCCTTACTTGGATGTGCGGTGGTGGTAACCGGTTCTCAGGCTCCCACTCCGGACCAGAATCGAACCCTGATTCCACGGCCATTACCCGTGGTCACTCACAATGGCAGACTTGCCCTCCATAAAATTCTCGTTGCAGGTACTGAACAGCCAGCAGAAAATGTAATTTTAAAAAAAATAGATGTAAGCTTTAACAAAGGTAGAGAAAGAGACAGGCAGTCAGACATTACCTGATATCACTGAGGAAGAACAATCTCGCCATGGTGCGCACCAGTCCAGCAAGGCCGTCACAACACAAACAACTGTTTGCGGTGTGTTACACAGTGAGTTTGGTGTGTCAGTGTGAAGCAGTACTCTAATTACACTCCCTGATTGATGTATACACATGCAAGATGTTTTAAAGCACTTTAGGCCTGCAATTTAGCATTCAATGTGATTTCTGCCCTTAAAACGCTGCTTTGCGTCAAATCCAGATTTTTCCCCGGGACTTTTGGCGTCTATCCCACTTATCCATGCCCCCCTCCAGGTGTCAGACCCCTTGAAACATCTTTTCCATCACTTTTGTGGCCAGCCTAAGTGTTTCTAGTTTTCAAAGTTCGCCTCCCCATTGAAGTCTATTGTGGTTCGCAAAAGTTTGCGCAAATCGAACGTTTGGCGAAGGTTCGCGAACCTAAAATCGGAGGTTTGGGCCATCTCTCATACTGTGCTGCGTGATCTGCAGTCCCAGATTTATAGGCACAGATCTCCTGGCACCTTAGACTTCACCCTCCATGAACCTACAAACACCCACCGAACTGCACCGCAAGCGTGCTGGCTGTCCCATCTGTCACTTCTCCCTTACTTCCCTTGCCTGTCATAGGTAGCTACTGGTGCCCCTTAATATTAGGTAGCAAGAGGAACCCTCAATATTAAGTAGCTAGAGGTGCCCACAAGTATTAGGTAGCTAAAGGAACCTCAGTATTAAGTAGCTGGAGGTGCCCCTGACTGACGGGAGATCTAGTCAGTGAAATGCCAAGAGCTGGGTGACTAACATCTCATTTACACTCTCATCAGGAATCTGCATAGGGAGGAGGGAGGAAGGCACTAGAGGAGGGGAGTGAGCCACATTTTCATCATCAGGCGCCTATTGGCACATGCCTACAGTGCCTTATGGTAAATCCAGCCCTGGTGATCTGGTTTACATGTATTCCTGTATTGTCATATTGCTGTATGTCGCCCCTAAATATTGTCTGTAATCTTAACTAATGTCCAGCGTTGCGTAATATGTTGGCTCTTTATAAATACAACAAATAAATACATTGATATGAAGCCCCAAAATCTACCAAGGACATTCAAAGAGGTGTAATCAGAGTTAGGAAACAGTTAGTTAAAGATCACTACTATGCAATGCACATATAGGGCTTGATTCACAAAATGGTGCTAACTTACTTAGCACGCCTAAAAGCTCCTTAGCACGCCTAAAGACCTTTAGGACGCGCAAAGTTTCGCGCACTACTTTAGCGCACGCAAAGTTTAGTGCGGTGTGGTGCTTAGCACCCTAGTTAGCATGCCCAAAGCTTTTAGGCGTGCTAACTGAGTTAGCACCCTTTTGTGAATCTAGCCCATAGAGGTGTTCATTACCAGCATAGCACCAATAAAAAGCTAAAAAGATGCATTAAGAAGGACACCTAGGGGGCCTCACTGACCAAGGGGCCTCTGTGTGGTCGCAACCTCTGCACCCCCTCTTGCTATGCCTCTGTGTCCGGTTTTCAATCTATTGCTGCAAAGAGAGGTCATCTTCTTAGTGCCTATGCTGTCCTTGACTTAGGCCCAAAGTGACAGTACAAGTGACATATGGGGTCAGCCATGACTGCTCAGTGCCTGTAGTTACATGGCCTCTGGCACCAATCCAGCCTTGGCTGTGGGGCCAAACAGAGCGTTCTTTTTGACAGTTTGATAATACCCATTATTTTACTGTGATATTCATGACTGCACTACAGCACATTACACTCATTTCCTTCCGAAGCCAGCACAGTATTTCAAATGCAAATGTTGACAGGATGACCCCTACGTTAGCATTAATAAATATGCAAAACGGGTCTCCTTTAATTTGAGCAACAGATGCTGTTGGACTATTGAGGGAATACACTTAGGATGATGAGCTTAGGAGGGGCGTAGTGACAGCTGCTGATTATCATGAGTGATGTTCCGTATGGAGGGAAGCTGGGATGGCAGGGGATGTGGACAGTCCGCCAACAAATACTTGGAGGTACTTCGGCCAAACATGGGGGCGGAGACCACATGACAAATCAAAGAGCCAATAACTCCAGTTCCAGAGCTAATGGAAATTGAATAATAAACACGCTGCTGGGAGAAAACAATGCGGAAATGTTGACCTACAAGTCCCTTGTTTCTCTAGCAGCCTGGAAACCAACAGAACTGCTACAGATTTACTACTTTAACAAAGTTTAATCTGTTAACTTTAAAAGGGAACTCCAGACTTTTGGCTAGATAGTGTAATGGTTAAGGCCTCTGCCTTTGACACAGGAGACCTGGGTTCGAATCTCGGCTCTGCCTGTTCAGTAAGCCAGCACCTATTCAGTAGGAGACCTTGGGCAAGACTCCCTAACACTGCTACTGCCTATAGAGTGCGTCCTAGTGGCTGCAACTCTGGCGCTTTGAGTCTGCCAGGAGAAAAGCGTGATATAAATGTTCTGTGTTTGATAATCAAAATCACATTTTTTTTCCTTTTAAAAATGAAACACATCAATAAATGAAAGTGAAACACTATATCAGGCGACTTGATCATTTTTTTTTCGAAAATCAGTGCCGCCAACAGCAAGCCCTGATCGACGGAAACCCCCGACTGCTGTCCTAATGTTTTATGTGCCAAGCCCCCCCCCCCCCCCCCCGCCAGTGCACGAGCAATTAATCTTTCCTGTCCGCCATCCGCCCTGAGTGTCCGTGTCCTATTTCTGCATTTGGAGCTCACATGACTACCAGAAAATAGCACGTCACATAGGCCCCCCCACGTGCTTTAATGTGCCACGTGCTATAATGCCAGTAACCGCGTGGGGGCGCAAATGCAGAAGTACAATGAGGACACCATTCAGTGTGGATGGTGGACAGGTAGACTGCATAGGCACAGGGACATAAAACATTAGGGTGACATTGGGCAGGGGCAGCGAGGCAACATCACAATGCCGTTTCATATAAGATTTTGTGCTGAAATTGATCAGAAGTCGGCTGCAGTTTATGGCGGCCAACAGATATCTCTCCAATCAGACTCGATCAGAAAGAGATCTGTCTCTTGGTACATCCTTAGCCAAAATCACTATATTTATGGCCACCTTACGACCGGTCTGATATGATTTGAATGGGTAGTCACACCACACTGAAGTAAGGGCCTCTTTTCCACGAACTGTTTACAAGCAGTGAAATGCCTCTCAAACTCTCACAACTGCTTGCTGCTGCCTGGTAACTGCTCACTGCTGCCTGGCAACTGCTTGCTGAGCACACAGCTCAACAGTTCGTGGAAAAGCGGCCTTAAGGCATATTTTTCATGAGCAGTTGATAGGCAGGGAAAAGCCTCTCAAGCTCTTCCAACTGCTTGCTGCTGCCTGGCAACTGCTCACTGCTGCCTAGTAACTGCTTACTGCTTCCTAGTAACTGCTCACTGCTGCCTGGTAACTGCTTATTGCTGCCTAGTAACTGCTCCCTGCTGCCTGGTAACTGCTTGCTGAGAAGACAGTTCAACTGCCCATGGAAAGAGGCCTCACTGATATCATTGCAGGCTTCAGGACAAATTAACAGATAGACTAGACTTGTAATTAAGTAATTAGTGAGTAAACATGGAATGGAAAGTATATGAAAAACCTTTCTACCTTGTTTACACAGTGTAGTACACTCCTCTGATAATGCTGGCCTGAAAAGGAAGACTTATCAATTAGCAGCTACATTAACTGAAAAGCTTGACTGTAGGCATAAATCAGGCGACTTGATGGCCGATCGATCATACAATTTGATTATTATAATTGAATCAGATGAAAATCGGTGCTGCCAAGTGCGTGCCCAACTGACAATGCGACCAATTTCAGGCTGGAATTAGTCGCACAAGTCGATCGCACATGCTGCAAGATGTTGGGCCTACTTGCGCGATCAGGTGCGCGGCAGCAGTGGGATGCATGGGGGGGGGGGGGGTAAAGAGGTAGAGGCACAAGACAGAGAGCCTGGTGGGAGAGGAGAAATGTCAGGAAGACCTCTTACCAGTGCTGTTTGGCAGGCGATGCTGTTAAAAGAAGTCACTAAAATCTGAAAAGAGGAAAGGGTGATGGGGAAGACAACAGGGTGGGAGGGGGAACTGGAAAGAAAAGAGATAGGATTACCTGCAATTAAGCTAATCTAAATTGCCTGGCTCTTGCTTCTCTGCTCACTACAGAAGTTGGTTGTCAGCACCTTTATCACTGGCTTCGGCAACAGCATTATTGATTAATTACTCTGATCAGGATAAATAATCAATATTTCAGGGCACTACGGTATTACAGCAGCCAGTGCACATGGCTACTAATGACAGGCAACTTCTAAAGCACTAAACACATCCTGCCACCTCTCCCCGCTAATGTCCCAGCTGCAGCACAGCAATCATTCTCTCTACTCACCCTGGTGCTCTACACATTATCTCACTGCAGGCTGTGTGTAGCAAGCAAGGAGACACATTGCATATGGGATTGGAAGGGGGAGTGGTGATACATCTAGTGCAGGAAGTAGTACAGTCCCCTGCACTGCCTGCTGCTATTTTCCCAAATGTTGCCTAAATGGAAGAACACGGTGGCTGAGCACCACAGTGACACCCCTATGCCACTGGTGACGGTGTATGAGAAGCCAGAGACATGAAAGGCTGATAGCAGTAAGAAGAGAGCAGATAAAAGCCAGCTCCTCCCCCCATCGCTACACCGTCAGAAAGAGCTGATGTAATGACGCAGATCAGCTGTGTACAAAAGCAGATTTGGTGTTAGGAGCTATTTTTTTTTTTAACCCAAGTGCTATGGAGAAAATGATGCTGTATAATTTTCGCCATAGTGCACCTTTAAGTCCAACCGAAAATTCAACAGCAATACTAGTTTCCTGTCTTCCAATGTTTACCTTACTGAAAAGGGCAAATCCTTTTTGTATTAGCAGATTAAGAATTCAAATCTGGAGCATTCCATATATGTAGTAATTAAATCCCTCTCCGATACGGAAGTGGATTATCATTTCGGGAGGACTAGCTGTGGTCGCTCTCACACGCCGCTGTTTCTGGCTTCCAAGGATCAACATTTACATATATTACGATTTTTTTTCATGAGATGGAAAGCATACGGGTGTTTAAGGGCTAAGATTGTGCATCTCTTTTTCCTATCATATTGTCATTTCAGAATACTATTTCAGCAAATAGAGATTCTAGAAATGGAAAATCAGTGAAAGGCAGAAGTACGTTGTGTACAATATCTCACCTAAGGGTTGATTCAGAAAGCCCCCTCTTATGAGCAAACTCTTCTAACTTATTTCTCACCTTATCCATAATACATATTTTCTGCACTTTCCAAGCCTTAAAAAAACACTCAAGTTCTTCCCGGTGAACTTAACTTTGATATAACTTTTCTTGCATTATTTCCAGTGACTTTTTGCTTGCAGGGTGCTTAAAGGAAACCAAAGACAATAAAATAAAATAAAAATTTTACATATCTGGAGCTTCCTCCAGCCCCATCCGCACGGATGGCTCCCACGCCGCTGTCCTCCGCTGTCTGCAACTCCGGTACTGGTTCCCGTAACATCAGCCAGTTGCGGCCAGTCTGACGCAAGAGAAGTGTGCTCTCTACATATCTCTCCAGTGGCTACCCAATACCGGAGCTGGAGGAGGCTGAGGACAGCGGCGTGGGAGCGATCCGTGCGGATGGGACTGGAGGAAGCCCCAGGTATGTATAAAAACGTTTTAGTTTACTCTCTGGTACACTTTAAACATTTTTTTTGTAGCTTAGGTTAAAAATAAGGCAAGCCAATTCTTTTGAAAAAGATAATGTGATTTTACTCCCTAAGAACATGTGGAACCGAGGGGAAATTAAAAACTTGCTTCTGTATTAAGTATTGTAATTAAAGTGTACCCACGCTGGAGCTCGGGATCCTAATGAGGCTTCCCAGCTGCCACTCTTGCAGACTCTTGCTCAAAAGATTTGATCTGGGTCGCGCTCCTCTACAAGCAGGAACACGACTGTACAGAGCTTGTGCAAATATGGCTGTGTTTGCACAGTGAGCCAGAGCCACTTTTACACGAGCGACTCCATGCTACTGCGTGGGCGTGGCTGTGCTTGTGCAGTTGTAGCACGGCACCCGCTTATGCCAAAAAAGGATTGCGACAACAATCAGCTGGAGGGTTCTGGGCAGTGGCAGAGGACACCAAGGGACGCATTGGTGTAGCAATAACCCCTGCAACCCCTGCCATCTCGGGGGGGGGGCCCAGAGGCTTTGGGGGCTCTTCCTCCTTTTTCTCTCCAACCACAAGTGCTGCCAATTAGCAAAAAAAATTCTCCCTATTCCCTTACAAAAACCGTGTGAAGGAGCATGTGTAATTTTTTCCTGCTTCCAGATGCTGCTTAACAGCAAAACATTTCTCTGCTGCCATTCGCGGGCTCCTGATGGGTTCGGGACCAAGGGGGCCACATGCTCTCATTTTTGCAGGGGGCCTTATTAAGTCTAGCTAAACCCCTGAGGGACAGCTCATTGGGATCCAAGGGTTTCCCCCTCCTTAAGTAAGTATGTGTTCTGAAATCTGAACTCGCGCGCCCCTGTGCCGCCCCCCGGTAGCCTGGAGATCAATGAACGGAACATGGTTCCCAAGTCCCCAGCAGAAAAAACAACGGTCTCTTATCAGAGACTGCGGTCTTTCTGAAAAAAAAGTGCTCTTCCTGGAAGCGAGAAGAACCGAACAAAAAATCTAAATGTGGCCATCTTTTGGCCAAATTATAAAACTACATCTACATACATTTTTCAATATAATAAACACACATTATTACATTTAAAATTAACTGTTAATTTCCCACACCAAAAATTACCCAAATAACATTTTTAATGGAAAAAAAAATTACAATTGAAAGAAAAAAACTAACAAAAGATAAATAGTTACTTAAGGGTCTGAACTTTTTAAATATGCATGTGAAGAGCGTATATTACGAACATTTTTTAAATTATAAGCCTGTAAATAGTGATGGACGTAAAACTGAAAAAAATGCACCTTTATTTCGAAATAAAATATTGGCGCCATACATTGTGATAGGGACATAATTTAAATGGTGTCATAACCGAGAAAAATGGGCAAATAAAATATATAGGGTTTAATTATGGTAGCATGTATTATTTTAAAGCTGTAATGGTCGAACACTGAGAAATAATGATTTTTTTCCTTAATATTCCTGTTAAAATGCATTTAGGAAAAAATAATTCTTAGCAAAATGTACCACTTAAAGAAAGCCTAATTAGTGGTGGAAAAAACAAGATATAGATCAATTTACTGTGATAATTAGTGATAACGTTATTAGCGAATGAATGGGAGGTGAAATTGCTCTGTTGCATAAGGTGAAAAATCCCTGCGGGCTGAAATGGTGAAAGGGAGTCTGAAGTGAGTATTAAAATAAAAATACTCACCTAACGAGAGGGAAGGCTCTGGGTCCTATAGAGCCTCCCCGTTCTCCTGCCAGTCTCCTCGTTCCCCCCACCCCCCCTGTTCAAATCTCCCACTGCGGAAGACTTCAGCAATCTTCATAAGCACTCGGGCTCACGAAGACCGAAAGGGCGCTCACGCGTGCGCAGTACAGAGCAGCCTGTTTTTCTGAAGTCTGAGTGCTCCCCAACCCGGAAAAGAGCAGTCCACGACCAATTGGATGTGGACTGCTAACGGGGGAGCCTTCAGGGGAACGTGGAGACCGGGAGGAGAATAGAAAGGCTCTATAGGACCCAGAGCCTTCCCTCTCCTGATGTGAGTATCTGTTTTTTATTTTAAAACTCGCTTCAGTGCCACCTTAACTACTTGCCGACTGCTCCACGCCAATTGGCGTGAGCAGTGTGGCAGCCCCAGGACCGCTCCACCCAATTGGTGTGACTGGCCGTTTATGGGGCTAGCAGGAGATCGCGCGCAGGCTGCGCGTGCATCTCCTGCTTGGAAGGTGGAGCTCTGCTCCGCCTTCAGTCTCCGAGCGGCAATGGCCGCTTGGGAGATGGTTAGACGGCGGTTTCGCCATCTAATTACTTTGTACAGCGCTGCGATCTGCAGCAGCACTGTACTGGGGACAGCCGTGTGACACAGCTGTCCCCTCTGCCAGTGCGGAAGTGATCAGACCCCACCAACAGAGGGGAGAAAAGGGGGGGGGGGAATCACTTGTGTGCTGAGCTGTACGGCCCTGCAGCTTGGCCTTAAAGCTGCAGTGGCCAATATCATGAAAAGGGACCTGGTCTTTAGGGGGGGTTAACACTGCCGTCCTCAAGTGGTTAATGTACAATAAGGATTGGACTGGCAGGATGAATTTAGTGCTACTGGGTTCTGTACATTAGGAGGCACAGCAACGTTGGTGTCTCTTTTTTTGCTATTCTGAACTAATACAAGTGGATCATAGGATTACTCATGCAGTAAGGCTTTGCTGATCGCTGGTGATTAGCAAAGTGTGAATCGCTAGCAAAAAGCCCCAGTGTGAACGGGGCCTTAGGGCCTTATCTATGGCCCATAAACTTTCATTAGTGGCAAAACACATGCATTTTCCGCAATGCTAGCATTTGTGCTTAGTGTCTTTCCAGCCACTGAGTTCTGCAGCAGTTATTTTAGGTTGGGGCTACACAAACAGAGGGTCCCAGCACTCACAAGCGTCGTGGGGTGGGGCGAGGAGTGCGACCCACACCAGGTGGGGTGACCCCGGCTGCCCTGAGCACTGAGGGAGGGGGGCCACTGTAATGGAGGGGGAGTCAGCCACGGGGAGTGTAGCCCGAGCTCTCCCTCTCTTCCTCTCCCCAGGCCGCCCTCCGCGCTCCCCCCTCCGACTGCAGAGAAGCGCTGTAAATAGTCAGTAACTCACCTCCCTGGTTCCAATCGCTGATTACTTGCCGCTGGTCTCCTCCTCTGCATAGTGGCGGTATACACACGCTGCTTCCTGCTAAACAGGAAGCAGCGTGTGTATAAGCGTCTATGCAGAGGAGAAGACCAGCGGCAAGTGATCGGCGGTTGGAACCAGGGACAGGGAGCTGAGTTACTGACTATTTACATCGCTTTCCTGCGCTAACTCTGCAGTCGAAGGGGGGAGCGCGGAGGGCGGCCCGGGAAGAGGAAGGGAGGGAGAGGTTGGGCTGCCCTCCGGCTGACTCCCCCCTCCATTAAAGCGCCCCCCCCCTCCGTGCTCAGGACGCCCGGGGTCACCCCACCTGGTGCGGGTTGCACTCCCTGCCCCCCCACGACGCTTGTGCCTAGCTAGCCTATACTGGTGGCAAATACTGGCTACCTATATTGGAGGCACCTACCTAACTAACCTATACTGGGGGCACCTACCTATCTAACCCATGCTGGGGGCAACTATTCTGGCTACCTATATTAGCCCACTGCCTTACTGTTACACAGTTACATTACAGTTAGCTCCACCCATGTGTTGTCATGGCCACACCCATTTTTTTTGGGGGGGAGGGGGTGTCGGTAAATTATCCGCACTGGGTGTCAAATACCCTAGCTACCCCACTGCCATCGCTGGATCGGTGGGGGCAAGGAGGAAGTGGGAAGCCACTTGATTATCCAGAGGCTTCCCTCTACTGAGGTGAGTATCTTTTGCATTTTTTTCTTCACAGGTACACTTGAAGCATCCATACAATTAACTGCAAAAGCAGTGTTTGCAAAATATGTAGAATGGAAAGATACTCAATTAAACAATCAATTTATCTCTGATGACCTCCTTCCCCTCGCGAGCGTTAATAAACAGCTACTTTATTTTGGAGTCACAAGTAGAGCGCAGATCATGGGAGGTGAAAGTAATTACAGCCCATCAGAACCGTTTTGACATAAATATCAACACATTAATTAACAGAGAGGCAGAGGTGTGCAGGGCGGAGGTGAGGAATGGACAGGAAGAATTACTGTCACTCTGTACCGTGATGGAGAGCGGAGCTGCGATAAAGTAAATCTGAATTCTGGGCAAGATTTCTTCTTATTAACGGCTTATCCCTTCTTCTGCTGCTTAAAGTGAAACCGTCGGGGATCGCGGCTTTGGCTAACCAGAGGCTGAGCTCCTTCCTGATCCCTTTCTAAGCTTAACCTGTCTGTAAGATCTGCTCTGATAGCTGGGTGCTGTGTATTTTCATGTATTTTTGTTTTCCAATGCAGCCAAACGGTCGGCTTTCAAATTTTCACACTTGATGCCTAACCTTAACCCTCCCCCCCGGCACAAATCCCTTTCCTGAGGTCTAACCTTAACCACCCCCGCAGCACAAACCCCCTTCCTCATACTTAATCTTACTGCGGTCCTCCCCCTCTCCCCCAGCGTAGTCCCCCACCCTTCCTGATGCCTAACCTTAACTTCAACTTGATGCGTGTCATTCAGGCGGCATTACGGCTGGGGGCGGCACCAGGCACAATTCTTCCACCTGCACACAGGCACGCATGTCCACTCACCGGCCCACCCGCCCTCCTGCTCAACCGCCTGCCTCGTCGCTCGACCACCTGCCCGCCCACCCACACCTATACCAGGCTACCTATACTGAAGACACTTATACCTGGCTGCCTATACTGGTGGTACCTATACCTGGCTACCTATACTGTGGGCACCTATTCCTGGCCTATCTATACTGAGGGCACCTATACCTGGCTACCTATACTAAGTGCACCTATGCTTGGCTACCTATACTGGGGGCACCTATACCTAATTACCTATACTGGGGGCACCTATATCTGGTTACCTATACTGAGGGTATTTTTTTTTTTTTAATAAAATGATGGGCGGTGCAAATTGCCATTTACTGTGTAATCATTCCAAATGGGGGGAGGAGGGGCGCATCCTCACAAGTTTGCCTCAGGCATTGGAAAAAAGTCTAGAACTGGCCCTGCTTCTCACCCACCGTTCTCCTCCTTCTCTTCTTGAAGTAATTTCACATCCTCCATCTTGCAGTCCAATCATCCAACAAGGGAGAGTGACTGGTGGTGCACTAGGAAAAATAGGAGTTCTAGGGAAAATAGCACATAAGGAAAGCACTGAAGCTGTGCCTACTGTGCCAAGTGGAAGCAAGCGAGCCACTTAAAGTGGGGCATGGCCGGTAAGAGTGAGATGGTGTAATAGGTCAGTTATACAGTTGAACAAGGACTTCTCCTAAATAACCTAATTAGGCAGCTTTCCTGGGGAAAGACCAGACCTCTATAATAGATCTCAGTAATAGACAGCTTCCCAAGATAGCCCCCAGTATTAGGCAACACCTCGTAACAGCTCCTCAGTAACAAATGCCAGCCCCCACAAAACGGCCCCGAGCGGGCCCCAGGGAGGGGCGCCCGTTCTGAAATTCTGCAGGGGTGCCCAGTGGGGCCTAGTTACGCCCCTGAATGGACTGTTACTATGGTGGCAAGGACGCATCGTTCTGCATGTCTGTAAAATGATAGCTGTCTGTAGGCTAGCATGGAGAGGTACGAAGGTTCATATATTGGGGATATATATATATATATATATATATATATATATATATATATATATATATAAAAAAGGATGGTGAAACTACACCAGCAGGGCTGGTTTAAGTGGCACGGGGTCCTCGGGCATAGATAATCTGGGAGCATCCCTACCCTCCCCCAGCAAAGTAACCCACCGGGGCCCCGAGCCGGCTGCCTCCCCCTTTCCCCGGAGGGATTACTCAGTGTACATTGCTTCGCCCACTCCAATGCCCAGTAACTACTACCGGTATGTAGAGAGCTGCATCCAGGTCAGAGGTTGCTTCCTCAACTGTGTGTTCCAGATCAGCCAAAGCACTTCCTGAAATCAGCAGGGTGGCTCTCTACAGGCAAAGCTGTAAAAAATGACACATGTGGCAAGTGGACTAATTGGGCGCGCCATAGGCTCCACTAGAAAATATTGATATTTGGGTGCTAGAGCGGAAATTTGGGCGCCTGCTATATATCGGGCACCATGGGCATCCAAATGCCGATATTATTATAGTGCAGCCAGTCAGCTGCACGTCATGCAGGGGCCCAGGGACAGTCAAGGGGAGACCACCCAAGGGGTGTATGGTGGTGCAGGGGGCCCTGTGGCAATTGCCTTCTTTGCCTTCATGGCAGCACCGGCCCTGTACACCAGAGATGGATTTAGCCAAAATGAGCGAAGCAAGAAGGTTATTTGGTCAAGCGGATTGGCAGGCCTCTAATTGTTGACAATCGGGTGCCCAGGTAGTTGGGCACATAATGCGGGAGTAGTAACCAATCGGCTACATACAGTGTCGATCGGATGTAGTAAAGTAGCCAATTAGTAGGGATGGCCGAACATCATGATTTCTTGTTCAAACATTGCATGAACATTTTCAAACCAATCGTTCACACGTAAACCCCATTGACTACTGGAGGGGGAACTTAATGGCATCTCTGAAGCTACAATTTCTCTAAAAAAAGGTGTACAGAGTGTACCAAAACACGGATGGTGGCATGGTGGAGGTTGATCAAGGGCAATATATACCACAAAATTCACAAATGTTATGCAGAAGTTTTTTTTAATGCGTAAATGCCAAAAATCTCATATTTACATAGTTACATAGTTATTTTGGTTGAAAAGAGACATACGTCCATCAAGTTCAACCAGTACAAAGTAGAACTCCAGCCTGCTCCCTCACATATCCCTGTTGATCCAGAGAAAGGCGAAAAAACCCTTACAAGGCATGGTCCAATTAGCCCCAAAAGGGAAAAATTCCTTCCCGACTCCAGATGGCAATCAGATAAAATCCCTGGATCAACATCATTCGGCATTACCTAGTAATTGTAGCCATGGATGTCTTTCAATACAAGGAAAGCATCTAAGCCCCCTTTAAATGCAGGTATAGAATTTGCCATAACGACTTCCTGTGGCAATGCATTCCACATCGTAATCACTCTTACGGTAAAGAACCCTTTCCTAATTAAATGGCTAAAACGTTTTTCCTCCAAGCGCAGATCATGTCCTCTAGTCCTTTGAGAATGCCTAGGGACAAAAAGCTCATCCGCCAAGCTATTATATAGCCCTCTGATGTATTTATACATGTTAATTAGATCTCCTCTAAGGCGTCTTTTCTCTAGACTAAATAAACCCAGTTTATCTAACCTTTCTTGGTAAGTGAGACCTTCCATCCCACGTATCAATTTTGTTGCTCGTCTCTGCACCTGCTCTAAAACTGCAATATCTTTTTTGTAATGTGGTGCCCAGAACTGAATTCCATATTCCAGATGTGGCCTTACTAGAGAGTTAAACAGGGGCAATATTATGCTAGCATCTCGAGTTTTTATTTCCCTTTTAATGCATCCCAAAATTTTGTTAGCTTTAGGTGCAGCTGCTTGGCATTGAGTACGATTATTTAACTTGTTGTCGATGAGTACTCCTAAGTCCTTCTCCAAGTTTGATGTCCCCAACTGTATCCCATTTATTTTGTATGGTGCTAGACCATTGGTATGACCAAAATGCATGACTTTACATTTGTCAACATTGAATTTCATCTGCCATGTATGTGCCCATATAGCCATCCTATCCAGATCCTGTTGCAATATGACACTATCTTCCTGAGAGTTGATGATTCTGCACAATTTTGTATCATCTGCAAAAATAGCAACATTGCTCACTACTGCATCTACTAGGTCATTAATAAATAAATTGAAGAGCACTGGTTTCTTCAAATAAAGGTCTGTAGTATAGTCACCGCGATTACCTGCCTAAAAAGTGGTATTTACAGCCGCTGTTGCGGGGACCAGAAATGCTTGTCATTACCAATTTATCTATTACATTTTGAAAATGTTGTAACCTAAAATTTCAACATTTCAAATATTTCACCTGAACTGAACATGTCCCGTTGCCAACCACTGCACTCTACACAGCTGATCAGTAAGTGACAGCAATGAGCGTGACACTGTGTTTTTTTTTTTTAACCACACACCTCGTATTTTTAAAATAGATTTTCCTAAAAACTGCAAGGTCTTTTTGACTTGTACACTCTATTCTCCTTAATATATGTAGCAATTTTGGTGGAAATTGCATGTATGGGGGCTTAGCTATTCACCGCTAAAGTCGGCACAAAATTATGCACAATCAATTGAATTTACAAATTAGTTATTACATATGGGTGAATTTCAATGCAAAATTACGTCTATGCGAAATTTGTACTCAGAGTCATCACTGCTGAGGGTGCATTTCTGACACACTCCTACCTGGTTCTACTCTGCATACAGGGAAATGAATCATAGATACCAGTTACAGGGGCAAACACAGGATTTTTAAGGGGGGGGGGGGGGGGGGTTCCTGAAAGGTCCAGAAGTACTTATGTCCCCGAGTGCTTCCGAATACAGGTGGCTCCATACTGCCCATGCACAAAAGTGCGCTGGCGTATTACGGAGCTGCCTATCTTTGGAAGTACTCAAGGACACAAGTGTCTCTGAGGGCTTCTGGTAGCAGCAAATTTGAATGGGGGACAGCGCTGGAGCAATTCCCCGAGAGAGGAACGGGAGATAGACTTAGTTTGGACAATTCAGTGGAATATGCCACATAGTGTCACATCGCGCAAGCAATAGCCATATGATGCAGGGATATATGCATCTGCGGAAGATGGCGGCGCTATATAAATACTAAATAATAATAATTTGCCTCACCAGGATTGCACTTTTATTTAGCTTTCCTGTATGACAAGAACACACAGCCAGCTCTAGGGGAAGAGGGAAACAAAGGTGAATGAAGGAGGCTGGTGCACACCAAGAGTGCTTCTGAGCGTTTTTCAAATCAACAGTGATTTGAAAAGCGCTTGGCTAATGTTACCCTATAAGGGTGTTCCCACAGCAACGTTGTGATTTTTTTTTCAAAATCGCAAGTATACTGCATGTAGCATTTTTTGAGCGATTCATTCAGAAATCGCTCTGAAAATCGCTTCACCAAATCGCACTCACAAATTGCTAGCAATTGCTATTGTGATTTTGGCATGCACTAGCCCAGAGAGAGGAGGAGTGGAGAGAAATTGAGAATAGCCTGAGATGGAGCAGATTCCATACATCTGTAAACCCCGGATACAATATTCACAGGAAGTAGATGAAGGTTAGTGAAGTTAATTGCACAAACTAATTGTTGCAGCGGGTGAAGTCAGTATTGCGTTAAAGACTGAGAGACTATTGGTATGCAGTCTGATGCAAGCCAACGTGGGAAATGCGCATTACCCCATATTAACATCATGAAAAGGGTTTGGTTCTACACTGTAGTGTGCATGCTAGTGCTTGAAGATAAACCATAAAGATGACGATGTCATTGATGTAAAGCAATCTCTTCCACACATACTAAATGTGGGCAAACTAAGGTCCTCACTCAAAGTCAATATTGAATCTTGCAAGAAAGTCTGTATGATAGTTATTTAAATAGATCAGTCTGGAGCAATCCAGAAGCAGCATGTGCAGCATTGATAGATTAGTATAAAAAGAAGCATATGCCCAGTTTTTTTCATATTTGAGTGATGCATTATGGGATACCACAGCCAGGGTCAGATTTGTACTCACCAGAATCCCAGGCCCACTGTACAACCCCACCCCCCACCCAATATCATTCTGTCCAACACCCTGACTATTGATCACTGGTTTGCAGGAGGAAAAGTCAGTTTTATGCTTGTTACTAGCAGACCTAAGCCGGTTTAAAAAACGAGCTCTAGGTCTGTGATTCGCCACTGCCGCCTGTTGGTGCGCACGCGCGCACCCACCGTGCGCACACCAACTGCATGCACCCGCACGTGCACACTCGGCCGCCCTCTCACACGCCCGCCCATGCCCGTCCTCCTGTCTGTGTGAGGCTGGGTCTGTGCTGGGTCCGTGCTGCGCACTTGCGCAGTAGCAAAAAGCACAGACCAAGCTACACCGAGACAACTGTCCCACATATTCCGTGGCGCTGTACTAAGTAAGAAAAACAATCATGGGGTACATAATAATACAAACACTGGTACAAAAAACAGAATTTGCAATTACAGTGAGAAATGTAACATGATGAATAAAATGTATAACACATTGCAAGATACAAAATGAATAACACATTCCAAGACACAAAAAGGGTCAGAGAGCCCTGCCCTTGGGAGCTTACAATCTAAGGGAATGGGGGGGGAGTGTGGACCAGAAGTGGGAAAGTATGCAGTATTCATATGGGCATCTTTAACCCTCCTGGCGGTCTATTAGAAACCGCCAGGGGGCAGTGCAGCAGTGTTTTTTTTATTTTTTTTTGTTAAATCATGTAGTGAGCCTAGGGCTCGCTACATGATAGCCACTGTGCAGCGGCATCCCCCCACCAGCTTCGATCGCCTCTGGCCATCTTTGATCAGGAAATCCGGTTCAAAGAACGGGATTTCCTGGAGGGCTTCCCCCATCGCCATGACGTCACTGATGTCATCGTTGTTGTGACGTCCAAGGGAGTCCCGATCCACCCCTCAGCGCCGCCTGGCACTAATTGGCCAGGCAGCGCACGGGGTCTGGGGGGGGGGCGGCGCGTCGCGGCAATCGGCGGCTAATCTGCGGGTAGCGGCGGCGATCGGAATGCACACGCAGCTAGCAAAGTGCTAGCTGCGTGTTGCAAAAAAAAAAAAATTATGCAAATCGGCCCAGCAGGGCCTGAGAAATCCTCCTGCGCGGCATAGCCCGAGCTCAGCTCGGGCTTACCGCCAGGAAGGTTAAGAGTGCCTCCAGTTTTCCAGGTTTGTCCTCCCTAGGGAGGATTCCCATTGGTCTGTGCTGTGGGTGCGCAATTTCGTTGGAATACAAAATACTTTCAAGTCTTTGTGGAAATGGGTAAGGGATACTTCAGTACAACTATTCCAATTTAACTAGGAAGGTGGGCTTCTCAGGGTCGCTATCACCGCTATGCCAATATCGCTGCCAATGCTTCAGCTTACTCCATGTGCCGGATAGGAGCCAATTTCAATTTCATTGTGATCACGGTGATCACAGTCAAGAAGGGGAAAAAAGGGCTTTGATCCTCAAAGGTGCGTACACACGCCATATTGTTACAAACAATGGGTCCGTCAGACCTTCCCACGGGGCAGTCGTTCTGCCGACAGAGGTACGTGAGTGGGGGAGGAATTTGCATAGTTAACGAGAATGGAAACATTTAAAGACAAGGAGGAATAGTGCCACCTACCTCACCATCTGAGGAAGGCCAGTGGGTAGGCGATACTAGTAATGGTGTGGCCTAGAGGGTGACGTCATCTGAGCGAACATACCAGCAACCAGCAGCTACAGCTCAATACGCTGCTCAGGCGGCTGAGAGAGCGGCAGGGACGCGGCTAAAACACATACAGCGGAGAAGACGAGCGTGGTGGAGAAGCCGAGCGTGGTGGAGAAGCCGAGCGTGGTGGAGAAGCCGAGCGTGGTGGAGAGCCGGCGGAGGAATATTGTTGCAGCCCGTGGAGGTGGTGAGAGCTCTCTCAGGCATAACTATAGTGCTGTGCCGCAAACCTAACACAATACGTTTATCAGCTGACACAAAGCAACCTTGGACTTGGCAGACAGCGCAGTTGGGAAACTCCTGTGATATATATCTAGATGGAGAGAGGCCTATTGAAGGAACTGTGACTGCATAGCCAATGAATTTAAGGCTTATATATAGTAACTATGCTGATGCTGTGGGAATGAACTGCACTTTAAACTGAGACTTTGCAATATCTAAGGGCAATCTACTGGCAGCTGCAGAAAATAAATTGCTCCCGGGAGTAGTGCGAACTTTCAGGTTGAGTGTGGTGTGAAAGAGGCTGAGTAAATGACACAGCTGGCCGTGTATGGTTTCAAAAGTATACAACCCAATTAGGCCATTTTAATGGGGGTTGAGGGTTTTTGTATGCAGTATGTGCAATAATAAAGGTTGTTTTTATAAACAGACACCTGTGTAAAAATTTGATATAGCATACCATTGTGGATATCACAGATGGCTCACCTCCACATGGAGGGTTAAGTGCTATAATATCGACCAGAGCGCTAGATAACAGTTGTGTAACATTCTATCTGTCCACCTCGGGTTCTCTTTAAGTTTGACTGCATGCTGGTTTCAGGTGTGTGATTCAAACACTACTAATGTATGAAAGATCAGCAGGATGCCAGGCAACTGGTTTTGTTTAAAACAAACCTGTGAGTTAATTACCCAATTTAAAAAACATACTACCTGAATCCTTGACGTCTCCTGAACACCATCCGCGCCATTTTGGTGGCTTCCTGCAGTGATTTTCATTGGTAAAATCCTTTTTTCAAAATTTATTTTTCTAGCAAAGATGGTCACGACCCCAGAAGTACTTTCAGGTCACTGCAGTGTGCACTCCTCTTGTGCACATTGCTCTAGAGCTGGAAGCGTGACCACAGAAGGCATGGAGGAGGTATGTCTGCAACTGCAGTAAGTGAGCACTGGGCATCCCCGTTGCAGCTTATGCATGCTTTCTCTCTTTGTCTACTAGTTACATAGTTGAAAAGTTATTTGGGTTGAAAAAAGACATACGTCCATCGAGTTCAACCAGTACAAAGTACAACTCCAGCCTACTCCCTCACATATCCCTGTTGATCCGGAGGAAGGCGAAAAAACCCTTACAAGGCATGGTCCAATTAGCCCTAAAAGGGAAAAAAAATCCTTCCCGACTCCAGATGGCAATCAGATAAAATCCCTGGATCAACATCATTAGGCATTACCTAATAATTGTAGCCATGGATGTCTTTCAACACAAGGAAAGCATCTAAGCCCCTTTTAAATGCAGGTATAGAGTTTGCCATAACTACTTCCTGTGGCAATGCATTCCACATCTTAATCACTCTTACTGTAAAGAACCCTTTCCTAAATAAATGGCTAAAAAGTTTTTCCTCCATGCGTCCTTTGAGAAGGCCTAGGGACAAAAAGCTCATCCGCCAAGCTTTTATATTGGCCACTGATGTATTTATACATGTTAATTAGATCCCCTCTAAGGCGTATTTTCTCTAGACTAAATAAACCCAGTTTATCTAACCTCTCTTGGTAAGCGAGACCTTCCATCTCACGTATCAATTTTGTTGCTCGTCTCTGCATCTAACATTCATATTAGATGCTCAATGTAAAGACACTTGGGCCAATTGGGTAGGTTCTGTTTGGGTAGGTTCTGTGCCAGAAGCTTAAGGGTAATTTGCCGTAACTACTCTCTATTTTTCTTTATTATTGATTATTACATCTTGGCCAGCACTGCCAGATGCCAGCAGCAGGATCCTCAGCAGCGTCAGCCATCACCGCAGGTTTCTTTCATAAAGAACTGGGTCATCACTGCTGAACCTTTGCCTCCCTCTGCCCCCCCCCCCCCTTCGATGTCTCCTAGGAATAACATATGATTGACTGGTGGAGCCGGGGTATGGAAACCTCGGCTCTTGGCTTTCACACATTATCCCCCCATCCTTTCAGAACCTGCATGAGTCAAAAAACAATTCCAGGTACAACCCCCCCTTTGTACTTGGCGAAATAAATGATTCTGATATTTGTTGCCTTTGTGATTAGTGATGAGCACAAATTTTGCATCGTAATTCGCAATTAAGATCCAAAATTGTAATGCAAAATTTTGTGTAAAATCGTAAATAATTTCATTAATTTCGTTTATAATCAGGAACCGTGATTTTGCTCATAATCGCATAATTTCATGCTGACTTTAATAGCAAAGCCCCCATACATGGTATCAGTGGAATAGTGGGAATAAAGATAAAAACCTCATACTGCGTATATGCAGGACGCTCCAGGCGATGGGAGAGTGATTGAGGACATGCATGACTAGGGCCCCGCAGGCGCAAAGGCCATCGACTTGCTGAGTTGCCGGAAACGAAAGTGAGTCGCGGCGGGGGACTGGGGGATCAGTTTGTCACAACGTGGGCACAGGGCAGTTGCAGGGGGCCGGTAGAAGCCTCAGGTAAGTGAAACTGGCTTCTTTTTCTATTACTTTACGTTTCAATTAAGACCACCCCAGATGATTACAATGACTGTGACATATTGGATCGGAGTGGATTATTGCTAATACAATACAAATAAGCTACCATATTTTTCACTTCATAAGACTCACCTGAATATAAAACGCTCCTAGGTTTAGAGGACAAAAACCTCATAAAACATATTCTAAACTTGGTGTGTCTGTGGTGCGAGGGTGTCTAGGGGAGCATTTTCCACCAATCTGTCTCTCGTCCAAACCTAACACTGCTCCCTTGGGACTCCAGCACAGTGGCGACCACCAGTGTAATAACTAGGGATCTCTTATTTTTGTTATCTTTAGGAGAATTATGGTTTGCAGAATTAAGGGTAGGAAAATATAGGTCAGGGTTAGGAGGCTACTACAGCCCAAACACAGCTCATTGAAGCTTAGCAACCTGGATTGTAACAAGAAGAATTTCCCTTTAAAATATTGTTAGCCTCCAACAGTACATTTGCTCTCCCTGCCTCGCCCTCCCTAGTGTTCTAACAGCACTGCCCCCCTTCACACTTTCTCTCTGGCGCCCTCAAGCTTATGGTATTCCCTGCTGCCCCTGCGTAGTATAACTACAGTGGAGCGCCCTCACCCCTCCAGCTAGCAAGCTCTGAATCCGTCTTGTGTCCTCTCCTCGTATCATTGCTGGCACCCTTTCTCACCATGACCCAGTGGTGCACATGTGGGGGCACCAGTGATGAGACAAGCCAGGAGAGGACACAAGAAAGAGGACTTTAAACTTTCCGGCTGGAGAGGTGAGGATGCGCCACTGTGGTTATACTCTGCAGGGGCTGCATGGATTTACAAAAGCTTGGGGATGCCATAATACTCACAGACTCACTATACAGGCTGGTCTTATTCAGGCGGCGGTAACCCATGCTTGTAGCCACATCTGTTCTGACCCCACTGAACCAGTGTACATGGGGGACAAAGTGTTAAAACAAAAGCTTTACAAAAAAAGGAGGGCGGGGGGAGCTACACAATTTTTACCAAAAATATTTGTAATAATATGTATTTAAAAGAAAATTAGTTAGAAAAGGATAAACTTGATTTGGTTCAAAAAGGCACCATCCTGAACTGAGTAACATGTCTCATTGCCAGAGCAAAGCAGGCGATAAAGCCTTTGATCATTTTGGATGTGAAACAACTCATTATACAGTACATCTGACAGCAATAGCTCAAGCAGTAAATAAAATCATTGGGGCTTAAAAACTTCTGGTATAATCAGCAAGCAAGCTTTTTATCACTTGGCCTTGTGGAAATATATCTGGATGGCGCCACACTTTCTAATTGCATTTGGTGAAAGTGCTTAGTCTGATTATTGGCTTCTGTAGTATTTAAAGAGGAACTGTAATGACATGTAGTAGAATATAATACATTATTCAGTTATACGGTATATCTTTAATCACCTTGGTTTCAGCATAAGAAATGCATCTTATATCTCTTTATGGCTGTATATTGGTATGTGTTTAACCATGTTTAGCACCCAAAAGATAAAGAAATAAAAAAAAACAGTTTAAGGGCTGGTTCACACGGGCGTCTGCTGAGCTTTTGCTTGGCATTGCGTTCAAACGCCAGCATTTAAATGCCAGCGTTTAAAAGCTAGCTTTTGAAGGCTTTTGGGAAGCGTTCAAGGCTAGCAGTTCTGGTCTCTGCTATTGTTTCCTGGCGTTTACCGCCTCTGAAAGCAGCATGTTGCTTTCGAGACTAGACGCAACGCCGGGATCTACCGCCAGGCTTTCATGAAAGCCTGCAAAAGCCAGCTCTAAACGCTCCCATTCACTTGCATGGGATGGCAGTAGATCCCAAAAAACGCTGCGTCTGAAACGCCGCGTTAAACGCCACAAAAACGCCCGTCTGAACCAGCCCTAAAAAGAGAGAAACGTGGTTGGCTTACCTCTTAGGAAAGATAAACCCCATGCTGTCTTGGACAATAGTTTATTAGCACAAAAAGGCCGGGCAATGTGTGATATAGAGGCACCCCTATCTGATTGCCTGAGCTGTCTAGTACTTTTCTGATTGGTTGACCTGGGGAAGCGGGGTCATCCTGCGAAATGTGTTGTCTAACCTTTTGTGCTAATACACTATTGACCAGTACAATGTTGGCTTTATCTTTCAGGAGAGATAAGCCACCCAATTTACCTTTTTTAGACCTGTTGTTTTATTATCTTCTTATCTTTTGAGCTCATCTTACCCCACTATATATTAATCACCACACCCTTGGTGGGAGGTTGTTTTAGGTTTTTCGTCACTATAAAACAATCTTTAGGAGAGCAACTACCATACCCAGGGAGTCAGGAGTCAGGACCACACGCCTTAAAGGTGATTGCTTTGTTAGCGCCCCATTTCTGTGGGTACCTAATATACCTTCATTTTTCCCAGTGCAACTTTTATATAATACACCAATCAGGCGCCTCCTGGTCATCCCTTTGTGTTTTTTTGTTTTCTGTTTGCTGCTGATCTGCGCATTACCCAGGAACCATATCTCTCAAGATGTCATGTTCTGGCTAGGCAAATATATCATGCAGCCTTTTCCCCTAGAGAACTGTGGGAGATCATGTGATATGCCAGCTCACTTAACAAGAAACAACAAACATCCCAAAGTGATGCACCTTGTCAGTAGTAAAGGTGATGGCATCTTTGATAAATTAAAGAAAGTAAATCAGACTGAGATAAAAGTTTACAGTGGCAAACATTGACTAGCAACTAGCAAAAAGTTACTGCTAGCAACAGTATTAATTGCATCAGGTCCCCCTATTGGTGTGATGATTTGCTCAGCTGCCTGTGCAGGCAGGCAGCCTTGTGACCATTGTGTAGGTCTGCATGCTGCAGGACTCTGGAAAGAAGAGCTTCTGACAGTTTTGCAGCTTGTGCTTGCAGAGGAATTTGCATACGTTGTCATGCAAATTGCCTGGCCACATTCATTGAAGGCGTGTACTATAAGTACTATGTCTTTCCCACAATGCTTCGCTGGTCATAAGGATTTCGTCCTATGTAACACTCCTGGTGGGGTGTCAGCCATGCTCTTGGTTTGAAGATCAGCTTAGAGTAATTCCTGGAAACTGTGCTAGGCAGATTTCCCTAGTGCAGTTAGGATTGTTTATCTGTTTTGTTTGTCTTTTGCGATTGTCCTGTCCCAGCGGTGGTGGATAGGAAGTCGTTCTGATCTCTGTTCTTGGAGTATAGCTGGTGCAGCGGTTGCTACCAGCTATCTCTTCTGTTCTGCCTCTCTGGATCGCGCTAGCCACTTTTCGCTAGCGCTGTGGATCCTTCTGTTCTGTCTCCTGTGATCGCGCTAGCCACTTTTCGCTAGCGCTGTGGATCCTTCTGTTCTGTCTCCTGGGATCGCGCTAGCCACTTTTTGCTAGTGCTGTGGATCCTTCTGTTCTGCTACTCTGTACCTGGATCGCGCTAGCCACTTTTCGCTAGTGCTGTGGATCCTATCTCTCGCTTGTCCCTGTTTTCGTGTGTCTGTCTTGTCTGCTACGACCTCTTGCTGGAGGCTCAGTGAGGTAACCGTTAAGCAAGCGTTCGCGTCCTCTGTTTCATGTTTGTCTGTCGATGGTTAGTTAGGCGTGCTTGTCTCTATTGTGCTTATCACGTGGAGACCGCGCATAACCGCGTGCACTGTTGCGAATGAGTGCGGTGTTCGCGGTTAGCTAGCGTTTGTTATTTTCCGCATCTTCTCATTGTATTATTTGCTGTGCCTTTGCTACCCTCGTATTCTGTTCTGATCTGCCTTGTGTCACGTCTGGCGATCGCACCTCTCGCGATCGCGTTCCTATTTCATATCTGCTGTTGTGTGTGCGCGGTTGCGGGGTGGCGACTGGATTGGCGCACACACATACAACCTGTCCCTTTGCTCGTTCTCATTCGCAATCGCCTTTCTTGCGATTGCGTTCTGCGCTTCGTACAATTCCTGTCTGGAATTTGTGGAGGTACAGAGGATTGGTTCCTCTGCACTCCCCAGCGCCATCTGCCGACAGGAATTTCCCTGTACAGGTGCGTAGCACCTTTTGCTGGGTGCCTGCAAATATACGCTTGTGGAGGATTTCCGCCGTGTCAGCGCACGCGTTGTGCGCTGATCACGGAGAAAGTTCCACAATCGTTACAATTGGGTTTACTTTACTTTTTACTTTTTCACTCTTTTTGTGTTCTTTTTTGCATAGACACAAATAGACACTATTTTGTTTATTTTCTCAACATTTGATGATGCCTGAGTCACACTTGATGCCTTTATAGCTAAAAATGGTTAGCTAAATAGCCCATTTATTGCCAATCTGAATGCACAAAACTCAGAACGTGTTTCCATTTCTTATCTGTGTTTGCATTTAGTGGATATATCAGTTTAGTTGTATTGGCCAACTTTTTTTTCTTATATTTTCTAATTCTTGCAGCTGAATGACTTGCTCAGCACAACTGGCAGATCTCAGTAAGGGCCAGTGCCCACCAAAAAGCGCTAGCGTAATCGCAAACGCTCATCGCTTTTAGAAGTGATTTTTCAGAGCGATTCTAGGAGCGATCCTAATGATTTTCTAATCATGCCTGTCGATTTTTGGAGTGTTTTGGTATAGCGTTTTTTATTTTTTGTTACAGTAGTGCTGGAACTGAATAGCTTCTGTAACAAAAATGCTTGGAAAATGGCTCTGATCTAGTGCTTTTCAGAAAAATTTTCCACTTTCCAATAGTTAACACTGAGGCTGAATTGCGCAGAAATGCCGCATTTGCGTTTGGGAGAACAGCACATTGATCTGGTGTGCTCCAATTCAAATACATTAGCCAAGTGCTATTCAAAGAGCTAGAGTTTTTAAAAGCGCTCAGAAGCGCTCTTGGTGTGCACCAACCCTAACTACAGTTAGTTGGTAAGTCTAGCTTGCATCAATTATCATTAGTGGCTTTTTTACACCCCAGTTTTTCTTAGAAGTTGCATAAGGCAACACATCCTGTATTAACATTCAGTGCGGAGCTGTCTCTGGTGCTGAAAATAGAATTTGCTGCTATTTAGTAGAAGCAGTAGAGTGTTGTACCGTGCTAGCCATCAGTAAAAGTCCTTTTAAATCAGGATGATGCCAGCTTAGAAGTAAATAGAAAGTACGTTTTCGGCTAACATTCAGGTACTGGTCCGACAAAGACTTATTTGCCGAAAGCTTACTTTCTATTTAACTTTAAGTTAGCCAATAAATGGTATCATCCTGATTTAAAACTTCTTGGTGCTATTTGGTGTAATGAGTTCTGGGGGGTGTTGAAATAGGCAACACCATAGACTCCACTGTTAAATTGCGGCTATGTTCCGCCAAGAGGTTGCTTTGGCCGCGGACACTCGGCTAAGATATAGCTGAGTGCACTGACCGGTAATGAGTTTAGCTAACTGGGGTAGTGTCGGAGCGCAGTTTGGTGTTAGATGTAGATAGTGGAGAGCTTAGTGTTAGGAGTGTGGAGGGGGGATAGTGTTTAGATATCAATGGGGGGGGGGGAGGCTTGTTTAGGATTTAGGCATTGAAAGGGACTATAGTGTCAGAAATGGATAGTTCCTAGATGATACCGCTAATATCAGTTCATTAAAATGTGGAAAATACAAATGTTCCCTCCAACTGCTATGTGAGGTAGCTGAGCTGACAGATCACCTGATCAGGAAGTGGTAACTCGGCGTGTCTGTCAATTAACTGCCCAGTCTGTGTGAAGGTGGTATAGGATGTACGAATGTTTTAAATTAGAATGTCAAATTATTACCTATGACCAACTGGAAACAAAGCCTTAAAGTTTACGTAGAACTATTGCATATAGCATTCGATAGAAATGGGGAGCTAGAGATCTTGGACAGCTGAGGGGAAGGGCTGATTCAGATAGCCTCTGACTATGAAGAGTTTTGCTAAGCTCTTACTGATTTGGGGAAGTGGCAGAAAAGAAAACTAGGAAACTGTACACGCATTTGACAGGGGTCTCATGTAACTACCTGCCGACCGATCCACGCCAATTGGCGTGAACGTGGCGGCAGCCCCAGGACCGCTCCACGCCGATTGCCGTGAATGGTTTCCTATGGGGCTTGCAGGATCTTTGGTCTGGTGACAGAGCTCTGCTGTGAAACCGCCGGCTAGTAACTCTGTACAGTGCTGCGATCTAAGGCAGCCCTGTACTGGGGACAGCCGTGTGACACGGCTGTCCCCTCTAGAGGCCGGGAAGTGACCCGCTGTCTCAGGCTGAAGCCTATGGCAGCCGATCATGCTGATTGGCTGACGGGGGGAGGGAAGGAAAGGGGGATTTAAAAAATTAAGAAAAGGATAGGCAAATTAAATAAAAATTAATCAAATATTTATTTAAAAATAAATAAACAGTGGGGAGCGCTCAGACCCCACCAACAGAGAGCTCTGTTGGTGGGGAGAAAGAGGGGGGGGGGATCACTTGTGTGCTGAGTGGTGCGACCCTGCAGCAAGGCCTTAAAGCTGCAGTGGCCCATTTAGTAAAAAATGGCCTGGTCACTAGGGGGGTTTAACACCGCGGTCCTCAAGTGGTTAATGTCTAAACATCATGATTTGTTTTATTCTCAGTTGGCTTCGGGGCAATCTGTATTCCAAACACATTATTGTTGCCATGGTTGCAAAGATGCAGAGTTTGAGCTTTCTGTCAGTTATGGGAATTCTCAGCTGGCATCAATCTGAAGCAGAAAGATAATTTTTAATAACATGAAAATACTAAAACACTTATGCTGTGTTAATCTACAATATGTTTGTGGCATTTGTATACTGATTGTAGCATTTTTAAAGCTGATGACATAATTGCATTGACACATGTCTCTGTAGGGGACATTAACCTCCACTGCTGTTAGGAGTCTATCTATTGCTGAATGCATAAGCCATAAAAAACAACAACCGCCTTTTCTTATCTGCATATTCCAAAAACCTAAGTTCAAACATGTTTATAGGCAATAAACAAAAAGGCAAACACGCTGCGTTATGTGAATGTCACGCGGTTGCCAGAGTGACGGTGACACATCCGTGGGGTGAAAATAGAAAGACAAAAATGTAATTCATTGATAATGAAGAGGGAAAATAATGCAGGCAGTATAATTTGAAATAATGGCAATGCATTAAGGTTTGGATAGGCGGCACATGTGCGCTCTGCCAAGTGGGAACACAAAAGCTACAGTGAACAAGCACATATGATTTATAGCAGAACACAGATTTAAAGATTAGGCTATACACCAACCCCAGTTAAAGAGGAACAGTAACGAAAATAACATAATTAATAAAATTGCTTATTTTTTACAATATTCATTTATAGACTATTTACTCAGTGTTTGCCCATTGTAAAATCTTTTCTCTCCCTGATTTACATTCTAAAATGTTTCACTGGTGGTGACTTCTGTACGGAATGTGTTTGTTACTGAGAGTTCTATGCACAGAGAAAGATCCTGCATGCTTGGCAGTTGGAAAAAGCTGTTATTTCCCACGATGCAATGAGGTTCACAGACAGCAAACTGTCAGGACCAAGGTCATGACATCACACTGCGGGAGGGGTTTCACCACAATATCCGCCATATAAACCCCCCTGATGATCTTTAAGTTAAAGATTTCTTGTGGGAAAAGAGGGTATCAGCTACTGATCTGAATGAAGTTTAATCCTTGGTTAAAGTTCATCTTTCAAGGACAAGTGTACTTATAATGGGAAAGCAATACTGAAGCGAGATAAAAAAAAAATGAGTTAGAGGAGTTGCCACGGAACCTTCCTGATCCTTGTTCCGTGCCGTTGTACCAGCCCAGACCTCTGTGAGGTTCTTCAACCTGGCTTGATTGAATACATCTTTGGTCCTCCTCTGGCAGCTTTCAGAAGTACTTGTGCCCAGAGCTGGGACAAGGTCCTCCAGCACCCAAGGCTGAGACACCAAAGTGCGCCCCTCCATCCCTGCCACCCCAGCCATCACACACTGATTGCTATTAGACTAAGAGGTGCCACAGGGCCCACATCCTCCCCAACACCTTAATATCTAGTTATCTGGCTTGCAGTCACTGCCATGTATCCCCTTTTCTTATTTCTTTTTGCTTCAAACACAATTAGGAATGACAGCTGAATGAATTGTGCGCCCCCTCCTACACTACGCCCTGAGGCTGGAGCCTCTCCAGCCTATTCCTCGGCCCGGCCCTGCTTGTGCCTCTGAGTACTTCTGAAGATGGCGGCTGCACAATACAAGTTTTGGAAGTACTCTGGGGTGCGAGTACTTCAGAAGACTGCTGAGGAGGAGTCCCAAAGGTGCAGATCTTCCAGCAAGGGGAACGAGGATACAGAGCGAAGATCAGGAAGGCTCTATGGGATCCAGAGCCTCCCCTCTCCATAAATGAGTATCTTGAAAATCTCACTAATTTTTTTGTGTGCTGTTAAGTGGGTATATAGTCATGATTGCACTGTTATAAGGGATTCATGAGGGTCATACTTATTATCGGAGGGAAGGGCAGCATGGTGCCTGTACTTATCATGGGGGGACATGGTGGCCACACTGTTATGGTGGGTTCATGCTGGTAACTCTTGATATGGAAGGGAGCCATGGGGGTGGCTGTGCTCATTACACAGACCCTGGTGGAATGGCCTCCTATGGTGGGAGGGGAGACCTGTGTTATAGTTACACCCCTCACCCCCAGGGCTGGATTTATGGAAAGGCCACAAAGGGCCGGGCCTTGGGCAGCTGCAGTGCAAGGCGGCACCTGAACCTGAAAGAGGGGCTGCTACATTTGAAATGGGAGAGGCTGAAAAAAGTGGAGTAACACATGGAAAAGGGAAGCTGATGCCCAAGGGAGCTGTTCATGAAAGAAAGGGACTGGTGTACATGGATGATACACATGGAAGAGGGGGCTGCACATGGAATGGGAGGGGTGCTGCTACAGATAAAAGGGGAGCAACAACATATTTGGCCTAGGACACAAAATGCATAAATTCGGCCCTGCTTTCCCCATATGAATCTTAGTAAACTTGTTCTATTGTGTTCAAAACTTTTCCAATCATTTAAAACTAATCAAAGTTTTGACTAGAGTTGCAAATGAACCTAAAGCTATTTCCCTCCACCTCTTGCTGGAAAAAAAAAGAAAAAGAAGAAGAAAAAAGTAATTTCTTTTGAGTTGGGGATTGAATTGTTTTTCCTATTGCCTGGATTAAAAATTAATATTTTTTTTTCTACGCCAGAATGCCTGGAAGGAAGAACTTCAGGAGTAGCAGAACAACACAGAGATCTCATACATCAAAGTGCTGAATGGGAAGGATTGATTGGACGCGGAAACCAGCTGGAAACAGAGTATTAGGATCTATATATCGGGATCGGCTCCTTGCAGGCTCTGAAATGAGCACTGAAGTCTTTTGTTTCTTCACAGGAAGCTGGAACAATATCAAATCCCACAAGGCAGATGAAGGTGCAGCATTGCTTACTAAAATACGGAGAACGGTTGGAGACTGACAATTATTTGATAAAAGAGGGCGTTGGACCTCTGTGTTTCAAGAATCCATTATTGTATCTCTGTAACTGAAGAAAATGTATAATGCTTCAATAGTTGTAGAAAGATCTGTAGAAGTCAAACCCTATATTTTTCATAAATGGACTGTTTTCTGCAGTTGAGAAATGAACTTTGATCACAGAAACCTGTCATAGTTAAAGAGGAACTCTAACTAAGGATTAAAGTTCATCCCAATCAGTAGCTGATACTCCCTTTCCCATAATAAATCTTGACCTTTTCTCCAGTAGATCACCAGGGGTGTCTGCACAGCTTATATTGTGGTGAAACCCCTCCCACAGTGTGATGTCATGACCATGGTACAGACAGTTTGCTGTTTGTAAACCTTGTTGCATTGTGGGAAATAATGGCTATTTCCAACTGCCAAACAAGCAACATCTCCCTCTGTGCATAGAACTCACAGTAACGAACATTCCATAGAGATTAGCTGGCAGAACTAAAGACGTATATATTTATTTATTTATTGTATTTATAAAGTGCCAACATATTACGCAGAGCTGGACATTAGTTTAGGTTACAGACAATATTTAGGGGTGACATACAGCAAAATGACAATACTGGAATACAAGAAAAAACAGATCACGCAGCACAGTATAGTACAAGGTAATGCTTAGTCAGTCACTGGATGGAGCATGGAGATTAGGCAAGTTAGGTTCACTCAAATGCATTGCATGGGTTCACAGTAATGGAGGTGCATGATCAGGTAGGACACAAAAGGAGGAGGACCCTGCCCAAAGGCTTACAATCTAGAGGGAGAGGTAGGTACATGAAATGTAGGGGACCAGAGTTCAGCTGCGGGTTTAGAGCACTTGTGAGGGGTAGTAGGCCAGGGTGAAAAGGTGAGTTTTGAGGGCCTTCTTGAAGATGTTGAAGAAGGGGGCTGCCCAAATGGGTGGAGGTAGGGAGTTCCATAATGTTGGAGCAGCTCTTGAGAAGTCCTGGAGGCGTGCATGGGACTGGGTGATGCGGGGGGCGGTCAGGCGAAGTTCATTGGAAGAGCGGAGTGAGCGGTTAGGTGTGTACCTCTGGGTAAGATCGGAAATGTAGGTTTTGAGGACAGATTTGTAGGTCAGACACAGTATCTTAAATCTGATTCTGGACTGGATAGGAAGCCACATACACATACAACCGATCTGGACTCAACCCATATAGGAAAAAAATGTGTGAATTTCCATATTCAAGCGGTTGTACAGCAAATCAAAAGAACTAAAGATGTCACCACCAGTGATAAATTTCGGAATGTAAATTATGGAGGGGAAAGATTTGAACAATGGCCAAACACTGACTAAATAGCCTATCAATGAAGATTGTAAAAATAAGCATTTTTATTCATTATGTTATTTTCACTACAGTTCCCCTTTAAAGTATACCCGAGTTGTCCTTTACTTACCTGGGGCTTCTCTTAGCTCCCGTAGTCTTGAAGTTCCCTCGCTGTCCTCCTGGTCCCCATGCTTGATCCGCTGTGCAGTCCAGTAAATGCTCAATCTAGCTAAACTGTGCACTACTGAAAGGGGCGTGGCAATAGGGGGTGCAGAGGTTGTGACCGCATCGGGGAACTTGGGCCAGAGGGGCCCTCCCTCAGGACTCAACCCATATAGGAAAAAAATGTGTGAATTTCCATATTCAAGCGGTTGTACAGCAAAACAAAAGAACTAAAGATGTCACCACCGGTGATACATTTCGGAATGTAAATTATGGAGGGGAAAGATTTGAACAATGGCCAAACACTGACTAAATAGCCTATCAATGAAGATTGTAAAAATAAGCATTTTTATTCATTATGTTATTTTCACTACAGTTCCCCTTTAAAGTATACCCGAGTTGTCCTTTACTTACCTGGGGCTTCTCTTAGCTCCCGTAGTCTTGAAGTTCCCTCGCTGTCCTCCTGGTCCCCATGCTTGATCCGCTGTGCAGCCCAGTAAATGCTCTATCTAGCTAAACTGTGCACTACTGAAAGGGGCGTGGCAATAGGGGGTGCAGAGGTTGTGACCGCATCGGGGAACTTGGGCCAGAGGGGCCCTCCCTCAGCTGAAGTATTAGCTCTCTATTGGTCCTGTGCTGGTAATAATCATTTCTATATATTCTTCGAATATTAGTAATCATTAAAAAACTGTTCCCCATCCCCATGGAAAAATGTGAGATTTTGGAAAGTGAAATAGGAAGCCCAATGAAAGTCTATGGGGGTTTTTCACTTTTGTACCCCCGTAACTTTGATTTTCAGAGATGTAGGGAACCCAAAATTGGAGTGCAAGTACAACAATATGCCTTCTACCTGCATGTGACATGTCGTAAAATTCGGATACAATCGAATTCGAATTTGTGATCGGTATCATATTCTAATTCGACTTCTGGAAAAAACTTCATAAAAAACTACCCGTGATCATGGGTAAATTCGAATTCGAGATCACTGGCGAGCACCCCTGCTTCTGACATTGTGGTTGTCCTTGGCAGATTTTGGCATTGTAAAGCTTGCACCGGGGCCCACAGCTCCTTAGCTACGCCACTGACTACTGCCCATGAGCTGGCCCAGTGGCGTACCTCCTTGATCGTGCGCCCAAGGCCTGGAGCGTTCTGCATTCTGCGCATGCACAGTACGTAAAGACTCCTACTCATGTATGGCCACAGGAACATGATCAAAGAGACATGCCTCAACTAAACGGTATGCCTGATGGATAACGGAGACTGTTTTTTGAGGGGTTTTGGAGGCATTAAAATACTGAACGAGCCTCCAGCGATGTCATGTAGTCTCCCTGCAGCTCCTAGTGGCTTTCTGACGTCCTCTATGCTGGTCAGGTGACACGCCGCCGCCGGCTTACATGCAGGGAGAACGCTGGAAAGCTGCCAGGAGCTGCAGGGAGGCTACAAGCCTTCGCTGGAGGCTCGGTAAGTATTTATGGGGAAGGTTTGTACTTTTTCAAGCACATGTATCCGGCATCCGCTGGTGCCGGATACCAGTGACTACCAGTGACTCTGTTGTACCTGCTTTTTCTTATCAGTTTTGTTAGATAAAGTCAGATGAAATTGGTATACAAGTTCTACTTGTGTTACCATCAGGACCAAGCTGGATCCTGCAACCGACACTACAGGGGATGAGCCCTGTACCAGAGTGTTGTATACTATTGCTTCGGGGAGGGGATTAGGGAAGAGGGACAGTGGTGGTGTACACCATGGAGCAGATTGTGGCATCCGGGGTGGGGAATGGAACAATGCCGACACTTGGAGGCTGCCAATATATTTCCTTTTACACAATACTAGTTGCCTGGCAGGCCTGCTGAACTCTTTGGCTGCAGTAGTGTCTAATTAACACACCTGAAACAAGCATGCTACAAATCTAGTCAGACTTCAGTCAGAGCACCTTACCTGCATGCTTGCTTAGGGTCTATGGCTAAAAAATATTAGAGGCCAGGCAATCTGCATTGTTTACAATGAAATAAATATGTCAGCAGCTTTCACATCTCTCTCAGTTTAGGAGTGTGTGCTTTAAAATTATTTTTAGGATTTCACAACACATTTCATTCCTTTCCCCCAGTTCCTCAGGTCAATAAAACCACAAAATGCTAGCAGTGATCTAACTCGAGCACCTCACAGGGAGCATTTTGTGGTTTTATTGACCCGAGGAAGCGGGGAACACTCATGAAACGTGTTGACACAACCTATTTGTGTGCCATAAATCTTATGAAATTCCATTAAGCCGTACCTGCTACTTTTTTTTCAAGAAAGGCAAGCTAACCACTAGTTCTATTTTTTAAAAGGGCACTATGGCGAAACATTTTTAAATTTTAAATATGTTCAAACATATACAAATAAGTAAATTTTTTCAAAAGTAAAATGAGCCATAACTTTCTTTTCTCCTATGTTGCTGTCACTTACAGTAGGTAGTATAAATCTGACAGAAGTGACAGGTTTTGGACTAGTTCATCTCTTCATAGGGGATTCTCAGGTATTTATTTATTTTCAAAAGCACTTATTGAATGGCAGTTGCTCTGTCCAACTGCCAAAAAACTGTGTAGGGAGCAGGGAAGCTGGCCAGCATCAGTGTTTAAATCCATTTTAGGGAATATCTTTATAAAGAATAAAAGCCTTGCTGAGTATCCCCTATGAAGAGATGGACTAGTCTAAAACCTGTCGCTTCTGTCAGATTTCTACAAACTACTGTAAGTGACAGCAACATAGGAGAAAAGTAATTTATGATTCATTTTACTATGGAAAAAAACGTACTTCTTCTTATTTAAATAGGTTTGCACATATTTTACATTTTTAAATTTTTCGCCATAGTGCCCCTTTAATTACATAGAAGTAGGGATGTTCACTGTGGGGGAACCATGGTAGCCCGTGTGACAAAGATCCGGAGCCAAATGGTGCAGTATCGTAGGATAAAAGTCGCTCAATATTATAATATAGTTATACTCACAAAGATGGGTTGCAGAACCTGCAACCACCGTATATTGCCTACGAAGAAAACACTGTCCCCACTCAGTACTCCAGGTCCTGCCGGAGCTGGGTGGTCACTCTTCTGGGGTCCTTGCTAGCTGTGGATGGCACCACACTAGTGGGAAGGACACCTCCAAAGAAGGCGTAATGGCCAATAAAGAAGGGTGGAGATGCCCAAAAATAAATATCTCTCAGAGTATACATTATAAAGACATAAATAAAAGCATGAGGTATCTTACCTCTCCAGATGAACCAACACAGAAAAACAAGGGTTTAGATCAGGTAAGTTTTATTCAAGCATAATTTAAAAAGACACAATTAAAAAATATGCGTTTCTCGGGTTTCTGTCTGCTTCCTCGGGTCAATAAAGTGCCTTAGGGATTTTAGTTAGCATTATAGGAGCCAACTTAAAACATTACTTGATCTAAACCCTTGTTTTTCTGGGTTGGTTCATCTGGAGAAGTAAGGGTTAAGGTTAAACCTTATAAAAGAGGCATTCATTTACGATGACTGTTGACATGGCAATCAGCTGATTGGCAGAAAGCTGCGGTTATTTCTGCACCTCTATAGATAGGGCTCTAAGTCCTCATCTGTGCCCCCTTGTCCTGTCATGTGGTGGGATGACACAGTGCTGAGTTGTGTATTTCCCTCTTTGTTTCTTAATTACCTAGGAGGGAACTGTTCATCATTACTACACACCTATTAGGGATGTGTTTTTTTTTTCTTAAGCAATTATTTGTACTTTCAGCTATTTTAAAGGCCAGAGCCGTCAATCAGTCTTGTTCTGCCTATTGTACAGTAAGTGCGCCTCTGGAGAGATATGCTGAGCTAATCAGAACAATGCTGCAATGGGAAGACAGACTGATGAGATTCTGACACTTTAATAGAAAACCACTCAACCGCATATGCGCCCAGGGTAAACGCAGTTTGCGCTTTTCCAAGTACTTTGTAAATGGTACCTTTTTATGTCCCCCCATATTATCTGTGTGTTGTGTGTCTACAATCGTTTTTCAGCCTCACAAAGCATATGGACAGTTTGTTTATCTTTTTTTGCTACTCCCGAACATAATAGTGTGTATTCAGCCTAATCACCAAGTTCAATAAAGCCAAAATATCTTTTATTCACAAAAATTTCAGGTGCGCTTAGAAAACAGTCAATCAAGCAGCACCTGAAAACAACACTAGTAGTCCAATTAATCAGTATTACAGTAGAATTCCTTTATAGCAGGGCTGTCAAACTCAAACACAAAGTGGGCCAAAATCATACACTGGGACCTAGTTGCAGGCCAACCTCAATGTCTACTGGCCACCTTCCTCCCTTATAAAGTTCCCAGGTATCCAATGGCCCCCCTCTAACCCCTATACAGTTCCCTGGTGTCTAGTGGTCCTCCCTCCCCTACAGTGCAGTTTCTAGGCTAAAATGCACCCAGGGCAAGGGTGTAAAAATTGCGCCCCCCCCCCCCGAGTAAGGTATGGGTGCCCGCAGTATAGGTTAGCCAGGTCTAGTTGCACTTAGTATAGGTCCCCCCAGTATAGGTAGCCAAGAATAGGTACCCCAGTATAGGTAGCCAGGCATAGGTTGCCCCCGCTATAGGTTAGCCAGGTAGGTGCCTCCAGTATAGGTAGCCAGTATAGTTGCCCCCAGTATAGGTTAGTTAGGCAGGCGCCCCCGGTATAAGTTAGATAGGTAGGTGCCCCAGTACAGGTTAGCTAGGTGGGTGCCTCTAATATAGGTAGCCAGAATAGTTGCCCCCAGCATAGCTTAGATAGGTAGGTGCCCCCAGTATAGGTTATTTAGGTAGGTGCCTGCAATATAGGTAGCCAGTATAGTGGCCACCTGTATAGGCTAGCTAGGTAGGTGCCCCCAATACAGGTTAAATAAGTGCCCCCAGTATAGGTTAGATAGGTAGCTGCCCCCCAGTATAGGTTATATTATGTAGCTGCCCCCCAGTGTAGGTTAGATTAGGCAGCTGCCCCCCAGTGTAGGTTAGATAGGTAGCTGCCCCCCAGCCTAGGTTAGATTAGGTAGGTGCCCCCCCAGCGTAGGTTAGATTAGGTAGGTGCCCCCCCAGCGTTGGTTAGATTAGGTAGCTGCCCCCCCCCAGTGTAGGTTAGATAGGTAGCTGCCCCCCCAGTGTAGGTTAGATAGGTAGCTGCCCCCCAGTGTAGGTTAGATAGGTAGCTGCCCCCCAGTGTAGGTTAGATAGGTAGCTGCCCCCCAGTGTAGGTTAGATAGGTAGCTGCCCCCCAGTGAAGGTCAGATAGGTAGCTGCCCCCCAGTGTAGGTTAGATTAGGTAGTTGCCCCCCAGTGTAGGTTAGATTAGGTAGCTGCCTCCCAGAGTAGGTTAGATTAGGTAGCTGCCCCCCAGAGTAGGTTAGATTAGGTAGCTGCCCCCCTGTTTAGCCGGAAGCCGCGTGTATCAGCATGTATGCAGAGAGAAGAGACAGACCAGCGGCGAGAGAGCAGCGCTTGGAGCCAGGCAGGTGAGTTGCAAACAGCGCTTCCCGGCTGCTCGCTCTGCATCTGAGGGGGGAGCACGGAGGGCGCCCGGGAGAGGAGAGGGAGGGAGAGGTCGGGCTGCCCTCCCGCGGCTCCGGCTCCCCCCTCCATTATAGCGCCCCCCTCCTAACAGCGCCCCGGGCGGCGGCACGCCCCGCACGGGGGTAGAAACGGCCCTGCTCCCCTATACAGTTCCCTGGTGCCTAGACGAGGCCCTCACCCTCCCCTATATAGTTCCCTAGTGTTTAGTGCTTCCTCCCTACCTCCCTCTTATGGCTTCCCTGGTGATCTAGGGCTTCACCCCCAATATAGCTTCTCTGGTGGTCTAGAGTGGGCCAAACATAATGCAAAGTGGGGAAACCACTTGAGGGCCACATTTAATGCCTCTGAGGGCCAGATTTGGCCCACGGGCTGGAGTTTGACATGAATGCTTTATAGTAAATGCCAAGGGACTGGACAAAGTAGTTTACTTTCTAAACCAGGAGTTACTCCCATACACTTATAATAGTGCTTGGCCTGGATATTTAGTTTACTATACCCAAACTTTTACTATATGAGAGTTTGCTGTAAGGAGATTATACTGTATTGTAATAGAGTCTGGCACTTGAATAAAAAACACAATATTTCTTCTTTAGAGGCGCTATATGTGCTACCTGAGAGCTACTGTTTTGTCCCCTGTTTTACTGCCTGATGAAGCGGGCTTGGTCCTGCGAAACACGTTGCATCTATTGGGGTACTAATAAAGTGTTTATTTATGTCAGACAAGTAGTCTAGTCTGCTTTCGGAGGTAAGTCCACCACTGCCTCCCCAGCTTATTTTAAAACATTTAATTATTGTTTTTATTCTGCTGGCGCCTCTGTTCATCAAAGTCAATATTTCTTCTTTGTGTCTTTTGATCCAGGAAGCAGCACCCCCCATGCCTGTGCACACACACCAGAAATGATGACTGAGCAAACTGTCATGAATCACTCAGTTCTTATTTCAGCCTCTCTGGTCTCTTAATAGCTGCTGGTGAATGGAATCCCTCTGTGTTACTCTCACTAAAATATGTATTCCAATAAAAACTTATAAACTTAGCACTCAGCTTTTAAAATGGTAGGCTCAATTAAGGTTAATACAAAAGCATGTAAGTTTATGAAGACTTGGCGTATAGCTCAGTAAACCAGGGCATCATCTCCACCCATCACAGAATTCTGTGCATGACCTGACCACCCTCCTGCTGCTCTGCAGCAATACCCGATTGGTTTCTTCATCCATGGGAAGTCTGTGAAGAACGAAACTAGTTGGGATTGCTTCAGAGCATATACTTCCTATTTAGCGTAATTATTGAACACAATAGGAAATAATGTGGAAGGACATCTTATATAATCATATATCAGAGGTGATTTTTTTTGAAATATTTATGTCAAGAGGGTATATTACTATTAAATTATGGGTTTGTAAATTGTGATGGATGTAAAACTGAATAAATGCACCTTTATTTCCAAATAAAATATTGTCACCATACATTGTACTAGGGATATAATTTAAACGTTGCAATAACTGGGACAAATGGGCTAATAAAATATGTGGCTTTTATCCACAGTAGAAGTTTTATTTTAAAACTATAATTGCCAAAATCTGAGAAATTTGTTTTTCCCCCCTTTTTTCTTATTATTCCCATTAAAATGCAATTAGATTCAAATAATTTCTAGCATGATGTACCACCTAATGAAAGCCTAATTGGTGGTGGAAAAAACAAGGTTTAGTTTATTTCGATTTGTTAAGTAGTGATAAAGTTATTGAGGAATGAAAAGGAGGAGCCCTGAAATGTGAAATTTCCTCTCATCCATAAAGTGAAAACAACCCGTGGGCTGAAATGGTTAATGAGGGTATTATACTATTGAGTCCTATTCTATTGCATTGTGCTATTGCGGAGTGACATGAGAGCTGATCCCATTCACCAACAGTTATCAGAAACCAGAGAGGTTGGGATAAGAATTGAACAAATCAGCAAACTTTTCTCTGTCATAATTTCTGGTTAGCATCGTCATGGGGTGTGGCGCATAGATCTGTGTAAATAAATGTACTTACCTATTAAAATTTTGGTGATGTTGTTTAAAATGTAACATCCACTCTGTAACTTACACTTACTGCCTTGCAGCTTTCCAAATGTTACAAATAAAAAAGAAAGACATCAAATCACTAATGGAAGAAAGGACTGGTGTGATTTGAGACAAAAATATATATTTTTTTGATCATAACTCAAAGGAAGGTGCTGGCTCATAACTCCAAGTGAAATCTTTATGTACTACCCTCAACAACCAGCAAGCAGCAGGCACACATAAAAGGTAACACGTTTCGTGCAACAAAGAGCCCTTAATCAAGATTAATCAATAGGATCTCTCCTGTAGCTTCAAAGTCTTCCTCTTTTTAAAGTATCTCCAGTTGCTGGTTGCTTTGGGCAGAGAATAAAGTCTTGGGAGATTAAATACAGTAGATGACACATCCTTTGCATCACTTAACTCTGTGACCCCGGAGGAAGAGACAGCCTTGCCCTAAATCTGAGCATCCTTCACTGTAGTTTACTGGCTGGTAGAGTAATATGTCCTACTTCTTTTGGAGTTTTGGTCATAAGTTATTCATAGCTTGCCTGAAAGTGGCTTGAGGGATACAAAAGAAACAAATCGAGAGCCAGATAAAGTGTAGTAGTATGTTAGTATACTGGATTAGATCTTTTGTAAATTGAAAAGTTTACTCACAAATTGGGTTACTACCACTAAGGCAACCACTGTATTGGGAGTTAGGGAGATTAGATCCAAGCAGATCAAACAGAGACACCAGAAAAGAATAAAATATTTAAAGAACAATTTAAAACACAAGGTAGGAGTGCGCTTACCTCCCCGAAAAGACTAAAATAGTCTGTATTCAAAAAAAGTTCTTCAATCATAAAACTCCCAAAAAATCTGCAACGCGTTTCTTGGGAATCAACCCACTTCATCAGGCAATACAATAGGTGTAGCTAGGCGGATCAAACAAACACTTTAAGAAAATTTGGGCCAAACAGCATCACATATTGTGCATAAGTATACATATAATTATACAGATAATAAACATGCATTAGCACAACATTTCTTACTAAGTGGATATGTGGTGGTGGGGGGGGGGGGGGGTGTCACATCTTTGACACAAACATGTTTGAGCTCAGAAATGTCTCCTTGTTCTTCTCAGAAAGGTAGGAAGTGTGAAGTTATGAGTTCAGAAACTTTTATTTCTACTCACCCCCACTTTTCCCTTTCTGCAAACAGAATGTAGGATGCATTTAAACCCCATAGACAATCTGATCGAACCTACGCTCACACTCCGCACACCACTTAATATGTGATGTGGTCACCATTAGCAGCACCTGCCACAAGGAGCCTTGGCAGGAAAACTCAATAATTAAACTGCCAACAACGTCCTGCTGGAGAGACCTAGATCGCGCCCCCGTTTAATTGAAGTTCAGATCGTGTCCAGATGTAAATGGTTATCTTGCTATAGAGCGTGCTGACACGGACGCATGCAATGACAGTTGACTTGACCCCTTAGAACACTTAATAAGTATGTAGATACATTTCCACAACTGTGATAATGGAATAGCACTGATCTGAAACAAAAGCACCGAGATGAAAGGGAGAACAAGCTACAAGGAGGAAAATCATCTCTCTTGGTCAGAGCAACTGGCTTTAACATTTATAGAAATATCTGTTATTCTTTCACTGCCGGTAGCAACTGTAAATACCTCAGCACTCCAATCTCTTTCAGATTCCACCAGTTGATGTTTTTGGGGAAAAATACATTTTTTTTTAAATAAAGGACATTAATTACAAGTTGTGGGCAAAATTACAAGCTGGCATGAGTAAAGCAGTTTTAATAGATTTATGGTTAATACAAAACTGTAAGCAGTGTTTTTTTTGCTTAGTACTAAAACCTAATAAACGAAACAATAATAATAATAATAATAATAATAATAATAATAATAGAAGGATAGAACATAATTTTTTTTACAAAGTACAGGGGAATGGCAGCGCAGGTAAACCAAGCTGCACCTGACTGACACTATCTGCATAGAGCTGCAAGGCCTCGTAGATACAACTGTGCTTGGTACAGCTGAGACAAGTCCTAAACACCTTACGGAGAATGTTGGCTTCCAAAACAATTTGCATGCAAAGGATTTGGCACGAGACCCCTCCACCACGACAAGGCCATCCCGCCGTAAGGGACCCCAGCAGCTAGCCACCAAAATGGAGGAAGGGGTGCAGACGCAGCGTGGACCGTGCACACACATCCAGGTGTAAACCATTTGATCCGAGATCACCAGGCACTCGGCTAAATGGAATCTACCAGACACTGACTCAGATGAAATGATCAAAGATTTATTTTTACAGCATATACAATTCACAGTGCCGATGTTGGGCGTGGGCTGGGGATAGGACTGGTCTACTGAGCAATTCAGTCCAGTATCGGATCAGTTCTCAGTCTCTTGCAACTAAGTTAAAGTTCTATTGCTCAGCAAAACTTGGGGGAAACTCGTGACAGTTCGCAATAGGGTACTGAGTAGATCACTGTTCATTGGTTGGTCCAATCAGGACATTCACCTTGCTCCAAGATCTTATATACTCTTCCTCAGGCAAAAATGGGAGCACAACTCAGTGGGTCAAGCAATAGGTTTGAGCGCCTCTGTGCTGGACAGAGGCGCTCTGGACAGAGGCGCTCAAACCTATTGCTCAAACCTATTGCTTGACCCACTGAGTTGTGCTCCCATTTTTGCCTGAGGAAGCGGGGTCACGCCCGCGAAACGCGTTGCATTTGTGGAGTTGAATAAATTATTTGACAATTCTGTTTTATTGAGACTCAAGTGAGTTTTCTTTTTTTGTAAGAGGGAGGTGAGTGCACCTTAACATCCCCCTCTCCTTTTAAGCGGTTTTTAAAACGTTTTACTCTACTCTGGCGCCTCTGTATACTGAGTTTTTGCTGATCTTCTAGTCCACCCTGGGTGGAGGGGTGCATCCCCATCTACTATCTACAGAGAGCGACTTCTTAACCTGAGTGGGGTCAGGTCCTAATGCTCCCCACCTGCATTTAAAGTGGTTGCCTATGGGTAACCCGTGTTTGTGAGTATATATATATATATATATATATATATACATAAAATTGTATTGAACTCTTCATTTTACCTGACAATACTGCACCATATTGGGCTCTCGATTCTCTTCTTGTTTTTAAGCATTATATACTCTTTAAGTTGTATTTGTAGCACTCAATACACTCTCCTCAAAATACCTCCCCTCTATATTAGGCTTCCCAAAACAACAAACAAAATAAAAGATAAAGCAAATAATCTAAAAAGCGTTAAAGTAAAATAAAGATAAATAAAATATAAAGTGACGATGCACCCCTCTATACCATCAACACCTTCCCACTATAATAGGACTCTGCTTAAGTGCACTTTGTTAAAGCTGAATGAACTCTGAATTAGAGTTGATGCAAATCTTGTAATCCAAATCTTTTAACTCTGTATCTTGCTCAGGCATCACCTAGTTGCTCCTGCAGCACACTTTAATATCATAAAATGCAATGTGACTCCTCCTCCACTCTTCCACTGTAATGCTGACAGGTTCACTTTAAATATCACACTCCTGTTCACTCTGCAGAACACATCAATCGAAGAACTTGTAACTTGTAACTTAACTCCTGACTCGAAACAGACTTGACAGGGGCAATGTCTCTTTATCAACCAGACCTTAATGCTGGCGGGGGCTGCATCAGCGATGTGTGTACTTTAGGGAGGCTTACGACTGTCTATCAGGGAGGCTTACGACTGTCTATCAGCAGCAGCTAGGCCTGAACATGCAATGTACTTCTTATCATCAACAGTATCTTCTCTAAGTTCAATGTCGCTGTGTGTGGAAAGCTTTCTCACACTATCAGTCTCTAGTAACACCACTTTGAAACACACTAGGTGGCTTAGGGTTGGCCCGCAGGCCTGTACTCATCTGTCTGTGGCCTCTGGTATGGCTCGGGTGTGGGCAAGGTCCACCTCCTCTGGCCTCCTGTCTGTCCAACCTGCTGCCGCGGTCCTTACTGGTATGCGCTGGTCTCTCTATGGCCGCCGGGTCTCCTCCTACTGTCCGTTCGGACGACTGCTACGGCCTCTCTGTGTCACCTCCTGCCCGCTCTGCACCACCAGCTCCTGGCGTAAGTAAGTCCTTCTTTCTCTCCTCTCTGACGTGCTCTCTCCGGTCTCAGCCTGTTCCCTCCGGCTACACCTGGTCTCTCCGCACCTTAAAGTGAACCAGAGACGAAGCACCCTTGTGTATTTTACCATAGAAATCAGTGGGAACATTAGAGAAAACATTTACCATGCTCTCTGTTCCATCCTCACTGCTAAAAGTGTCTGTTATCTAGCTGAGATAAGAATCACGGACTGAGCATTGATTCTGGCTTTGCTATAATGACTCAGCTATAATGATTCCTGAGCAAAGCCAGCAGGGGGCAGGCTTGGACTTGAAGACAGCAAAGAACACAGTCTCAGCTATAATTATTCTGTAGCAAAGCCAGACCGACTGCTTAGTCGGGATTCTTATCTTAGAGGTGATAACAGGCAAATTAAACAGAGAACAATGTAACAAAGAGCAGATTAGGTGTTTACTGTCATGTTCCCACTGATTTATAAGGTAAAATACATGAGGTTGCTTCATCTCTGGTTCTCTTTAAGCCTGTGCAGTAGCTCCCTGACTGGCCACGTGGGGTTTCTGGAAAGTTCCAGCAAATTCCCCTAATTTGCATATTGGATCACTTAGCAACAGCCTTGCGACTTACTCTCCCTCCCATGCGCCTATTGGGTTCCATAGGCCTAGATACTCAGTGCTGCCATCTTGTGGCCATTTTTCAGAAGGCAAATCTGCAATAATATTTGGGAACCTTATTTTGGCGGTTACACAGGTTTTTTACACAATTGAAAGACAGAACTTACAGTTTTGTATAAAGTGGAGAGGAATGGCAGAGTATCGAAACCAAGCTGCACCTGACTGACACTATCTGCATACAGCTGCAAGTCCTCTTAAAGATACCTTTGCATGCAAATTGTTTTGGAAGCAAACATCCTCCATTATGTTTAGCCCCTGTCTCAGCTGTAACAAAAGTATTTTTAAGGATACATTAGTGAATTAAAAAATAAAAATCAAAGTTACTTACCTGGGGCTTCCTCCAGCCTCTGAAAGCCTTTGTGCCCATTGCTGCAGCTCCACTCCAAGCCAGTCTCCCAGAGTCCCCTCCATAGCAGTCACCGACCTGAGCAGGTCAGCATCCTCTTGCATGCCAGGTCGGTGGCTGCTACGGAGGGGACCCTTGGAGACCGGCAGGAAGCAGAGCTGCGTCGAGGGACACGTAGGCTTCCAGGGACTGGAAGAAGCCCCAGGTAAGTAAATCTGATTTTTATAAAAAAAAATTTTTTAAAAATGCGCATGTATCCTTTAACCACCCTGGCGTTCTGATAAGATCGCCAGGGAGGCTGCGGGAGGGTTTTTTTTAATAAAAAAAAAAACTATTTCATGCAGCCAACTGAAAGTTGGCTGCATGAAAGCCCACTAGAGGGCGCTCCGGAGGCGTTCTTCCGATCGCCTCCGGCGCCCAGAATAAACAAGGAAGGCCGCAATGAGCGGCCTTCCTTGTTTTGCTTAGATCGTCGCCATAGCGACGAGCGGAGTGACGTCATGGACGTCAGTCGACGTCCTGACGTCAGCCGCCTCCGATCCAGCCCTTAGCGCTGGCCGGAACTTTTTGTTCCGGCTACGCTGGGCTCAGGCGGCTGGGGGGACCCTCTTTCGCCGCTGCTCGCGGCGGATCGCCGCAGAGTGGCGGCGATCAGGCAGCACACGCGGCTGGCAAAGTGCCGGCTGCGTGTGCTGCTCTTTATTTGAAGAAAATCGGCCCAGCAGGGCCTGAGCGGCAGCCTCCGGCGGTGATGGACGAGCTGAGCTCGTCCATACCGCCAGGCTGGTTAAGAGGTCCTACAGCTCTAAGCAGATAATCAGTCGTGTGCAGTTTGGTTTAGATGCACTGCCATTCCTCTCTACTGTGTACAGTAAGGATGATGTAAACGTATTCAACATTTATTTCTTACTGCAACGCATTTTGCAGATCTGTTGCCCGATTCCTCAGGCAAAGTTCAACAAGGAGCAGCTGAATGAGTTTCAGGATGGGTGTAGCACCTCTTGTGTGAAGATTATTATTGATTGGAAGCATAATTAGGAGTAGTAGTACATTTTTGACTGCAGGCATGATGACTCGTGGCTGTTGTGTTCAGTCACGGATGCAGGATACCTGAAACTAGGTTTATTTACAGGATTCACCAACTCTCTACATAAGTAGTGTCCTCTCTGCATGCTCCTAGGCAGAACAACAAGATCCAACAACCCACAACAGTCTAGATAATCCTATGCAGCAATACAAGTAAAATAGTCTTCTAAATAACTAAGTATAGAATTATCTGGGCAGCAGTAGGGTCAACTTTTGCAATTTTAGAACAGATTTCTGCTAAGAGAAATCAAATGCTGGAACAGAAGTGTACATCCCTCTGGAGCAGGGGTGCCTCTAGTCATTTTATCACTCCAGGCGAGAAAACCTGTGCCCCCCCCATGAAAATAATTGTAATGCGGCAGTGTTTCACCCAAAAATAATGGTAATGCGGCAGCGTTTTACCAGAAAATACATGTATTGCGGCAGCATTTCACCAGAAAATACACGTATTGCGGAAGCGTTTCATCAGAAAATAATCGTATTGCAGCAGCCTTTCACCAGAAAATAATCGTAATGAGGCAGTGTTTCACCAGAAATTACACTTATTGTGGCAGCGTTTCACCAGAAAATACACAATGCAGCAGCGTTTCACCAGAAAATACACAAAGCTGCAGCGTTTCACCAGAAAATACACCATGCGGGCAGTGTTTCACCAGAAAATACTCAATGTGGCAGGATTTCACCAGAAAATACTCAATGCGGCAGTGTTTCACCAGAAAATACACATAGGCAGGGCTCCACTTTCATGAGGCACAAAGTGGGACAGAAGGAGGCACACACAACCCCCTGAAAGGGAAAAACAAACACTGAGATAACGGGAGCCCCGATGGTGCAGTAAGTCACAGCATGTAAAGGAAGGCAAAAAAAATAAAATGTGTAATCACAAAGGAAGGTTGCAGAAGGGCAACCAACCGCTGTAGGCAGGTGAAGATCTATAAAGCCAATTCCATTCAAGTGTCCAGGCAAGCTGTGTATGGTCGCACTCTTGGGGCTTGATTCACAAAGCCGTACAAACTGTTTAGCACGGGTGTGCTAAACAGTTAGCACCTGAAGTGCCGTTCGCGGCAAATTGCGCGCGCAAAAGTCCGCAATCGGCTCTTCACGTGCTAACTGTTTAGCACACCCGTGCTAAACAGTTTGCACGGCTTTGTGAATCAAGCCCTTGGTGTAAAAACAACCAGATGGGCTTAGAGGTGGATAAGGCATGTAAGGTCCAGGCAGTATACCTCTCCAAAGGAGCGTAAATGGCACAAGGGCAGTGCCCAGGGTATGGTAAAACTGAGTTAAAACCAGTTATAAAAAAAAGAATGAGGTGGCTTACCTCAAATGTAAACACACACAATCATATGATTAAAGTGAACCTCCAGACTAAAAATCTACTCAGCAGCACTGAAAAGGCTTGGTGTTTCTTTACCAGTTTCACAGCATCAGAACTTTGTTTTTCTTACCCAAGACTCATTTTTAGCTGCACAGAAGAAAACTGCCCGGTCATTTTTCCCCTGATGCTGTGCAAAGCATGATGGGATTTCTGATGTTGTTCTCCTTCTGCAGTTTTTTTTTTTTCCTTTGAATTTGATATTTGAAGCCTAACACGCACAGCTGGGAGGGGTGATCAGGACACAGGACAGTTGGAACTGTGTCTCATGCTCCCTGTCTCCTCCTTTCAACCAAAAAGATGGCTGCCCCATGAAAAAGATGGCCGCCCCATGAAATCACAAACATTTGCCTGCTCTTTTAAAACAGAGTGGGTAAGAGATTATATTACCTATCTATTTTAATTAACATAACTAATGTAACTTAATGACAGTGTTTGTTTAGGCTGAAGTTCCCCTTTAATGACTTTTAATATGCACTGACAATGCATTTCATGGGACTGCGCCCACTTCCTCAGGCCAAATAAAAGTGCCTAGAAAGTGCTAAGAGCCATATTTAGACGCCTCTAAATTTGGCTCTCACCACTTTCTAGGCACTTTTATTTGGCCTTAGGAAATGGGCACACTCCAATGAAACATGTTGCCAGTGCACATTAAGTAATTAATAGTATTATATTGTCTTAATTTGAGGTAAGCCACCTCATCCTTTTCTTTTTAACTGATTTTAACTAATTTTTACCATACCCTGGGCACCGCTTTCCCCTTGGTCACTTCCTGGCAACTTCCTTGGTCACTTCCTGGTCACTTCCTTGGTCACTGTGGTGGTACAGGTGCATTTTAAGGTGGTTTCTTGTTACTGGTAAAGATGAGATGATCAGAACTATTTCTCAGGAATCTCAGCAGCCTTCTTATGAGTAAATATTGCGCTTTATTAACATTCTACAAGAAGTTTAGAAATCTGGATGTGAGGAAAAAGGAATATGAAGTCGGCACTGCTGGAAACTGCATATTTATTCCACAGGTAGAAAAAATTTTCATCACGTGCAAATAATAGAAGGTACACATACCATGTATTGAAGGCTGTGAGCTGGTGGTGGGTGCTGGGTGCAGATTTAGCCTTACGGCCGTTTCGCGCTTTCTATGCGCTTCTACGGAGGCTGTATGTGCGGGGCAGGCTTGTCGGGTAGAAATAACCCTTCGTGTAGATGGGCGGCGGACATCCGCCTGCCGGAGCCGCCCCTCACGTTCCCTCTAAGCCAATTGCGTACTGGAGCGCATCTGCGCTTCAGATCAGGCTTTAGGGAGGGGGTGAAACCATTCACTACGGATGCCGAGGAAAGCCACACTTTATTAGGTAGCTGCCTTTACTAAATGCTCACGGCATCATATATGCGGTTTAACGCCATCTAGTGGCTAAAGGCCAAACTGTAGTGCAAAATGTAAATAAATGTGAAAAGTGCATTGTGCATGTAGGTCACTACATAAAAATACTGTAGCGAGGTAAGTGTATAGATAAACTACTCAAAAATTGATCAAATTGTGTGCTTATGGGAACAAAGACACACATAACTAGAAGAGTGTCTGTGAACTAAGTGTTAAATTGGAGAAATGGGTGGCCATATCTTTAAAATTTATACATGTTGGAGTGACTGGAATTGTCAAAATTGTGAAGTTAAAAATTAGCTCATTTAGAATGAGTATAAAAAGAGAGGGGAAACTAGGGGAATGGCAAGGAGGGAAGTTGTTATCTGTCATTTTAATAACATATATATTGGAGTAAAGTAGAGGTAGGGAGAAGATATATGTATTAAAAGCTAATGTGTTATAAATAGGGAGGTTTATATATAGTACTCTACCTATGCACACTGAAATTGGTGTGGATACTACAATTAAGGGTCTAGGAAGCATGCAAAGTCAGTATATTCATTAAGGCCCAGAGGACCCATGGCATCAGTTCTCAGTATAAGCAATACTTCCTCTCTTTTGAGCTTTTTCTCTCGGTCTCCACCTCTTCTCAGAGGGGGGATTTGAATAATTCCTGCAAAAGTCATTACTGAGGGGTCTCCATTGTGGGCTTCTCTTATATGTTCAATCAATCTTGGAGATCCATGGCCTGATTTTATTGAGTTAAAATGTTCTCTAAACCGCCTATTGATTGATCTTGTTGTTTCTCCCACGTAAAAGCGACCACACGGGCACCATATGGCGTACACGACGTACTCTGTTTGACACGTAAAAAACGCATTTACTTTGCGTCGCAAGGGTCCTAACTGGAAGTTGTTCCCGACGTTCATTTGGTTGCAAGAAATGCAATGACCACATTTGTGGTTCCCGTGTGGTCTATATTGTTCTAACCAATTGTTCCTTTGTGGGGTTCTGAATTCGCTTTTGCTTACTAGTGAGCCTATCGTGGGAGCTCGCCTGAAAGAGAAAAGGGGGCCTTCTATTACCAGAGGCTTCAAAATGGGGTCTCTTAACAAAATATCCCAGTTTTTGATCACGGTTGATTTAATCTGATCCGTCATTGCTGTGAAGTCAAAGGACATTGGTACTTTTTGTGATACATCTGAGGTTCTCTTCTTAGTATTGTTTAGTAGGGGTTTCCTTTCCTGGGAGTTTACTTTCCTAAAGGCCTGTTGTATTAATTCTGTTTTATAGCCTCTTGCTAAAAGTCTCTTGCCCAGCTCCTCAGACTGTCGACGAAAATCGACGTCTAGCGCGTTGTTACGGCGTAGTCTGAGGAATTGGGCGTAAGGAAGGGTGCGGGTGACATGTTCTGGATGGAAGCTAGTATTATGGAGTAGGGCATTGGATGCCGTAACTTTCCGGAATCCCATCGGTATCAGTTTGTCTTCTTTTATGACCAACTCCAAGTCTAGGAAAGCCAACCTATCCTGTGCTATACTGGCTGTAAATGCCATGTTAACTTCATTGTCATTAATATAATGCATAAAGTCATTAAAGGTAGCATAAGTCCCAGACCAAAAAACCAGCACATCGTCCACATATCTGGACCACGCCCCAAGTTGATCCCTGAAATAAATATGCAGTTTCCAGCAGTGCCGACTTCATATTCCTTTTTCCTCACATCCAGTAAATGACTAAGCCTGTCTGAGCACGCTGATCAAGACCACAGACCAGTCCTGCCAAGACCCTGCTGGCCCCACACATTCTGTGTAGACCCAGCTGCAGTGCCGACCTCTTCTTATATCCTCTGTGCCCCCCAAAACACTTTGTATCCTTTTAAGTCAGAGCACGCAGCATGACTACATCTGCAGCTTCCAATGGTGATATTTACACTGAATCTGGGGAGGACACCACAGACAGTGGAAACGAATTGGAGGGAGCAGCAGTGGCAAACGGCAGAAGTGACATTAAGGATTTCTTCAAGAATCAAGCAGTATCCAGTACGTCGAGCAAGACAGTGGGTGCTAGGGTAGCTGAAACCACCTTAGAGAGGCTGAGTGATAAGGAGGTTAAGTTGTTTTGGACATTAACAACTTTACAACAATATAAAGATGAAAAGATTACAGCCAGAGGCTTTAGGAGATATGTAGAGCCATCGGAATATCGGGATGATGAGGTGTTTGTTAATAAATGGAAGACAGCCTATCTGGAGCTAGCAGTGAAGCTACAAGATATTGTGCTTGAACGCACTATCCAGGAACATACTAAAACACTAAAAGAGATTGAAACCACGAAACTCCGGTATCAGGAACTAGTGGAGCGGTCTCGATATTTGAAGACACTGAAAAGAATTGATTGCAAGTTAACTGTGGTACAAGATACGATTAAGGAGCGCAAACTGCGCAAATTCCAGAGAGACAAAGACGACTTTCGGCAGAAAAAATACTTCTCCTGGCAAAGAGCCGGTAAACCAAGAACCCCAAGAAAGGGGAAAGGACATTGGACAACAGACACGGACTCCAGTGAGGAGGAGAAAAAGAAAAACGATAACGTGAACCCGGAAAATCCATCTGGAAGATCAGGCTCAGATCAACGATCCCACCCTTTAGGCGGAGCACAAGGAGGGGGAGAGGGAAATCCAAGGCAAAAGAGAAAGGGACGACACTTGCAGTGGGAAGACAGGAAATACCCCAAGAATCCGAAAAGGAGAAGGAACTAGACCTATCCACAACCACTGATAGTGAACCCCTAGAGATCTTGAATCTATCTGATGTGACACTTCCCGACGGGGTAAAAGAACTTTTACAAAAAGGCCTCAATTATAGTCTCTCTACATACTTTGACTTCGCTAAATTTAGAGTTGATCTTTATAAAAATATCCGACGCCTTAACATTAAATTACATTTTCTGAAAAAGGACAACGCTTTCAATCAACCAAAAAACATGTGTTGGGGCAATGCCAAAGTAGGCCCTCTGGGTTTCAGCCCTAAAATTGAATGGACCACCCAGGACCAGCAAAACCTTGACATTCTGAGGGAACTAGAGTTACAGACAACTGAGGGAGAACAGAAAACTGGAGCAAGTTTCATACTCTGCAAATCTACAGCCCCCTTTCATGTACAGCCAGGATCCAGTCTAGACATCTTTCACAAGGTCATAGAGAGGGATCTTAAGGCACAAATATACCCTAAAGCAGGCAGCAATCTCTCTGCTAGGGAAGCACGAGCCCTTAAACGGCTGCAGAACCGCACAGACCTACAAGTACGCCGAGCAGACAAGGGAGGAGCAATCGTGGTGTTATCCTCGGAACAGTATCAGAATGAAGCACTAAGACAACTACAGGACACCACAATCTACCAACGTTTGCCTGGAGACCCCACTATTCGCTACCAAAACTTATTGAGATCTCTATTACGTAGAGGGACTGAACTAGGGGTTCTTACACCTAAACTGGCTAGCGATCTGCTACCTAGTCACCCCATTAAGCCCATTTGGTATCACATACCGAAGGTGCATAAGTCCCAGACCAACCCTCCGGGTCGCCCCATCTTTTCCGGGATGGGGTCGATTACGGAGAGGTTGTCCAGGTATCTGGACCACGTCCTAAGACCACTACTCGAGCAAGTCCCATCCCACTTGGCAGACACTGTAGATGTCCTAAGGGGGATAGAAGACTATCAGTGGCATGAAGGTAATCTCTTAGCGACGATTGATGTTGAAAGTTTGTATAGCAGAATTCCTCACAATCTTGGTCTCGTAACAATCAGAACTTTTTTGGATCGCACAGACAAAGATGAAAGTTTCAAAAACTTCATTTGCGACAGTCTAGAGTTTGTGTTGACACATAACTCTTTTGTCTTCGACGGGAAATGGTACTGGCAGACCTCAGGGACCGCCATGGGGACAGCTGTCTCCTGTACATATGCGAATTTGTTCCTTGCATGGTGGGAGGAGGATTTTATCCACTCCCCGTGCAATCCCTTCAGGGATCAACTTGGGGCGTGGTCCAGATATGTGGACGATGTGCTGGTTTTTTGGTCTGGGACTTATGCTACCTTTAATGACTTTATGCATTATATTAATGACAATGAAGTTAACATGGCATTTACAGCCAGTATAGCACAGGATAGGTTGGCTTTCCTAGACTTGGAGTTGGTCATAAAAGAAGACAAACTGATACCGATGGGATTCCGGAAAGTTACGGCATCCAATGCCCTACTCCATAATACTAGCTTCCATCCAGAACATGTCACCCGCACCCTTCCTTACGCCCAATTCCTCAGACTACGCCGTAACAACGCGCTAGACGTCGATTTTCGTCGACAGTCTGAGGAGCTGGGCAAGAGACTTTTAGCAAGAGGCTATAAAACAGAACTAATACAACAGGCCTTTAGGAAAGTAAACTCCCAGGAAAGGAAACCCCTACTAAACAATACTAAGAAGAGAACCTCAGATGTATCAAAAAAAGTACCAATGTCCTTTGACTTCACAGCAATGACGGATCAGATTAAATCAACCGTGATCAAAAACTGGGATATTTTGTTAAGAGACCCCATTTTGAAGCCTCTGGTAATAGAAGGCCCCCTTTTCTCTTTCAGGCGAGCTCCCACGATAGGCTCACTAGTAAGCAAAAGCGAATTCAGAATCAGAACCCCACAAAGGAACAATTGGTTAGAACAATATAGACCACACGGGAACCACAATAGTGGTCATTGCATTTCTTGCAACCAAATGAACGTCGGGAACAACTTCCAGTTAGGACCCTTGCGACGCAAAGTAAATGCGTTTTTTACGTGTCAAACAGAGTACGTCGTGTACGCCATATGGTGCCCGTGTGGTCGCTTTTACGTGGGAGAAACAACAAGATCAATCAATAGGCGGTTTAGAGAACATTTTAACTCAAAAAAATCAGGCCATGGATCTCCAAGATTGATTGAACATATAAGAGAAGCCCACAATGGAGACCCCTCAGTAATGACTTTTGCAGGAATTATTCAAATCCCCCCTCTGAGAAGAGGTGGAGACCGAGAGAAAAAGCTCAAAAGAGAGGAAGTATTGCTTATACTGAGAACTGATGCCATGGGTCCTCTGGGCCTTAATGAATATACTGACTTTGCATGCTTTCTAGACCCTTAATTGTAGTATCCACACCAATTTCAGTGTGCATAGGTAGAGTACTATATAAACCTCCCTATTTATAACACATTAGCTTTTAATACATATATCTTCTCCCTACCTCTACTTTACTCCAATATATATGTTATTAAAATGACAGATAACAACTTCCCTCCTTGCCATTCCCCTAGTTTCCCCTCTCTTTTTATACTCATTCTAAATGAGCTAATTTTTAACTTCACAATTTTGACAATTCCAGTCACTCCAACATGTATAAATTTTAAAGATATGGCCACCCATTTCCCCAATTTAACACTTAGTTCACAGACACTCTTCTAGTTATGTGTGTCTTTGTTCCCATAAGCACACAATTTGATCAATTTTTGAGTAGTTTATCTATACACTTACCTTGCTACAGTATTTTTATGTAGTGACCTACATGCACAATGCACTTTTCACATTTATTTACATTTTGCACTACAGTTTGGCCTTTAGCCACTAGATGGCGCTAAACCGCATATATGATGCCGTGAGCATTTAGTAAAGGCAGCTACCTAATAAAGTGTGGCTTTCCTCGGCATCCGTAGTGAATGGTTTCACCCCCTCCCTAAAGCCTGATCTGAAGCGCAGATGCGCTCCAGTACGCAATTGGCTTAGAGGGAACGTGAGGGGCGCTCCGGCAGGCGGATGTCCGCCGCCCATCTATACGAAGGGTTATTTCTACCCGACAAGCCTGCCCCGCACATACAGCCTCCGTAGAAGCGCATAGAAAGCGCGAAACGGCCGTTAGGCTAAATCTGCACCCAGCACCCACCACCAGCTCACAGCCTTCAATACATGGTATGTGTACCTTCTATTATTTGCACGTGATGAAAAATTTTTTTCTACCTGTGGAATAAATATGCAGTTTCCAGCAGTGCCGACTTCATATTCCATTTTCCTCACATCCAGTAAATGACTAAGCCTGTCTGAGCACGCTGATCAAGACCACAGACCAGTCCTGCCAAGACCCTGCTGGCCCCACACATTCTGTGTAGACCCAGCTGCAGTGCCGACCTCTTATATCCTCTGTGCCCCCCAAAAAGTTTAGAAATCTGCAGCGGAATCGTCATCTCAGGATGTGTTTACAGCCTTGTGTGCATTATCAAAAAGCAAAACTCACTCGGAGATGAAAGGGAAGTGTTTGCCTGGAGCGCAATTCCTAGTTGTTGGGAAATATCAAAGACATGCAAATACCTCGAGAAGTTCACTGATGGGAGGCAGCAAGCAATACACTTGCAAACATTGTCTAATTACATTTCCCGCGTCACTGCTAATCGCGTTGTAGTGCTTTTTCTAGGAAGTTAGTTACAGACAGAAGCTCCTTCTTGATACACACATGCCTATTGACACAATCGATTTCTTGCTAAAAGTGGATGAAAGGATGAATCAGACATGCTGGAAAATCTCAATCGCAAATGCTCGATCAAGTGTGCAGCGGTAACAGCGTTCAACATTGCGATAATCGACGTACCTGATGGATAAATAGGTACTTTTAATGAGCCCCTTAAAGCAGCAGGGTCAGCCATACTATGCCAGGAAAAAAACACATATATAAGTAGATAAATACTTGATCTACTTACAAAACAGATGTATTGTACTGTCCACGTTTTGATTTCGGTGAATTCTATATAGTAAATGAAGAGAATTCTGTTCCTGGCAGGGGCCATGTCTTTTTACCACAGTTTGAGGCTAAATCCTGATGTAATTTCTTCCCTCAAGTTATTTTTTCTTTTCTCCTCCAATCTGCTGAGTCATTCTGGCTTGTTTGTAAACACGGTGAACAGAGGATCACATTTCAGCCTCAGTCTGTAACACTGAACGGCTCTCTCAGCCAATCAGTGAGAAGCAGGGATGTGGGAGCGGTGATCACAAGTTTCTCTCTCTCTCTGACTTCGGCGACGACGGTGACACAATAGAGCCAGGCAGGCAGATAAGATTTATTACAGCAGAGATATTTCTGAATAGATTGGAGTGCTTGCAACGCAGGGTGAGATTCCTGGCAGCATTATAAACACAGTGCAGTGTTTAAATGTAATTTGATTTTGTGGCTGACAATCCCTCTTTAATAACATTCTCCTTCCTTTTGGCTAATCTTATTCCACCCCTTTATTAAATCTCCCTTAAACACCTGACTTTCCTCCAGTATAAACAGTTCCCAGGATCAGACCATTGTTTTGTTTTTAGTTTTGTGACACTTACCCTTGTATAATTTATCCAATGTAGAAAGTCTTGGCATCGTCTTGTAGACTGGCTTTTGTCACTTATAAAACGGGATGTATGGAAATTGCGATTGCCAATTGAGTGGCAATTCTGATTGCCGAAAATGGCAATTACCGCGGAAATACATTTTTTTTCATTTTTGTTCATAAAGTTGTTTCGCAGAATCTGTTATATTTTGCGGATGTTTGCTATTGTGCGGAGATCCTTGATTCCTTGATACACTACCCAGTGGCGTACCCACCATAAGGCTGCAGGTTCTCACAGCACTGGGTGTAGCCATGGCTAGGGGTGCCACACTGGGTGCTCAGTCACTGTGTTCTTCCACCTAGGGATCTTTTTTCATTGTTTAGGCAACATTCTGGAAAATAGCAGCAGGCAGTGCAGGGTTCTATACTTCTTCCTGAACTAAATGTAGTAACCCTCCCCCTTCATGTCCCGTGGGCAATGTGTCTCCTTGCTCTTCACACAGCCTGCAGTGAGTGAATCTGCAGAGCAGCAGGGTGAGTAGAGAGAATGATTGCTGTGCTGCAGCTGGGACATTATCAGAGAGAGGTGGCAGAATGTGATTAGTGCTTCAGAAGTTGCATGTCATAAGTAGCCATGTGCACTGGCTGCTGAAATACCAGAGCGCCCTAGACTATTGATTATTTATCCTCATCAGAGTAATTAATCAATAATGCAGGGCAGTCTGCTGTTGCAGAAGCCTGTGATACAGGTGCTGACAGCTCCAGGCAATTTACAGTAGATTACCTTAATTGTAGGTATTCATATCTCTTTTCCCAGCTCCCTGTCCCACCCTGTTGTCTTTCCCAAAACCCTTTCCTCCTTTCAGATTTTAGTGGCTTCTTTTAACAGCATGTGCCACCAGGCTCTCTATTTAGTGCCTCTGCCTCTTTATCCCCCCTCCTCCTATGCATCCCCTTATTTTGTATGTCCCACTTTTCTCACTGTCCTCAGAGTAGCTCACAATCTAATCATACCATAGTCATAATCTAATGTGCTACCATATTATTATTGTGTATTTATATAGCACTGACATTTTCTGCAGCACTGTATACAGTACAGAATTTCATAATGGTTAGCTCCGTCCACATCCTGATGATTCTTTTTCCCCCAAAATTTGCAGCAACAAGCTCGGCGCCCCAACCCGTCGACCCTCCCATCACAAAAATTGGTTGTTTATTTTTTTTTTGGGGGGGGGGGGGTCGTCTGTAAATAATCAGCACCGAGTATCAAATTCCCTAGGTATGCCACTGACAGTACCTAATTCTCTGATTAGCCAAATACTTCAGAGTCGGCAGCATTGGACCAATCACTGGCTGCAGAATTTTTCCATATTCCGAGGTAAACCTCCACATTCTCTGATTGGTTCTCTGATTGGTTCAATGCTATCAAGTATTTCTGAGTCCTGTGCTTGGATGATCGGAAATGCCAATTTCCGTTTTCACCAAAAATCCACATTCCGACATTGCCAATTACTGCTACCGATTACGCTTTCTGCTAACGATTTGCGCATTCCGATTGTGGATTTTTGCGGTAATTTCCGCTGACTTTAACATTGATTTTCTCAAAAACTACAAATGGTCTTTTTCAAATATTTTTGTTCATCTTGCTCCCACTTGTCTGCTTAAAGAGAATCTGTAACGTCAAAACTTCCCCTGGGGGGTACTCACCTCGGGTGGGGGAAGCCTCCGGATCCTAATGAGGCTTCCCACGCCTTCCTCCATCCCTCAGGGGTCTCGCTGCAGCCCTCCGTGCAAGATGACGTCAATATTTACCTTCCCGGCTCCTGCGCAGGCGCTCTGACGGCTGTCGGTTCCGAAGTAGGCGGAAATACCCGATCGGCGTCAGGTCTGCTCTACTAGTAGAGCAGACCCCACTGAGATCGGGTATTTCCATCTACTTTGGAGCCGAAAGCAGCCACAGCGCCCCCGCTGGAGCCAGCAAAAGTAAGTATTGAATTTACAGTCGGGTCTGTCGCCGGCTGTTCGGAGGGCTGCAGCAACACCCCCTTGGGACCGAGGACAGCGTGGGAAGCCTCATTAGGATCCCGAGGCTTCCCCCACCCGAGGTGAGTACCCCCCAGGGGATGTTTTTGATGTTACAGAGTCTCTTTAACAGTCCCTGAAAATTTGGTGTTTCTAGCACCTATGGGGGCTTTGCTATTAACCTCTAAAGCTGGTGTCATACCGCATAGCGGTTCCAATGTGGATTTTTCGCTGTAATTTCTGCCGAATTTAACATCAATTTTCTCAAAAACTACAAAGTCTTTTTGAAATATTTTTTCCTCTTGTTTTCATTTGTCTGCCTTAACATTCTCTGAAAATGTTGTGTTTCTAGCTTATATGGAGGCTTTGCTATTAACCTCTAAAGTCGGCATAATACCGCATATCGGTAATGCAAATTTTCTGCATTTTACATTACAGTCAACAGCAGCCAACTTTGGTGGTTTGGTGGTTTGGTGGTTAATAGCAAACACCACATTTTCAAGGTGTGTTAAGCAGAAAAGTGGAAACAAGAGGAAAAAAAATATTTCAAAAAGACTTTGTAGTTTTTGAGAAAATCAATGTTAAAAATCTGCAGAAATTATCTCAAAAATCCGCATCGGAACCGTTATGCGGTATGATGTCGAATTTAGAGGTTAATAGCAAATCCCTTATAGGTGCTAGAAATACTACATTTTCAGGGAATGTTAAAGGGACTCCGAGCTCTACTTAAAAAGTAAAATAGTACTCACCGGGGGCTTTCTTTAGTCCAGCGCTGGTCGAGAGGTCCCACGACGGCGTCCTGGCTCCTCTCCTAGGCCCAGCTCCAGAATGGCTGGATGGCGGCAGCCCGGGCGACACTCGGCTGAGTGTCGGGCTCCTTCTTCCGTGTATGACGCGGCTGACGTCACACGCCGGCCGCCTCGCGTCATCACGGCGTGGCAGTACGGCGCATGCGGGATTAAAGCGCGCATGCGCCGTACTGCCACGCCGGCCGCCGTGATGACGTGAGGCGGCCGGCGTGTGACGTCAGCCGCATCATACGCGGAAGAAGGAGCCCGACACTCAGCCGAATGTCGCCCGGGCTGCCGCCGTCCAGCCATTCTGGAGCGGGGCCTAGGAGAGGAGCCAGGACGCCGTCGTGGGACCTCCGGACCAGCGCTGGACTAAAGAAAGCCCCCGGTGAGTACTATTTTACTTTTTAAGTAGAGCTCGGAGTCCCTTTAAGCAGAAAAGTAGGAACAAGAGGGAAATATTTTTTTTCAAAAAGACCATGTAGTTTGAGAAAATTGATATTAAAGTCGGTGAAAATTTCCGCTATTTCCACGAAAGTCTGCCTACCGCACTTGCATTACCGATTTCTGAATTTCGATGCGGAAATGCAATTCAGACCAATCAGAGAATCCGGTAGTTTATTGCAGATATCTTATTACTATAGACATTTTAGATCAATCACAAGACTTGGATACTACCGAGTTTTACCGAGTCTTGTGATTGGTTTAAAATTTCTGCAGTATTCTGATTGCCAAGGTAACATTCTGCAGCCTGTGATTGGTCCAATGCCTTCGAGCTCTGTGACAGACAGGGCTACAATTTCTGAGTTGCGCTATTGCCACCAAATTCCGATTTCCGAGACCGCTGCAGTAACTACGGAAATGTGGAAATTAAAAATTTTACAGAATCTAAATATTTAAAACGGAAAATGTAAACAAAATTGTTTGAATTTTTATTTCAATTTAACATGAGAAACATTTTTAAAAGAAGAGCTGACAGTTGGCTGCTCTTATGACCCCGATAGAACTCCTCGATAACTTTGCCGCAGGTCCTGAAATGCTTTAGTGCCCTTTAGACTTGTAGAAACAACTCTATTTTCTTATGATGCATTAGCACAAAGCTGCAATCAGGGAGCCATTACCTTCCTTCCTAACTACTACCGGTAATCTTATAGAAGAATTTTACAAGGCACTAAACAACCTCCAATAGAAATGCGTTTTTGCAAGGCATTTTCAAATAGACTTTTTCCTTGCTTATAATCTGCTTTGAACATTCACTTAAAGGGAGGCTACGAGGAAAAAAAAAAAAGAAATCCACTTACCTCTTCCTCCAGCCCCTGACAGCCGTCCTGTGATGTCTCTCTGCTAGCAGAAAATATAAAAAACTGAAAGCAGAAGTACTCTGTTATTATCTCACAAAGTCTCCTGGTTACAAGTGGCCATCAATACACATTAGAGCAGTACTAATTAGAAGCAAGGAAATGTAACAAATAAAAAAGGTGTTAAAATAAATTAGCCTGGAGAGCTTGCAAGCCTCTAAATAAATTGGCTGTTAAAGGGTTAAACCACTGTATTAGCTCTTAATTTGTTCTATTCTCATAATGTTCACCTCTATGTGCTTTAAACAGTGGTAATAAACTGCCCCCCTCCCCTGCTTACACCTCTCTGCACTGCGGCTGTCCTGGGCAGGTTTTGGTGCTCCATGCCAATTGTTATGTATAGAGTGCTTGGGGGTCCAATGTTAAACTTTCACTGGGGCTCATAGCTCCTTAGCCATTCATTGTACCTATTGGGCTTGATTCACAAAAGGGTGCTAACGCAGTTAGCACGCCTAAAAGCTTTGAACGTGCAAACTAGGGTACTAAGTAGATAGCACGTCCAAAGCTGTTACTAAGTTGGTGCACCCGAAACGTCGCACCGGTGTGCGCGAAACGTCGCACCGTTCCAGTGTAAAATAGCTTTTCAGGCAATCACATGACCGGAAGAGTCCTGCAGTCTGGAGACTGGCCGTGCCATTGCTGAGCAGAGCGCTGTGGATACTCTTGTTGGCAAACTGCCCGCAGGACATGGGGATTACAGCAAGATCTACAGTATTTACAGTGCATTTCTGCTCCCAATGCCCTGGTTTCACATCTGCAGAAGAAAAGAAAGGGTTAAGCATCAGTGTTTTCCTTATGGAAAGCTGCCCAGGCAGAGCTCTCCTACGTCTATTAACAGTTGCTGATAAGAACTAATTAGACAGGTATATCTGCCTAAACAAACACAGAACACAGAAAAGTGCATTTCTTCATCAAGTGTATATAGAAAAAAGATTTTTCATTGTGTGCTGTGCAAGAGATTGGGTCTCCTTTAAATATAAGACTCCATAAACAACACAATGGCCTCGATTCACTAAAGGGTGCTAAGTGTTAGCACGCCAGTGAAAAGGCACTTAGGACGTGAAAACGGCCGCTTCACGTGCTAATATGCGCCCAAACGTTTGCACGCACAAAAATTAGCGCTGTATGGTGCGCGTGATTGATGCGACGAAAAGGCACTTAGGACGTGAAAACGGCCGCTTCACGTGCTAATATGCGCCCAAACGTTTGCGCGCACAAAAATTAGTGCTGTATGGTGCGCGTGATTGATGCGACGTTTCGCACGCACCGCGCAGCGCTAACCTTTGTGCGCGCAACCGCTTGGGCGCATATTCGTGCATGAAGCGGCCGTTTTTGCGTCCTAAGTGCCTTTTCACTGGCGTGCTAACACTTAGCACCCTTTAGTGAATCAAGGCCATTGTGTTGTTTATGGAGTCTTTATGGAGTTTTCAAGAAACTCGAGTCGGGATGTGGATGCTACCTTTTTATGATATGCAATAAACCAAGAATATTTTCAGCAAGTGGACCCTTCCGTGCGTGGCCCGTTTTTTCCTATAGTGTGCACTATTGTGTTATTTTTGTTCCATAGCCAGGAAGCACTACAGGTTGTCACTGTCTTGATAGTAACATTGGAACCACACTGGAACGCACTGCCGGCGGAAGTAGGAAGTTGGGTGATCACATGACCAGAGGAGTCCTGCAGTCTGGAGCCTGCAGTATTTATGGGCTTTGAGTGCCCAGCCACACTGATTCTATTGCGCTGAGGTAAACTGTACTTTTTCACTACCACACCTTTGTGCTTGATATATATGTGTCATCCAGATACATTCATTACAACAAGGGATGCGCATTCGGATTCCGCAAAAAAATGCAATTTCCGAAATTCCGATCGGCGGTAGGCGGATTTCCGCCAGAAATCGTGGAAAATACCGCCGGAAATCACGGAAATTCCACCCGAATTTAATATCCATTTTCTCAAAAACTATGAGGTCTTTTGGAAAACTTTTTTTGCATCTTGTTCACAAGATTCAGTGTAATAAACCCTGAAAATTTGGTGTTTCTAGAACTTAAGAGGGCTTTGCTATTAACCGCTAAAGTCGGTGGATTTTTACTGTAATGTAAAATGCAGAAAATCTGCATCTGCCTGTTTTCTGCATTTTACATTACAGTAAAAATCCGCCGACTTTAGCAGTTAATAGCAAAGCCCCCGTAAGTCCTAGAAACACCACAAACACAAAAAAAAGTTTTTAAAAAGACCTTATCGTTTTTGAGAAAATCGATGTTAAAGTCGTGTGGAATGTCCGCGATTTCCGGCGGAAATTCCGCATTGGAATGGGGAAATTGGTAGCGGAAAGCGGAATCGGTAATTGGCAATGACGGAATGCAGATTTACCGCGGAATCGGAAATTGGCATTTCTGACCATCTCTAATTACAACAAGGAATCTTGCAAGCATTGTGAGGTATTTATGGCAAACAGATAAGACCTTTTCTTTACTTAACACCTACATAGACTCACACTGACATGGAGAGTTTTTACAGACCCTACCTTGTCCACTGTACAGTGGTGGTGCCTGGAAACAGCTGTTTGTTAGAGTGTGTGTGTGTGTGTGTGTGTGGGGGGGGGGGGGGGGTTTACACTCGGGGGGGGGCAGTAATTCCCAGTGGAGGCCAGTGCCCCAGTGTAGCTCCATCCATGTATGTTTTACACCTGTCTTCCACACATGTACATTTTGTTGAGGTTTCTTGCACCTATCTCAAGATTTCTTACTCCTTGCAGAATGTACAAGCCTCCTCCTGTAGAATATTGGCCTCCTCTATCGCCCTAGAACAGACACTACCTAATGTCTATAGCAGGATCATCCACAAGGCAACCTAGGTAACTGCCTGGGGTCTAGAGGGCATCAAGGGGCCCAGCTGTCACTTTCTCTGACCACTCTCTCACACCTCAACTTACCAACACGACTACAGGAGAAAGCAAAGGCTAGTACCTTGCCTTGGGCCCCTTTTCATCTTGTTCCTTTTCTGCTAGTATGTTACATGCTCTGAATGCCAAGAAGCAGAGGGAGAAGTGTTATTATCTCATGGCAAGACAAGACTAATACAAGTAATAAAAAGAACACTTAGTAGACAATCTAGTAATACAGATTTGATGCCACTTTTCTTTCTAGTTACGGTATAAATACCAACATGTAGCATAATATTTATGTGCCTCTTCTATTAGACTGAAGAAAAAGAAAACAATATAAATGAATGGACACAGCACTCTGATAGCATATTGATGACTCAATCGGCTTAGTTTTTTTTGATGTATGGATTTTTATCCTGTTGTGCTTTTTCATGCCTTATTGAAAATGTATTATGATGATACAGTATATGCTTACATATTTATTTTTTCACTTTCCTGCATTTTATTCCACTGCATTTCTATATAGATTCTGAACAATAAATTGGCCACCTGGAGATGTGACTATATAGTAAGTCCAATTCGGGTTAGCACACCAGTTGCATCAAACCGTTGCTTTTCTTCCATCAGTTAGTCTATAATGCTAGCTGACAACTGTTTCGTGGCCCCAGGGGGGCCCTTTCTTAAAGCGGTATCGTCACCATAAAAATCAAATTTCAACAGCAACTGGTCTGAGTGTATTAAGTGATAAAGATGCTAATCCTGCATTCAAAACTTTCAAAACTTTTTCTGCTGTTATGATTTGGAGTTATCACATACTTAACGCGGAACCAAACCAAACATTTTTTTAATTAAAAATATTTAGTTGCACCACTCTGACACATACAAAGATAAATAAACATTCCTTCAAACCTATGAGCATTTCAGTGCATGCTTTTCACCCTTCTCTTTTCATAACTAGGGTTATACTGGGGGCAGCCATTAGCAATTCCTCCATTGCCGGACACCATCTACTCCACCAGTTTGCCGGAAAAATCCCGGCAATTTGAAAGGAAGGGAGGGGTTCATCCAATAAATGTAAAATATTTTATGTTTGTCATCATGCAACTGAAAAAAGGCTGCTATTTAGTATTATAATTTAGAAAATAGATTTTATTTCTGAAATCTTGTATTTTTAATTTGGGTCCACTTTAAGGAAACACTGGCCCTTTTGTAGTCGGTGCCAAAGAATTGCATGCTGTGGGTTCTTTTTATCTATAATCTATTCCTCCTCTTCCCTATATTTCCCTGCCAGCTTCTTATCTGAAACCTAATCCCCTACTCACTTTACAAGCAAGGCTTAGTCGACTCAGCGATTGGAGGAGACAAGAAAAAAAGTAAAGGGCAGAAATGACATCACGAGTTAACTGTGGGCAAAAGACATGGCCCCCACCAGGAACAGAATTCTTGTAATTTACTATATAACATTCACTGAAATCAAAACGTGGACAGTACAATACATCTGTTATGTAAGTAGATCAAGTATTTATCTATTTATATATGTGTTTTTTTCCCTGGCATAGTATGGCTGATCCTACTGCTTTAAAGCACAATGAAGACCGTTGATTTGAATATATCATGTGGAATTCAGGCTGCTCTGCTGATCAGTAATCATCTTTTTATTTGTAGCTCTACCCCCCCCCCCCTCCCCCCAGGATAAGACACCCTTCTCCCATCAAAGGTTTATATAACACACTTTTTATTACATGTTAATCTTACCATAATTATTTATTAAAACCTATGTTTTATGTGTGTGCTTCTTACACCTTTTGAACCACATTTTTTAATGTCTAATTATGAAGCCCCATGTAAAAGTTATGTTGTGAGGTTTTTAGAGAACTTAAAGAGACACTGTAACATCAAAAAGTTCCCCTGGGGGGTACTCACCTTGGGAGGGGGAAGCCTCAGGGTCCCAATGAGGCTTCCTACTCTGTCCTCTGTCCCACGGGGGTCTCGCTGCAGCCCTCCGAACAGCGGCCCGACAGATCCGACAGCCTGTTCAATATTTACCTTTCCAGACTCCATCGGGGGCGCTGTTGCGGATTTCGGCTCTGAAGTAGATGGAAATACCTGATCTCAGTCTGGTCCGCTCTACTGTGCAGGCGCCGGAGACCTGCGCCTGCGCAGTAGAGCAGACCCGACGGCGATCGGGTTTTTCCACCTATTTCGGAGCCAAGAGCCGCAGGATCCGGGAAGGTAAATATTTACATCGTCGCTGTTCGGAGGGCTGCAGCGAGACTCCTGAGGGACGGAGGTCGCTGTGGAAAGCCTCATTGGGACCCTGAGGCTTCCCCCTCCCGAGGTGAGTACCCCCCAGGGGAACTTTTTGATGTTATGGGTTTTTTTTTAAAGAGGAACTGTAACCAAGGACTGAACTTCATCCCAATAAGCAGTTTAAGCAGATAATACCCCCTTTCCCACGATAAATCTTTACTTTTCTTAAATAGATCATCAGGGACATCTGTATGGCTGATATTGTGAAAAAACCCTCCCACAGTGTGATGTCAGGACCTAGGTCCTGAAAGTTTACTATCCGTGAACCTTCTTGCATTGTGGGAAATAGCAGCTGTTTCCAACTGAAAAGCAACCAGTACCTCCCGCTGTGCATGTATATATATATATATATACATATATATATATATATATATATATATATATATATATATATATATATATATATCAAAAAAACAACCTGTTAGCCAATTGCATTGTTAGTGTGTGTGGTTATAGATAATTTTTTTCATGTCTGCCAGTAGTAAAGATGATGACGTACAGGCTGATTGTGGTTGAAACAATATGAGCAAATCACATGGCAAATATCAATCCTTTCTTGATCTCTCTTCTATTTTTTTACTTCTCACTTTGCAATACGTTGATTTATTTTTTTCCTCTTTATGTTAAATTTCTTTTTTAAAGTGCATCTGTATTGTTTCTGTTTTTTTAAAGAGGAACTGCAGTGAAAATAACATAATAAAAAAGTGCTTAGTTTTTACAATAATTATTTATAAATGATATAGTCAGTGATTGTCCATTGTAAAATCTTTCCTCTCCCTGATTTACATTCTGACATTTAACACATGGGGACATTTTTACTGCTGTCAGGTGATGTCTGTGGAAAGAGATGATGCATTTTTGGCAGTTGGAAACAGCTGCTATTTCCCACAATGCAACAAGTGTGGAAGGGGTTTCACCACAATATCAGCCATACAGATCCCCCTGATGATCCATTTGAGAAAACGTAAAGATTTCTCATGGGAAAGGGGGTATCAGCTACTGATTGAGATGAAGTTCAATCCTTGGTTACCGTTTCTCTTTAAAGTGTACCCGAGTACAAAATCAGATACTTACTCAAAGAGAAGGAAGCCTCAGGATCCTATTTAGGCTTCACTCTGTGGTCTGCTGTCCATCTCGGTCACTGAGCATGGTCCCCTGAAGATTAGCGACAATGCATCCTATCTGGGCCGCGCAGCTCCTCTTCCCCAATCATGGACGCGCAACCTCTGACTGACTTAGATACTCTCCTCAGCAGGGGGAAGCCATCCAGAGACTTCCCCAATCCTCCGTGATACCTCCGCTGCCATCTGGAACTTTTCTTATCTTTGTGGCATAAGCGTGGCCACATTGCAAATCATCTTCTCTCTCTCTTTGCATCTCCTCAGTTTCCTCAGGTAACCTGCCACAGAAAGAGGGATTGGGTGTGGCGGTGAAAAGGCTGCTGGGAAGCATGAAGATCACAGTGGATTGTTGATTGACAACCAGAGGATGACATCATAAATTTCCCATAATGCGTTATGCGGACGGGTTATTGGAATGAGTGAGGACAACGGCAGCTAAAATTTATAAATCAGATACTCTGAGTGCCCTGAGTCTTAGGTAAGACAGCAGTTATTGCCTCAGTGTGAACCCACTGATTTCTTAGCAGCCGACACATTTTACAAGCATTTGACAAGGGCATGTGACCGTGACTCTGCCTAAAAGCCTAATAATTACAGTAATACTGTACGTTCTTTTAGCCTTAGAACCACTTTGAGAGAACAGACGAGCTTGAAGACAGCTGAAGGGCTGACTATGACTTTGGGAGTAGTTTAAACACAGGCCCCAGCTAAGCTGACAATCGCTCAGCGACTGTGCCTGGCTGCTGGCAAGGGAGTGACGGCGATAGATTACAAGTAAATTATCCGATTCCCAGTGCAGGATTGAGAGGGCGTCAAATGTCTTCTGAGATGGCTGTGCAGGCGGGCAGGCGGCAGTGCCATGTTTATTTGTCAAAGAAGCGACATTAGTGAGAGTGTCAGTACATCTGGGTTTGTTTGTGCTGGCAGAAGCGAGTAATTAGGTGAGCAATTTTGGAGCAAATTGAGAGTAATAAATAAAAATGACAACATGCTTAGTAGTTTTTTCGTTTAGTACAAAAGGAGAATAAATAAATTAAAAAGCACAGCTGTGACACGTTCTGATTCTCTTTCCATTTACCTAAATAATGGGGCTAATTCTCAGGGATGGATCAGAAGCAATTGCTGAGCCTGACTTCAAAACCTCCAGAAGTGCTGCAGTTTGCTTAAAGGACAACTGAAGTGAGAGGGTTATGGAGGCGGCCATATCTATTTCCTTTTAAACCATACCGGTTTCCTATCTGAATCCCAAGCTGGAAAAAAGGGCGCTGGAGCCCTTTTGGAAAAAAACAGTGCCATCATAGACGCCTATTATAAAAGCCATGATTTTATTATTATCTAGTATTTATATAGCGCTGTACAGAGTATATTGGCCTCAATTCACTAAGCTTATCTCCTGTCTTTAATAATGTTTCTATAGTTATCACCATGGTGATGAGGCAATGTAGTATTCAGGAAACATTTTACCTCAGACAAACCTAAAGTTAACTCTTCTGTCTGTAGTTAACTCTTCAATTCTTAAAATAAAAATAACTCCAGAATTCTAGACAGCTGTTAATTAACTGCATGTGAAAATAACTACAGAGGAGGTAACTTAACTACAGAGGAGGTAACTTAAGGAATGAAGAGATAAGATAACTCTCTCACTGTGTGGCGGTAAGTTTTCTCTTGCCTTATTATCTCCAGCATGATCTTAGGGAATTGAGGCCATTGTCTTGTCACTTAACTGTCCCTCAGGGCCTTTTTCCACTAGCCTGCGATTTGCGATTTGCTTCTGATCGCAAATCGCAAGGTACATTAAACTAATGGAAACTGCAGCAGCAATTTCCATTAGTGCGATCCGATTGCGATGCGATTTTGGTCAAAGCGCAATCGTCGTCCTGCCGCGTTTTGTATGCGATTGAGCTGGACTATAATGAGTATAGTAGCTCAATCGCAATCGCATGGTGGAAATTGAGACGCGATTGCGATCGCGATTGGAATCGCGATCGCAATCGCGATCGCATTTCATAGTGGAAAAGGGCCCTCAGAAGGGCTCACAATCTAATCTCTATCATAGTCATATGCTACCATAGTCATGTGTCTATGTGTGTATCGTGTAGTGTATGTAGCGCAGTCTAGGGCCAATTTGGGGGGAAGCCAATTAACTTATCTGTATGTTTTGGGATGTGGGAGGAAACTGGATTGCCCGGAGATAACCCACACAGAGAGAACATACAAACTCTGTGCCGATAGTGCTATGGTTAGGAATAGATCCGCAAACCCAGCACTGCATGGCAAGAGCGCTAACCACTACGCCACCGTGCTGCCCAGTGGCAAGGAAAGGAAATTTTGATGCACAGCGGTGGCTGCTATCGGGAGCCCGAAATGTAACTTCTTTGTCGCAAATCGCAGCTTTTAAAATGGCCACAAAATATGCACAAAAGTAATAATAAATAATAAAAATGGCTTACCTCTAAAAGAAGGGGCAATGCCAATTTCAAACAAAAGATTTATTATTCATCAGACACTAAAACCGATAACGCATTTCGTGGAGCATAGTGTGCTTCCTCAGATCAAATACAAAACAGTGTCTTTATACTGTAGACAGTAAGTTTGGAGCACCTAAAAGCATAAAACACTGGTAAATATTACCAATGGGGAAGAAGAAGAAAAAAATCATCATCATTTCTCAGTTTTCAGCCACTATAGTTTAAAAATAAAAAGCTCTACTGTAGATAAAATCCATACATTTTATGTGCCCATTTGTCCCGATTTATTAGGCTAACATTTAAATTATGTCGCAAGTACAATGCATGGTGACAGTATTTTATTTGGAAACAAAGGTGTATTTTTTTCCGTTTTGTGTTTCTGTATACTATATCAATAATTACAAGCCATTATTTGCAAAAATAACAGTAACATACTCTTGTAATATACATATTTAAAATATTTATTTTTCAATGCTATCATTTTCTTTTAGTTTGTTTTTTTTTACAAGTGTTTTATGGTGGGAACTATGGGGGAGATGGAATAATGGGTTAATAAAAAAAGTGGGTTATGTATTTATTTTATTTAATTTTATGTAATATTGTGTACTTTACTTTTGACCACTAGATGTCCCTACACCTTTTTTTCCTGTGTACTGTTGAACAGTACACAGGAAGTGTTATGTGTCTGTGTTTTACTTTCACTTTGCAAATTAATTCGCACTTTGATCAGCTTTAGGATTAGAAACAGCTATTCCCATTCACCAATCAGGATTGCGTACAAGGTGACCAGGAGCGCATCCAGGATTGCGGCTGTTGACGGTAAATAAACAAATACGCATATCTATGCCCCTGATCCGCAAGTGAAGTTTACAGGGGTGTGGATATGCATAGGAGGAACCTTGAAGTGGTTTTAACCACTTCGCATCCAGACCTTGTTTCCCACTAATGGACCAGAGCAGTTTTGACAGTTTAGCTATGTCCTTGTTTAATCAGAAATAACTTTATGCCTACTTATGACCAGGGCCGGATTTGTACTTTTTACCGCCCAAGGCCAACTACAGTATACCATCTGTATGGTTGTTGTCTCTGTGTGCCCCAATGAGAAATCTACTTACTTTCTATCATTGGATGTCACAGACAATAGCTATTTCAGTAATATGCATATAGATTATATATATTCCTTAACAACTTTTATGTTTACCATCTCATTAATGATGGACCCATTGTGTCTCCATGTGAGTTAGGCTGATGTGTACCTGCAGGATAGCGCTTACAGGACTTGCAGGGATGACACAAGTACAGGACAGAGAGTTCAAAGGTTAAAGCTGTCCTTGTATAAAGGGATGGCTGCATAAAACAGCTTTACTGCCCCTCACTGAGCCGCCCCTAAATTTCTGGTGCCCTAGGCCATGGCCTATGTGGCCTTGCCAGAAATCCGGCCCTGCTTATGACAAATAAATGAAATATACCGTATATTGTTTTTTTTCCAAGACAAACTAGGCTTTCATTTTATGCCATTTTTTCCCTTTGAACAATTTTGTTTTCTGTGAATCTTAATGCGAAAACAAGGAAAAAAAATAGAAAAAACACAATATTTCTCAGCAGGGGCGTTTCTAGGGTCCCTGGAGATCAGTGGCACCTGTGGGCACCAGGAGGGGAGGTGCGCGCGCCGCGGCAAAAAATGGGCGTGGCCATGCGGTGAGTGGGCGTGGCCATGGGTGGGGCCAAATGTACATGAACTTAGCAGCGGTGTAAGCTACGGATAACGGGCCTGCCCATCGAAATATTGGACGGAGCCCCCTGTCCTTTATTTCGATCATTTACAATCAGTATAGGCATAGATCAAAGATGTATACGCACATACAATTTTGATTGGTCAATCACTGACCCCCAATTTCCCACCCCCGTGCAGTAAGTGGGCCAACAGACAATGAATTTTATGAACAGAGCTAAAATTGGCTAATCAAAATTGTATGTGTGTACCAGGCTTTACAGCTAATACTGTACATACTGAAAGTAGCAGGGATCAGCATACAATACAGCTGGTTTACAATCAATAAAGGCACAGAGTAACACCTTACACTGTACACACTGGAGGTAAATCAGCACACAGTGCAAGCACTAGAGAACAGCGTATACTGTACATACTGTAGGCAGCAGAATTCAGCACACTGCAGCTAGCGTGCCAAAAATATGACGATCACGTTGTGTGGCGTGCTTATCGCGCCGCACCAAAAAATGGGTGGGCCATGGACCAGAATATAGGTGTGGTAACGGGTGGAGACAAATTTACATGAACCTAGCAATGGTGGGACATCAGATTAGGACAGTGGTGGCGAACCTTTTGGAGGCCGAGTGCCCAAACTGCAACCCAAAAAGTAGGTTTAATGCTATTGTCTCATATGATAAGGATTCAGCTTTTCCCATAGTCTCGCAGTTAGCAATCATGTGACCCCCAACAAGACATATTCAGCAATCATGAGGCCCCCAACAAATCAGGAGGCCCCCAACAAGACAAATTCAGCAATCATGAGGCCTCCAACAAATCATGAGGCCCCCAACAAGACAAATTCAGCAATCATGAGGCCCCCAACAAGACAAATTCAGCAATCATGAGGCCCCCAACAAATCATGAGGCCCCCAACAAGACAAATTCAGCAATCATGAGGCCCCCAACAAATCATAAGGCTCCCAACAAGACACATTCAGCAGTCATGAGGCACATAAATAGACAGCATTTCACATAAATAGGCAGAATGCCCCCTTAATATGGTAGCCCCCCCAAGTTAGGTAGTGAGTGACAGGGACCCCCAGGTTAGCTAGTGAGCGACAGGCGCCTCCAGTTAGGTAGTGAGTGACAGGGACCCCGATAGTGAGTGACAGGGAGCACCTTTAGGTAGTGAGTGAGTGCCAGGGAGCCCCTTTAGGCAGTGAGTGAGTGCCAGGAAGCCCCTTTAGGCAGTGAGTGAGTGCCAGGGAGCCCCTTTAGGCAGTGAGTGAGTGACAGGAAGCCCCTTTAGGCAGTGAGTGAGTGACAGGAAGCCCCTTTAGGCAGTGAGTGAGTGACAGGGAGCCCCTTTAGGCAGTGAGTGAGTGACAGGAAGCCCCTTTAGGGAGTGAGTGAGTGACAGGGAGCCCCTTTAGGGAGTGAGTGAGTGACAGGGAGCCCCTTTAGGGAGTGAGTGAGTGACAGGGAGCCCCTTTAGGGAGTGAGTGAGTGACAGGGAGCCCCTTTAGGGAGTGAGTGACAGGGAGCCCCTTTAGGGAGTGAGTGAGTGACAGGGAGCCCCTTTAGGGAGTGAGTGAGTGACAGGGAGCCCCTTTAGGGAGTGAGTGAGTGACAGGGAGCCCCTTTAGGGAGTGAGTGAGTGACAGGGAGCCCCTTTAGGGAGTGAGTGAGTGACAGGGAGCCCCTTTAGGGAGTGGGTGCGTGACAGGGAGCCCCTTTAGGGAGTGGGTGCGTGCCAGGGAGCCCCTTTAGGGAGTGGGTGCGTGCCAGGGAGCCCCTTTAGGGAGTGGGTGCGTGCCAGGGAGCCCCTTTAGGGAGTGGGTGCGTGCCAGGGAGCCCCTTTAGGGAGTGGGTGCGTGCCAGGGAGCCCCTTTAGGGAGTGAGTGAGTGCCAGGGGAGCCCCTTTAGGGAGTGAGTGAGTGCCAGGGGAGCCCCTTTAGGGAGTGAGTGAGTGCCAGGGGAGCCCCTTTAGGGAGTGAGTGAGTGCCAGGGGAGCCCCTTTAGGGAGTGAGTGAGTGCCAGGGGAGCCCCTTTAGGGAGTGAGTGAGTGCCAGGGTAGCCCCTTTAGGGAGTGAGTGAGTGCCAGGGGAGCCCCTTTAGGGAGTGAGTGAGTGCCAGGGAGCCCCTTTAGGGAGTGAGTGAGTGACAGGGAGCCCCTTTAGGGAGTGAGTGAGTGCCAGGGAGCCCCTTTAGGGAGTGAGTGGGCAGCACGGTGGCGTAGTGGTTAGCTCTCTCGCCTTGCAGCGCTGGGTCCCTGGTTCGAATCCCAGCCAGGGCACTATCTGCAAAGAGTTTGTATGTTCTCTCCGTGTCTGCGTGGGTTTCCTCCGGGCACTCCGGTTTCCTCCCACATTCCAAAAACATACGGATAAGTTAATTGGCTCCCCCTAAAAATTGGCCCTAGACTACAGTACTTACATTACATAATATAGACATATGGCAATGGTAGGGATTAGATTGTGAGCTCCTTTGAGGGACAGTTAGTGACAAGATATATATATATATACACTGTACAGCGCTGCGTAATATGTCGGCGCTATATAAATACTAATTAATAATAATAATAATAATAGGGAGTGAGTGAGTGACAGGGAGCCCCTTTAGGGAGTGAGTGAGTGACAGGGAGCCCCTTTAGGGAGTGAGTGAGTGACAGGGAGCCCCTTTAGGGAGTGAGTGAGTGCCAGGGAGCCCCTTTAGGGAGTGAGTGCGTGCCAGGGAGCCCCTTTAGTGAGTGAGTGAGTGAGTGAGTGACAGGGAGGCCCCCTCTCTAGCCGCCGCCGCTCCCCCCCCCTACCTCTCAGCAGACCTCAGGATCAGCGGCGACCCGACCAGATGTACGAGCGGGCGCTGGACGCACCCGCTCGATATGCGGAAGTGATGTCACTTCCGCATATCAGTGCGGGCGCTGGGTCCTAGCGCCCGCACGATTGGTCGCCGGCTCGCCGCCTGATCCTGAGGTCTGAGACTGTCAGTGACGCGGCGGCTGGAGGGAGCCGCTGAGTCTGACAGAGGGGGCGGCCGGGCGGAGATCCGTGGCACCCCAGGAAAGATTGGGGGCACGTGCCCCCCTAAAACAGGGCTAGCGACGCCCCTGTTTCTCAGTTTTACCATTTCCAGTTTAAAAATAAAAAGTGCTACTGTAGATAAAAAACATATTTTATTTTGCTATTCTTACCGTTTATCACAAAACTTGGTTTATGTTCCTGTCACAATTTATGGTGAAGATATTTGATTCTGAAATAATGCTACAGAGTGTATTTAATTTTCACTATGAACTGAGAAAATAAAAGTATTTTTAATGGTAAAAATGAATTTCATTAGCTCAGGAAACATATATTCCCGTTCACCCATTAGTGCTGCATCAGATAGTGCCAGAAATGTGCACAGGAGCAATGCCCAATCCGGCACAGCACTGCTTTTGCTACAAGACGTATATCTACCGACTCGTGGCTTAGATGAAGTTACAGAGGACGTAGATACCGTCTTTCCCCGAAAATAAGACAGTGTCTTATATTCATTTGTGCACCAAAATATGTGCTAGGGCTTATTTTCAGGGGAAGTCTTTTATTTCTATGAACACAAACGTTCCTGACTGAGCTGTGTGTCCTCCTGACATCCCCACTGTGACACTGACAGATTTTCCTCTGCTGGATCCACCTCTTGTGTGTCACTTTTTTCCCCTTTGTACCTTTAGTGTCCCCTGGTGTCCCTCTCTGTACCTGTGTCCTCCTCTATCCCCTGTCCTCCTGTGTCCAGTGTCTACTTGCTCGCAAAACTATGGGCTCCAGTAATAACACAAGTTTTCATATTTTTCCCCCTTACTGCTGCTAGGGCTTATTTTCAGGGTAGGGCTTATAGTTTGAGTATGTTCAAAATTCCTACTAGGGATTACTTTCAGGGGATGTCTTAATTTCGGGGAAAGAGGCTATATTGTAGTGGTGGATAAAGTGGTTAAAGCACTGTAGAAAATGTTATCAGCACTATATAAATGTGTAATAAAAAATATAATTCTCTTAGTAAATGAAGGATCCTCCAGATGGTGCACTCTTTACTGCAAATCAACAGCTACTTTGAATTAGTGATGTATATATTCCATGAGATAACTACCCAAGAGTGGCATGCAGATTGCTAACTTGTCTGATATAGTTAAACAGCGGTGATTAAAGCAGAAAGTCCTTCTCTCTAATAAGCATGTGAATCAGCAACGTAGTGCGCTCATTAGGATGGTGTTTTTTTGCCCTTTGGACAGGGAGATGTATTTATTTACATGGAAATGACTGAGATAAATATTACATTTTATTCACTTCACTTGTGGAATCTGCCTCCCACTTTTCGGCGAGCGCTTTTCGTGATGCAAAATGCTTGTGACTCATTAGAGGGTCAGTCATGTATCATGCAAACCCATAGCTATATTTTAAAGAAGGTGCTAAAGTCTTGGCACTCAGGCAGTGAGTCGGGTGCCCGCCACCCGATGCATTAATAGTAACAGATCGGCAGCCCCGTTTGTAGGGGCGGGCGAGGCAGGTGTCCGCCCGGGGCTCAGTGAGGGAATGGGGGTGCAGTGATGGAGGGAGAGCCGCCACGGACACACTGGGACTTAGCTGTGGGGAGAGGGGCCGACTCCTCCCTCTTCTCGGGCCCCCATCCATGCTCCCTCCTCCACTGCAGTGTTATAGCATAGTGCGAGCTGTCTGCCCCCCCCCCCCCCCCCCCTTTGGAGTGTTGTGGGGAAAGCCAGCTCTGAGCTCCAAAGCTTGGAGTGGCCCATGCTTCACTCCTTTCTCATGTGTCCGTTCCCAAGTCGTGCTTATGTAGCAGAACGCAATGGATGTTAAAGAGGAGCTGTTAGGTATAAGGTCTCAGAGAAAATAAACACATATATCAGTAGCTAAAGATTGGCTGTACTTACATTACATATGCATTTCACTGTCCACGTTTGGATTTCACAGAATTTGTATATAGTATATGCAGAGATAGATGCTCCTGACAGCCCATGGCAGGTTCCATGTTTGTGAAGCCAAATGTGTCGTCATGTCCTGCCTGCTTCTGATCACAGAACAGCTCGTACAGAATAACACAGTGTGCAGTGAATATTAATGAGCCATGTGGCTAGGAACAATAGCGGACTCCTGCAGAGTAATCTTCCCGGAGATTTATCTGTGCTGTGAGTTTAGAAGCTGCTGAAACTTGATCCCGTCTTCTCCTTAGCAGCCGAGGGGAGGGCCCCAGAATGCTTTGCAGTATGGAATGCGGCTTGCGTCCTCCTTAGGAGCTTAGCTTTGGTGATAAGCACACATTAAATGTAAGAGAGATTTTTATCTTTAGTAATGTCTTTTGGCTTCTGTCTAAACTGTTTAACACAGGAGAATAGAGGTTTAAATTAGCTTCTGCAGCCTGACAGTTACTCTTTAAGGTAAGTGCCTGTTTTTAAATTTTGGGAGGCAGGTGCGGGCGGCTCTTCCCGTCACTGGCCACGCTTGGGGGGGGGGTCGCCTGCACCTCCCAGCCTCCCCCTCTGGGACGCAGCTGTGGTTTCCAGGCAGTGAGAGAGCTTGGGGCCCCTGTGGCACCCCGGTTGTATGGGGGCATTGGGAAGCCTCCCCATGGTGCTCCTGGATAGTGCTAATGTAGCATGAACTAATTCCTGCAGGGCAACTGCTTTGCGGTATTGGTTTTAACCCTGCAAACTTTGGCATGCGAAAGCAAATGCATATTTGCATGAGCTATGTCTCATGAGTAGCCAATTAGGCCAAATTTGCAAAGCCAGATTTGTCAGGTGTGAGGGCTGGTGCACACCGAGCGGCTTTTTGGGCGTTTTCAGATCCGCTTGCGGCTGCGGATCTGCTTGGTCAATGTATCTCAATGGGGTGGTGCACACCAGAGCGGCAGGCGTTTTGCAGAAACGAAAAATGCCTGGGTGAGGCATTTTTTGGATTTCGGATGCGTTTCTGCCTCAATGTTAAGTATAGGAAAAACGCAAACCGCTCTGAAAAACGCCTGTTCAGAGCGGTTTTGCAGGCGTTTTTGTTACAGAAGCTGTTCAGTAACAGCTTTACTGTAACAATATATGAAATCTACTATACTGAAAACCGCAGCAGCAATCCGCAAAACGCTAGCAAAACGCCTCATAAAAATAAAAAAAAGCGTTTAAAAATCTGCTAGCGTTTTGCGGATCAGCTAGCGGGTTTTGGTGTGCACCAGCCCTGAGGGCTGGTGCACACCGAGCGGCTTTTTGGGCGTTTTCAGATCCGCTTGCGGCTGCGGATCTGCTTGGTCAATGTATCTCAATGGGGTGGTGCACACCAGAGCGGGGGGCGTTTTGCAGAAACGAAAAATGCCTGGGTGAGGCATTTTTTGGATTGCGGGTGCGTTTCTGCCTCAATGTTAAGTATAGGAAAAACGCAAACCGCTCTGAAAAACGGCACTTCAGAGCGGATTTGCAGGCGTTTTTGTTACAGAAGCTGTTCAGTAACAGCTTTACTGTAACAATATATGAAATCTACTATACTGAAAACCGCAGCAGCAATCCGCAAAACGCTAGCAAAACGCCTCATAAAAATAAAAAAAAGCGTTTAAAAATCTGCTAGCATTTTGCGGATCTGCTAGCGGGTTTTGGTGTGCACCAGCCCTTACTTGGTTTGATGCACACATTATTATTATTATTATTATTATTTTTTATTTATATAGCGCCAACATATTCCGCAGCGCTTTACAAAGCACAATAAGACGACAAGGGGAACATAGATACAACTAACAGATATACAGCAGAGTTCCAAGCAGCACAAATATTGTTACAAAGACAGTAAACATTAGGAGGATGACCCTGCCCTTGCGAGCTTACAATCTAATGGGTAGTGGGGGACACACTAGGTAAGGGGGTGGAGGATGGATGAGGCAGTGATTCTTTGCCTCTGATTACATTGTGACAAATAAGTAAATAAAGGGCTATAGAATGTTATAAGCTTGTCTGAAAAGGTGTGTTTTAAGAGTGCATTTGAAGATGTCCAGGTTTGGAGCATGACGTACAGGCTGTGGAAGAGAGTTCCAGATAAGGGCTGATGCTCGTGTAAAGTCCTGGATGCGAGCATGAGAGGAGGTGATCAGCTTAGAGGCCAGGAGAATTTCTTGGGAGGAGCGAAGGTTGCGGGAGGGACAATATCTTGAGATTAGTGAGGAGATGTATGGAGGAGACAACTCGTGGAGGGCTTTGTATGTTAGAGTCAGGAGTTTGAACTGGATCCTCTGGGTAATGGGTAACCAGTGGAGAGAACGGCACAGTGGGGCTGCATCGGAAGAGCGTGTGGAAAGGTGAATGAGGCGGGCCGCTGCATTTAGAAGGGATTGGAGAGGAGCTAGCCTGTTTTTTGGTAGGCCACAGAGCAGGGTGTTGCAGTAGTCTAGGCGGGAGATGGTTAAGGCATGAACAAGCATTTTGGTGGCCTCTTGTGTGAGGAAGGGACGGATACGGAATATATTTTTGAGCTGGAAATAGCAGGTGGTGGTTAATGAGGCAATGTGAGGTTTAAAGGAGAGCTCTGAGTCAAGTATAACCCCCAAGCAGCGGGCCTTAGTGGTTGAGGTTATTGGGGTGTTGTCTACCGTTATGGTTGCAATTGGTGGGGGTGTAGATAGCAATGGTGGAAAAATCACAATTTCCGTTTTAGTCATGTTGAGTTTGAGGAAGCGGGAGGACATGAATGCAGAAATGGCACGTAGACAGTCGGGGACTCTGGATAGTAGTGAGGACAGGTCAGGAGCTGAGAGATAGATTTGGGTGTCATCCGCATAGAGGTGATACTGGAAGCCAAAAAGAGTTAATTAGTTGTCCCAGGCCACGGGTGTAGATTGAGAAAAGAAGTGGCCCAAGAACAGAGCCTTGAGGTACACCAACAGACAGTGGGTGTGGAGAGGACACACATACATTCTCTATATAAAGTGTAGTTATAGCATAGTGGTTAGCCTTGTAGCAACAGCTCACCTTCTTCCGGGCTCCAAGCGAAGCTTACTTGCTGTGGGCTCCTCTGTTTGCAACGCTACTCACTACTTAATAAGGAAGTAGGAGGCTGGCGGCAAGTGAACTTCACCTATATTGGGGGCACCTATACCTGGCTAACTATACTAGGGGCACCTATACCTGGCTACCTACACTGGGGGGCTAAATATCGCATCACAAATAATGTTCTTGAGTTCATGGGTGGGCGCAAATTATACACCTTTGCGCTGGATGCAATTTAGCCTGGAAACTGTACTGCAGATCGGGTACAGAAGTAGCCAATCGGATTCCTCTAGGGAAAGAAAAGAAGAGTTGGTTGCCTATTTTGTAGGCGATTGGCTACAATAGAGGTCATTTCAGGGCATGGATGGGGAAGTGTTAGGTTTTTTTAAGTCAATGCAGTGTCCGGATGTGAGTAAATTAGGCTAAGAGTGCCTTTCTCTAAATTTGTGCTTGCAGACACATGAATTAGTGGGAGCAACAAACCCATCGTTACATTATGTTTTACAGTGAGTAAATATGGTCAAATCTACACATGCTGAACACAAATGTAACACTTTGCAGGGGTGTTAAGGTGCCCATACATCAGAAGACATATGGGCAGATTGACCAAGAGACAGATCTCTCTGATCTGTTGCCTGCCCATACAACAGCAGACTGATTCCCGAAAGTTCTCGGCATGAAACTTCTCAGGAATCAGGCTTGTGACACTGCATCCGCTTCCCCCAGCAGTCTCCCCCCCCCCCCCCCAGTGTATATGTGCCACCCCAGGGCCTCTGCATTAATACTTTACCTCCTCGCCACTGTGTCCAGGCTCCTCTTCTGGGTTTGCGCCCCATGAGGTTGCCAGCACATTGCGGGGCACAAATCTGGAAAAGGAGTCCGGACACAGCAGCAGAGAGATAAAGTATTCATTCAAGGGCCAAAGGGAGGGTGGGGGGTGGGGGGGGTTGTTGGTTGGGGTTATTGCAGTACGTATACACTAGGGCAGAGTTCCCTAACCCTGTCCTCAAGGCCCACCAACAGTGAATGTTTTGCAGAAAACCACAAACATGCACAGGTGATGTCATCAGTGTCTCAGCAGAGCTGATTAACTACCTCTGTGGATTTCTACAAAACATGAACTGTTGGTGGGCCTTGAGGACAAGGTTGAGGAACACTGCACTAGGGGGCAGCCGGATGTTTCCATTGCATTTGTCATTTGCGATGATCACACACACCGTTTTTCTTTGCAGACGTATAGATAATAGTGTTTCACATGTTTTTAAAAAAGCATAATGCATTCACTTTTATTCCTCTTTTGCCAGTGAACGTCTAGAGTCGATGGATATCTGGTCAATAAGTAGTCACCTGCATACAATAACACTCTGTCCTTTCCTGAGTATACAAAGAACATCTGATAATGAGAATTTGCAGAAAATGCTCTCAGAAAGTCAAACCTCTTTCCTGTTGTTTCTTGCTTCCGGTTATTAAGCCAGTAATTGGATGGATGGATGGAGCTCTCCTCCTCTCCACGTGCTGAAGCCCCTATGAAGATGTGGAGGGGGAGTGTGATTCTACCAAGACTCAAGCCTTTTGTTATGTAAGGTTCTGCGTAGAACTAAATAAATGTATAATAGAGTAACAACTTCTGGCATTTTATAAAAAATGTGAAAAAAAAACAACTGAAGAGATAAGCGATTGTCTCTATGATATTAACCCTGAATATTTCTTCTCTGAAGTCTGTTTCCCAGAATATACCACAATGGAGGATCATGCAGGGCCGGATCTCTGGAAAGGCCACCAAGGCCGGGCAAGTGTGCTGGTTGTCCCAATTGTCACTTCTCCCTTACTTCCCTTGGCCGCCATAGGTAGCTACAGGTGCCCCTTAGCATTAGGTAGCCAGAGGTACTCTCAATAATAGGTAGTTTGAGGTTCCCTCAAGTATTATGCAGCTAGAGGAACCTCCAGTATTAAGTAGCTAGAGGAGCCCCTGACAGAAGGAAGATCTAATCAGTAGAATGCCAAGAGCTGGGTGAGTAACCTCTCATTTATGCTCTTATTAGAACTCTGCATAGGGAAGGAGGAAGGGAAGCGCTTAGGGAGGGGAGTGAGCCACCTTTCCATCATCAGGCGCCTGTAGGCATGTGCCTACAGTGCCTTATAGTAAATCAATCAGAATCATTTATTTTGCCAAGTACATCGTGAGTTGTACCCAGAATTGATTTTGGCACAAACAGGGTCGGTGGTGGTACAGTAAGCATACATTAGGTACATTAGATATACAGTATATACACAGTGCATACATATGCATACAAAGGTACAATGCATATACAAGGCATAGAGTAAAGAGTAGAATACAGGCATAGGTAGAAGGATCCGAAGATGGACCCAAGAAAAAGGACCCAGGAGAAAGGACCAGGGGGACATCCACTGCCGTCTAAGCAATCAAACGCTTTGCAGCGATACTTTGAATGAGATACCCCCCAGTCTGTCCTGGGGAGGAGAAATACAGGGAAGGAAAGGAAAATATAGAGGGAAAGGTCTCCCAGAGGCTAAGCTGGCTGTAGAGATCCAGGCGATGACCTGATCAGCTTGGGGAGGATGCCAGCAGCATCCTCTTGACCATCATGCCCTGAACTAGTCTGGGGCAGGCAGCAGTGGAGGCAGTGACCTGACTAGCCTGATTATTGTAGCAGGCATCAGTGGAAGCATGGCCTGACAAGCCTGTGAATGGTGGCAGGCAGCAGTGAAGGCAATGTGGCAGCAGTGACCCATCAGGCCTGTGGTACAATCTGCCTCTGAAGAAGCTGGTTTAGACCAGCGAAACAGCTGTCAGGCATCTGATACCCCCACTGCCATGTACCTGCCATTTCCCCCACCGGAATAAAGGGATTTTAAAGAAGCGGTGCCTCCTCCTTTGCTTTCTACCACATTGGCCTGTGGATAGAGGCAGGTAGAGAGAGTACCTGAACTGCAGGAGTCACATGGGCAGCCATCAGCTGTAGCCCACGTGGTGAGTCCTGAGAGTGGAGCCAGGGACACAGAACAACCGACCAGCGGCAGTGTAGAGCCGGGACCTCTGCTTCCATCTACTCTGCCCAGCGATGGTAAGGGACCTGGGGATCGGCTCTTCTCTGTTCTGCCCAGTGATGGTGTTGGGCCGGCGGTCGGCACTGACCTTTCCTGGATGTCTGACTGGTGGTAGCGAGCCCATTGGGGGCTGAAGGCAGCGGAGATGCGGAGCAGGCGGCAGCGGTGAGATCCAGAGCATTGTGGTGGTGATGGGTGAGTGCCTGTTTGTAGTGAACTTCTCCTGGCTCCTCCAGGCTGCAGAGTTGTGTTCGGGATCCGAACAGTTGACTTCCCCTCAGCTGGCAGCCCGCATCTAACTGTGCTGCACGCGTCCCACTGGCTGGATGGCAGCGTGGCCAGTATGCCCGTGACCCCCGCATCTTTCCCCGGAGTGTGGGTGCGAGTGGAGGGAGAGGGCGTGAGATTTACCCATGACAAGTGAAAAAAGGCTGTGCTGTGTGGCTTCTAGTTAGACAAAGCCTGTGAAAGGCATTGCCGTACCCTATTTCTGTGCAATAACACTTTCAAATTCCTTTAAAGGACAACTTAAATGAGAGATATGTGGAGGCTGCCATATATATTTCCTTTTAAGCAATACCAGTTGCCTGACAGCCTGCTGATCCTCTGCCTCAAATACTTTTAGCCATAGACCCTGAACAAGCATGCAGCAGATCAGGTTACATAGTTACATAGTTATTTGGGTTGAAAAAAGACATACGTCCTTCGAGTCCAGGTGTTTCTGACATTATTGTGAGATCTGACAAGATGTAATCCATTCACGTCGTTTTTGCATAATTTTTACAAAATTGTGTGCCTAATTTTAGTGGTTAATAGCAAAGCCCCCATACATGCTATCATCGGCAAAATTTCTAGGTATGTTAACCTTTACAGGACCGCTGCACGCCAATTGGTTTGGACACGGCGGCAGCCTCAGGACCCCCTAACGTCGATCGGCGTGCAGAGCTCTGCTCCATCCTCAGCCCCCCAGATCGCCATTAGGAGACTGTTAGACGGCAAAATGCTATCTAATAACAGTGTACAGCACTGCGATCTAAGGCAGCGCTGTACTGGGGACAGCCACGTGACACAGCTGTCCCCCTGTGAGATACTGGAGTGATGGGCTGTCATAGGCTGAAGCCTATGACAGCTGATTACTGTGATTGGCTGGAGGGGGGAGGGGTGGAGGGCTGGGGACATTTAAAAAAAAAACAAAAAAACAGTAAAATGTATTTATAAAATATTCAAATAAATATTTATAAAAAAAAAATAAACATTGGGGGAGCGATCAGACCCCACCAACAGAAAGCTCTGTTAGTGGGGGGGAAATCACTTGTGTTGCTGCAGTGAGGCCTTAAAGCTGCAGTGGCCTATTTTGTAAAAAATGGCCTGGTCTTTAGGGGGGGTTCAAGCCTGTGGTCCTTAAGTGGTTAAGGAGAAGGGTGGGAACAAAGCAACATTTTTTTTTTGAGAAAATCGATTTTAAAGTACAAAGGAAAAATGTTTTTTAAACTCAGAAAAGCAACAGCCCCCCCCCCTCCCCCCTGTTCCCGCTATTCCCCTTAACATACCTGACAATTTTGGTGATGATATATGGGGGCTTTGTTATTAACCGCTAAAGTTGGCATAAAATTACATGAAATTGCAAAATTATGGTTCCTGATTACGTTTACAAATGAAATTAATAACGATTTTACCTGAAATTTGAATTACGATAATGTGAAATTTGTGTTCATCACTATCATTTACCGTGAAAACTTGCATAGGTTGTCTTGTAAAGATTCTCTAATTACTCTCTTACATAGGCCCAGTGCACACCAAAAACCTCTGGCAGATCTGCAAAACGCTAGAGGTTTTTGAAGCAGATTTCAGAGCGATTCTAGGCATGTTTACAGAGGTTCTCTAAACATGTCTAGAGTTTTTTGGAGCGTTTTTGTGTATCAGATTACAAATATTGATACAGTAAAGCTGTTACTGAACAGCTTCTGTAACAAAAATGCCTGGAGAACCACTCTGATCTAGCGTTTTTCAGAGCGGTTTTCCACTTTTCTATACTTTAACATTGAGGCAGAAACGCCTCAGAAATCTAAAAAATGCTGCAGCCCCTGAGTTTGTGTTTGTGGAAAAAACGACCCGCTCTGGTGTGCACCAGCCCATTCACTTTCATTAGCCAAGCGGTTTTCCCCCTGCAAGCGTTTTAAAAAACGCTTCAGAACCGCTGTGGTGTGCACCAGTCCTTACATGGATGTGAAATCTGGAGAGGTCACCATACCCCTAAGCTGCAATCTGTTGCAATTACCTTGATTAATAATTATTTTACATCTGATTAGAAAATGGTGTTTTTACAGTTTACAGGGGAGGTGATTGGACCGTTGCTGCACCTTCTGCAGCTGTTCAGTCTAACAGCCCTTGGGAAGATTATCCTGCAGTTTTTTGAGAACATTTCTATAAGCAAAGTAATGAATTATGACACTGTAGTGTGACTAATGCCCACTATAGCTCCAGAAATATCCAAAGAACACCTCTTTGCAACAAGTGAAAGCTTGCATAGACCACCTTTAGTGAAACTTTACTGGTCTACAGCATAGGCCTAACTAGAAACCGCAAGGCTATGAGATCTGTCTTGTGAAGATAGCTTTAAAACGTTTTCTTAGGTTTATAACCATGTGACTCAGTCAAGTGCAATTCTTTCTTCAACCACTAGAGGATCCTCCAGAAACAAGAAAGAAAGAATTCAATTCTCCTCTCTACCATACTAATTTAGCTTCCTTTATCTACCGCAGCTACCCAATCAGCACAAAGTCATAGCTTTGACTTGTCTTGTTCATTCGCTATTCTTACTCTTTGTGACCCCCATGGACCATAGCACACCAGGCCCCTTTATCCTCTACTACCTCTCGAAGCTTGTTCAAGCTCATGCTTGTTGCTTCCATGATACTATCTAGCCATCTCCTTTTCTGCTGTCCCCTCCTCCCTTTGCTCTCGATCTTTCCCATCATCAGGGTTTTCTCCAATGAAACCTGCATTTTTTCATTATGTGTCCAAAGTATTTAAGCTTAAGATTTAGCATTGCTCCTTCTAATGATCAGGCAGTGTTAATCTCTTTAAGCATTGGTTGATTGAATCTTCTTGCCATCCAATGGGCTCTCAACAAATGCTGTTATAAAATGGTTTGTGCTAGGAAGAGAGAGAGACAGACACAACCAACAGTGATCACGAGGAGATTACCCAAGATAAGCTATTCAGATGTTCTGATATGACACTTCTAGCCATTTTAAAAGACACCAGCACTGAGATAGTTATTTCCTTTCAAACAATACCAGTTGCCTGGCTTCCTGCTAATCATCTGCCTCTAATCCTTTGAGCCATAGATCCTGAACAAGTATGAAGAAGATCAGGAGTTTCTGACAAAAATCTGACACATTTAACTGCATGCTTGTTTCAGGGATGTGATACAGGTGCTAATGTAGCCAACAAGATCAACAGGACTGCCAGGCAACTGGTATTGTTTAAAAGAAAATAAATATGGCAGCCTCCATACAGGGCTGTATTTAGGGTTTGGGCTCCCCTAGGCACACCAAACCTACGGCGCCCCCTAGGAGAACATTGGCGGCGCGCGGCGAAAAATGGGCGTGGCCACAGAATGCAGTGGGCGTGTCCATAACACAGTGGGTGTGGCCAATTAAAATATCCTAGTAAGAGTGCAGCCCAAAGTCAGTGGGGCCATGGTTTCTCCCCGGGTATGAGTAAAGTGACCTTAAAAAAGCAAGTAGGAAATGTCCCCCCCCCCCCCCAAAAAAAAAAAAAAACCCACACATTAGCCAGTGTTCTCTCGCACAAAATAGTGGTAGGTATTAGAGTGTGAGCTCCCCTGAGAAAAGTCAGTAACATGACTGTTCTCTGCAAAGTGCTGCAGAAGATGCCAGTGCTATATAAATACATAATAATATGGTAGGACATTAGACTATGGGAGAATTAGATTGTAAGCTCCTCAGAGGATAGTCAGTGACATGACTACGTACTCCGTGAAGTACTGCTGAAGATGTAAGTACAATATAGTACAGTAGTATGGCAGCATGGTGGCGTAGTGGTTAGCACTCTCGCCTTGCAGCGCTGGGTTCCTGGTTTGAATCCTAGCAAGGTCAACATCTGCAAGGAGTTTGTATGTTCTCCCTTTGTCTGTGGGGGTTTCCTTAAGACACTCTGGTTTCCTCCCACATCCTAACAACATACGATACAGATAAGTATAATGTTAATTGGCTTCCCCTAAAAATTGGCCCTAGACTACGATACATACATAGACATATGACTATGGTAGGGATTAGATTGTGAGCCCCTCTGTGGGACAGTTATGTGACAAAACAATACATACTCTGTACAGCGCTGCGTAATATGTTGGCGCTATATAAATAATTAGTATAAGTACAGTAGCCAGGTCTATAGGTGTCCAAATGTAGACATAATATAGGTGTCCCCAGTATAGATATCCAGGTCTATAGGTATCCCCAGTTTAGGTAGTAGTCAGGGGCGTAACTAGAAATCACTGGGCCCCCTTGTGAGAATTTGGATGGGCCCCCCCCCCATAGGTGCCAAATAATCATAATGTGGCAGTGTTTCACCATAAAATAATCGCAATGTGTGCAGCATTTTAGCAGAGAATAATTGCAATGTGGACAACATTTCACCAGAAAATAATCACAATGTGGGCAACATTTCACCAGAAAATAATCGCAATGAGTGCAACATTTAAGCAAAGAATAATCGCAATGTGGGCAACATTTCACCAGAAAATAATCGCAATGTGGACAACATTTCACCAGAAAATAATCGCAATGTGGGCAACATTTCACCAGAAAATAATCGCAATGTGGGCAACATTTCACCAGAAAATAATCGCAATGTGGGCAACATTTCACCAGAAAATAATCGCAATGTGGGCAACATTTCACCAGAAAATAATCACAATGTGGGCAACAATTCAGCAAAGAATAATCGCAATGTGGGCAACATTTCAGCAGATAATAATTGCAATGTGGGCAACATTTCAGCAAAGAATAATTGCAATGTGGGCAACATTTCAGCAGAGAATAATTGCAATGTGGGCAACATTTCACCAGAAAATAATCACAACGTGGGCAGCATTTCAGCAGTAAATCACACAGTGGGCAGCATAACACCAGTGGCCTGGCTGAGCGGGTAGTGGGCTGGCTGGGTAGCTGGGTGAGCAAGCAGTGGGCAGGCTGAGTAATTAATTCAAGTATTTGTATAGCGCCTTTCTCCTGTCGGACTCAAAGCACTTGCGAGGCAGCCACTAGTGTGCACTCAGTAGGCAGTAGCAATGTTAAGGAGACTTGCCCAAGAAACTCCTTACTGAATAGGTGCTGGCTTACTGAACAGGCAGAGCCGAGATTTGAACCCAGGTCTCCTGTGTCAGAGGCAGAGCCCTTAACCATTACACTATCCAGCCACTGCCTGGCTAAGCGAGCGGGCAGTGGGCTGGGTACCAGGCTGGGCGAGTGGGCAGGCTGGGTGGCTGGGCGAGCGGGCAGTGGGTTGGCTGGGTACCTGGCTGGGAAAGCGGGCAGTGGACTGGCTTGGTACCTGGCTGGGCGAGCGGGCAGTGGGCTGGCTGGGAAAGCGGGCAGTGGGCTGGCTGGGAAAGCGGGCAGTGGGCTGGCTGGGAAAGCGGGCAGTGGGCTGGCTGGGAAAGCGGGCAGTGGGCTGGCTGGGAAAGCGGGCAGTGGGCTGGCTGGGAAAGCGGGCAGTGGGCTGGCTGGGAAAGCGGGCAGTGGGCTGGCTGGGAAAGCGGGCTGGCTGGGAAAGTGGGCAGTGGGCTGGCTGGGTACCTGGCTGGGCATGCGGGCTGGCTGGGTACCTGGCTGGGTATGCGGGCTGGCTGGGTACCTGGCTGGGTACCTGGCTGGGCAGCGGGCTGGCTGGGTACCTGGCTGGGCATGCGGGCTAGCTGGGTACCTGGCTGGGCATGCGGGCTGGCTGGGTACCTGGCTGGGCATGCAGGCTGGCTGGGTACCTGGCTGGGCATGCGGGCTGGCTGGGTACCTGGCTGGGCATGCGGGCTGGCTGGGTACCTGGCTGGGCATGCGGGCTGGCTGGGTACCTGGCTGGGCATGCGGGCTGGCTGGGTACCTGGCTGGGCATGCGGGCTGGCTGGGTACCTGGCTGGGCATGCGGGCTGGCTGGGTACCTGGCTGGGCAGTGGGCTGGCTGGGTACCTGGCTGGGCATGCGGGCTGGCTGGGTACCTGGCTGGGCATGCGGGCTGGCTGGGTACCTGGCTGGGCATGCGGGCTGGCTGGGTACCTGGCTGGGCATGCGGGCTGGCTGGGTACCTGGCTGGGCATGCGGGCTGGCTACCTGGCTGGGCATGCGGGCTGGCTGGGTACCTGGCTGGGCATGCGGGCTGGCTGGGTATCTGGCTGGGCATGCGGGCTGGCTGGGCATGCGGGCTGGCTGGGTACCTGGCTGGGCATGCGGGCTGGCTGGGTACCTGGCTGGGCAGTGGGCTGGCTGGGTACCTGGCTGGGCAGTGTGCTGGCTGGGTACCTACCTGGCTGGGTGAGCTGGCTCCTGGCTGGGAAGCTGGGCTGCAGTTGCCAGCGCATCCTTCACGCTTCTCCCGACTCGCTCCCGCCCTCCAGCAGAGTGGCAGACATGATCCTGAACTCTGCATGCTGCCTACTGGTCTAGTGACGTCACTAGACCAGGAGGCGGCATGCAGAGACCAGGATCATGTCCTGACTCCCGGCCGGCCGCTGCCACTGTGCTGGAGGGTGGGGGTGAGAGCTCCCCTCGTCATCTGTAGGTGCGCTCTCCGCCGCTCCCCCCGCACCCCCCCCCCCCCGCCCAACAAAAAAAAATAAAAAAAAAATTTAAGTTTCTGAATAAAAAAATTAAAATAAAAAATAAAAAAAAATATTGAACTATAGGTGGCCGCCCCCCCCCGAGGACCCGCCCATGGCACCGGCCCACGGGTGCCTCTTAATAGATACGGCCCTGCCTCCATATCCCTCACACTTCATGTGTCCTTTAAGAAAGAAATGATCTTAGCAAACTGATGCTGTTACTTACCGAAATAAAATAGTGATAGCAAAAAAAAGCATAGATTTTGTATTCAGTTGTATTTGCCAGTTGCCTTTTTGACGCTGGAGCGGTCTCCTGGAAGGATGGGTGAGTACTGGTAGTTGTGACCTCCACAAACCTGTCCCCCTCTGCAGCTGCAGGTGCTGCTCCCCTAGTAGTTACTCCCCTACTCCAGAGCTGCTGTTCCAATCAGTGTTTTGGCTTCTGTTTACATTTGAGGAGAGCCCGGGCTAAATTTAAAGAGGAACTGTAACCAAGGATTGAACTACATTCCAAATTCCCATCAATAGCTGAACTGATATCCCTTTTCCCATGAGAAATCTTTACCTTTTCTCAAATAAATCATCAGGGAAGGGGGATGGTCTGTATGGTGAAACCCCAGCCAAAGTTTTAAAAAGAAATATAAATGTATTTATTTTTATATATGATAGTGTATGTGGGTGCATTTTTACTTTTTGGCCACAAGATGACGCCACACTTAATTCCTGAGTACTGTGAACAGTACACAGGAAGTATTATGGGCATCTGTTTACTTTCCCTTTGTGAATGAATGTTGGCATCTTGCTGAGGCCGGCTTTCATTTTATCACAGATGCTGTGATCTGCTTTTGGGAAGATGCTGTGATCTGCTTTTGGGAAGATGCTGTGATCTGCTTTTGGGAAGATGCTGTGATCTGCTTTTGGGAAGAGCTGTTCCCATTCACTGATCACAGAATGGAGGAATGACAACAGAAACGAATGGCAGCTTTGCGGCGATCGCATGCAGCAAGGTAAATACACAGGTATGCATAGCTACGCACCTGGTTTCTCAGCTTTCAGGGGCGTAGATGAGTACCAGCAGTAGGGAAGCAGGTTTAATTAAGCACTATGAGGGGAAGATTTAAGAGGGAATGTGTGCTGGGTTTTTGCATACTAAAACTTTGGTTATGTAATGTATTAATTATCAATATTTTTTGCTAGAGGCACCACCGAGCGCCCAACTCACGTGGAAGCACTGTGACACTTATAGAGAATCTGTACTGTAAAATTCTTACAATAAAAAGCATACCATTCTATTTGTTATGTTCTCCTGGGCCCCTCTGTGCTGTTTCTGCTTCTCCCTGCTGAGATCCTGGCTTGTAATTGCCATTTGTATGCAGTGTTTACAAACAAAAGACATAGCAAGTGATACGCTGAGAGTAGCTCAGTGTGTGAGTCATACAGAGTGTGCAGGGGGCCTGGAGAGGGTGTGTATAGCTTCTAGCCAATCACAAGCAGCACAGCACATTCCAGCCTGACAGCCTCAGCCCGACAGAGCCGACAGAGGAGAGAAGATTAGATCATATAACAGAGATAATACAGCCATTGTGCAACTAGAAAAGGCTGCAGTTAGACAGAGCCCATTAGAACAGGTATAGGAACTTATAGGATAGAAGAAATAAGGATGACATTTTTGTTACAGAGTCTCTTTAAGCCCCCCAGATGCCTATCCTGACAGGCTCTCATTAAAAGCAAAGAGATCTGCTCTGTCTGTAAGTTAGTTTTGAAGTCTGAAGTTGACAGAGACAGATATATCACCCTTGTATTTTACCGCTTATTTGAAGAGAAAATCAAAGCCTTTCCAGTTTTTTTCATACAAAAGGCCAATTTTATGCAACGTTGCCTCATTAGAATTCATGTCATCAGAAATCTGCGGAAAATACTGTGGAAAAGATATGTTTCTGGTGCGGTGGGAGGAATCATTGGTGAATCTACTCCGACTAATTATCATATGAATAAGAGGAAAAAGAAACACTGTGTAACATGTGGAACTAAAGCTTTTTATAGTTTAAATACCTAAAGTTATTCAAGAACTTGTCAACCGTGTGTGAGGCTGAGAGCCAACGGGTGTTAGAATGAAAAGGCTGCGTGAAGAACATAAAACAATGAAATTGGCTCAATATGTTTTACTGCATTTGGGTGAAAATAAGGCACTTTTTTTTGTCATCATGCTTGAAAATGAACTACATTGGAGTTAAAGAGGCGGTGAAAGCGGTAAAAATGGCTGGAAAGAGGCCCACATGATTGTCCTTTAAAGAGACTCCGTAACAAAAATTGCATCCTGTTTTTTATCATCCTACAAGTTCCAAAAGCTATTCTAATGTGTTCTGGCTTACTGCAGCATGTTTTACTATCACCATCTCTGTAATAAATCAACTTATCTCTCTCTTGTCAGACTTGTCAGCCTGTGTCTGGAAGGCTGCCAAGTTCTTCAGTGTTGTGGTTCTGTGATGCATCTCCCCCCTCCTGGCCCCTCTCTGCACACTGCCTGTGTATTATTTAGATTAGGGCAGCTTCTCTCTTCTCTCTTATCTTTTACAAGCTGGATAAATCCTCCTCTGAGCTGGCTGGGCTTTCACATACTGAGGAATTACATACAGGCAGAGCTGTCTGCACTCTGCAGGAAGAAACAGCCTGACACTTCAGTGGAAGATAGCTGCAGGGGGAAAGAAACACACAAATGATCTCTTGAGATTCAAAAGGAAGGGTGTATACAGCCTGATTGTGTATGGATGTATTTTCTATGTGTGAACATACTGTACATCAACCTACTTCCTGTTTTGGTGGCCATTTTGTTTGTTTATAAACAAACTTTTTAAAACTGTTTTTAACCACTTTTAATGCAGCGAGGAGCGGCGAAATTGTGACAGAGGGTAATAGGAGATGTCCCCTAACGCACTGGTATGTTTACTTTTGTGCGTTTTTAACAATACAGATTCTCTTTAAATCAAACCTGAATTGAAAAATAAACTTCTGAGATAATGAATTGTATTTGTAGTACAGCTAAGAAATATAACATTAGTAGCAAATAAAATAGTCTCATTTTGTTTTCCAGCATAGGAAGAGTTAAGAAACTTCAGTTGTTATGTATGCAAAAGAGTTTCTCTTAGCTATTCAACTCATCTTGGGTCGAATACAGTCCTGTTTTCTAAGGCACTTAAAGGGACCCTGAGCAGTGTAGTAAAAAAGAAAACTGGACTTACCCGGGTGTTCCTTCAGCCCACTGTAGCCCGTGAGGTCCATGGCATCCCCCTGGCTCTGTCCGCGATCCCGCTGGTGGCTTTGGTAATGTGCCAACTCCGGGTGAAGTTGCGCATGCTCCCCTCCACTGCGTGCCAGTCGTGTCATCACGCCAGATGCCGTAAGAGATCTGCACATGCGTGGTTCAGTCTTTAGAGAACCACGCATGCACAGGACTTCTTTTTTACTACACTGCTCAGGGTCAGTGGCGTTCCTACCATTGGGCGCAGGGGGGGCGTGGCGCCCCGGGTGACTGACAGCCAGGGGGGTTCGCCCCGACCCCCATAGTTGCAGCGCAGAAGGGGAAGAGCAGCGCTAGAAGGAGGGGTGACAGGGACAGCGGGCGGGGAGGGGGGACAGATCCCCCCTCCCTCACTTGGGTCCCCTCCTTCTGCCTCTCTTCCCCTCCAAAATGACAGCGGAGGCAGTGGGCACCAAACAGGCAGGGCGGGCAGGCAGGCAGGCGGGCGGAAAATACTTACTTCACTTCCGCGTTCCAGCTACTGGAACGCTGCATCGCCATCACGTGCCTCTTCTGCACCTTCAATACTGGTCACGGCATTGGATGCGCAGAAGAGGCACGTGACGGCGACGCAGCGTTCCAGCAGCTGGAAAGCGGAAGTGAAGTGAGTATTCTCCACCCACCCGCCTGCCCGCCCTGCCTGTTTGGTGCCCGCTGCCTCCGCTGTCATTTTGGAGGGAAAGAGAGGCAGAAGGAGGGGACCCAGGTGAGGGAGGGGCGGATCTGTCCCCCCTCCCCGCTACCCCTCCTTCTAGCTATACTGGGGGCCCACTATACTAGCTACACTGGGTGGCCACTATACTAGCTACACTGGGGGGGGGGGGGGCAATGTACTAGCTACAATGGGGGACACTATACTACCTACACTGGGGGGGCCACTATACTAGCTACACTGGGAGCCACTAAGCAGACCAAGAAGCCGCTTGGAACCTCACGTTTTTAGGAGCCTCGGAGGCTACCTGACGTTGTTGTGACGTCACACTGTTGCCCGCACTGACGCCGTGCCAGACAGTTCCCAGTACAGAGCAGGGTTACGGGAAGATGGCTGCCGAAACCCTGCTCTGGAGACTATTTGTGTCTCCAGTACAGGGCTTCGGGCGTCATCTTCCCGTAGCCCTGCTCTGCCTGACTGCCAGCGCGGGAGATTGGAGGAGCAAGATCTCCGGGGGGAGCTGTGTGCCAGAAGCCGGCCGGAAGAGAAGACTTCTGTCAGGTGAGTAAATTATTATTTTTTTTTTTTTTTTTGCTGAAATGTGGCCCGAATTGCATTTATTATTGTAATGATCCGTTCAGCTGGATGCACAGGCAGACAACTGTTTGACCATTCCTCTAGTCTGTGGGCTGCAGGTCTCTGGAAGAGAGACCTGTCTTTTCTTCTGGGAGATTCCGGGAGAAATTTTGCTTGGTACCCTGGATAGGATCAACAGTGGCTTTTGTGTTGAAAGGGACACTTCGAACAGGTATTGTGGCAGGTTTGGTATTTTCGGACGCTCCCTGGAAGGTGGTGGGTATTGTCTGGAGGGTGTCGATGGCTTCTTCTCTGGCATTCACAGTCCTAATGGGTGTTACGCTGAGACTTGTAGTACTGATGGGCATGTTTCAGTGGCTTCTGCTTCCGATGAGGTCGGTTTCAGGTGGACTGACTCTGGAAATGGGCCTTGTCGGGCTGTCCCGACCTTCATGAGTCTTCAGTTTGAGTTTTTTTGGAAACGCCAGTTTTGAGAGACGTCTGGAATCCATCCCTAGAGGGGGGGGGGGGCAGAGCAGGGACAAGGTCCTCCAGCACCCAAGGCTGAGACACCAAAGTGCGCCCCTCCACCCCTCCCACCCCAGCTGTCACTCACTGATTGCTATTAGACTAAGAGGGCCACAGGGCCCACAACCTTCCCAACACCTTAATATCTAGTTATCTGGCTTGCAGTCACTATTTCTTTCTGCTTCATACACAATTAGGAATGACGGCTGAATGAATTGTGCGCCCCCTCCTACACTGCGCCCTGAGGCTGGAGCCTCTCCAACCTATGCCTCGGCCCGGCCCTGGGGGGGGGGGGGGGTACTGAAATGATCCGTTCAGCTGGCTGCACAGGCAGACAGCTGTTTGACCATTCCTCTAGTCTGTGGGCTGCAGGTCTCTGGAAGAGAGACCTGTCTTTTCTTTTCAAGTTTCAGACCTGCTCTGCTGCTGAGGGATTTGCATACATTTGTTATGCAAATCGCATAGCTGCCTCCTTTGAAGGCTGGCAGTATAAAAGCCAGGTTCTCCCAGAATCCTTTGCTGGTCATCCTTCATGGTTTGTTACTGATGAACTCTCCTAGAGTATCAGCCCTGTTTGTTTGCTAAAGTTATCTTAGAGTAATTCTTGGGACTACACTAGGCAGCTTCTCTAGTGCTAGTCAGGTTGCTTTATCTGTTTTGTCTGTGTTGCCTCTTTGCTGCGATTGTCCTGTCGCCAGCGGTGGTCGACAGGAAATCGTTCTGTCTGTCTGGGGGTGCTAACCAGAGCAGCGGTTGCTACTGGTAGCTCCTTCTGTTCATCTGTTTGGATCGCACTAGCCTCTAGCGGTAGCGGCTGTGGATCCTTCTGATCTGTATTCTTGGAGTGTAAGCTGGAGCAGCGGTTGCTACTAGCTACCTCATCTGTCTGTCTTGTTTGGATCGCACTAGCCTCTAGCGGTAGCGGCTATGGATCCTTCTGATCTGTGTTCCTGGAGTGTAAGCTGGAGCAGCGGTTGCTACTAGCTACCTCACCTATCTCTCTTGCAGTGGATCCTGCTAAACCTATTCTGTACTTGGTTCACACTCGCTCTGGCGGAAAGAGCAGTGGATCCTGCTAGCCTGTTTCTGTACTTGGTTCACACTCGCTCTGGCGGAAAGAGCAGTGGATCCTGCTAGCTCTGTTTCAGTACTTGGTTCACACTCGCTCTGGCGGAAAGAGCAGTGAATCTTTCCTGTCCTGTCCCTGAACCCGGATCGCACTCGCTCTGGCGGAAGAGCGGTGGATCTTATCTGTCCTATTCCTGTTTTCAGTTCGTCTATCTGTCTTGTCTGATACGAACACTTGCTGTAGGCTCGGTGAGGTAACCGTTAAGCAAGCGTTCACGTTCTCTATTTCGTGTTTGTGTATCATTGGTTAGTTAGGGTGGCGTGCTTGTCTCTGTTGCGCTTAACGTGTGGAGACCGCTCCGTAAATGTGTTTTATGTTGCAAATGAGTGTGGTGTTCGCGTTTAGCTAGCGTTTGTTGTTTTCCTTATCTCTCATTGTGGTTTGCTGTGCCTTTGCTCCTCTCGAGCTCCGTCTTGATTCGGTCTTGTGTCACTTCTGGCAATCGCCTCTCTCCTGCGATTGCGTTCCCGCTTTGTTTCTGCAAATGTGTGTTCACCGTCGCTGGGTGGCGACTAGTTTGGTGAACACACATTTAGTCTGTCTCTGTGCTCTCTCTCTCTTAGAGGGCTATCGTGCCCTACTTTGCCTTTATCTGTACAATTCCCATCTGGCATCTGTGGCCGTGCGGAGGCTGTGCTCGTCTGCACTACACAGCTCCATCTGCCGGTGGGAATTGCCCTCTACAGGTGCATAGCACCTAACCTGGGTTCTACCTTAATTATACACTTGTGGAGGATTTTCACCGTGTCAGCGCGCATCTTGTGCGCTGACCATGGAAACGATTCCGCAATCGTTACAATTATCTGCTGAAATGTGGCTCAAATTACGTTTATTATCTGCTGAAATGTGGCCCAAATTGTGTTTATTATCTGCTGAAATGTCGCCCAAATTGCGTTTATTATCTGCTGAAATGTGGCTCAAATTGCGTTTATTATCTGCTGAAATGTGGCCCAAATTGCGTTTATTATTTGCTGAAATGTCACCCAAATTGCATTTATTATCTGCTGAAATGTCGCCCAAATTGCGTTTATTATCTGCTGAAATGTGGCTCAAATTGCGTTTATTATCTGCTGAAATGTGGCCCAAATTGCGTTTATTATCTGCTGAAATGTCGCCCAAATTGCGTTTATTATTTGCTGAAATGTCACCCAAATTGCATTTATTATCTGCTGAAATGTCGCCCAAATTGCGTTTATTATCTGCTGAAATGTGGCTCAAATTGCGTTTATTATCTGCTGAAATGTGGCCCAAATTGCATTTATTATCTGCTGAAATGTGGCCCAAATTGCGTTTATTATCTGCTGAAATGTCGCCCAAATTACGCTTATTATCTGCTGAAATGTGGCCCAAATTGAGTTTATTATCTGCTGAAATGTGGCCCAAATTGCGTTTATTATCTGCTGAAATGCCTCCAATTTAGCATGCAATGTGATTTCTGCCCTTAAAATGCTGCTTTGCGTCAAATCCAGATTTTTCCCCGGGAGTTTTGGCATGTATCCCACTCCGCCATGCCCCCCTCCAGGTGTTAGACCCCTTGAAACATCTTTTCCATCACTTTTGTGGCCAGCATAAATGTTTCTAGTTTTCAAAGTTCGCATCCCCATTGAAGTCTATTGCGGTTCGCGAAAGTTCGCGCGAACCGAACTTTTGCGGAAGTTCATGTATGAGGTTCGCTAACCTACAATCGGAGGTTCGAGTCATCTCTAGCCAGAAACAGTCTTTGTAGTTTGTGAAATTCGCCTTCCCATTAAAGTCTATGGAGGTTTGCGCTTTTTCCGGATGTTCAGATTCGATGTTCGCAAACCCAAAATCTGACGTTCGCGACATCTACACTCCTACTCGCTTACCCCCTAGTACTGCACATTTTCAACTAAAGATTTCCTTGGCCATGCCTCCTACGGACCCCAAATTTGGAGGGTGGAGAGGGGACCCTGGGGCACTTATGTGCCAAATTCCAGGCCCCAGCCCTGACGGTTCCTGAGATAGGTTCGTATGTCATATCTTGGGAATCAGAGGGGCTGCAATTTTGCAGAGGTGGCAAACTCTGAATTAATCATCTGTAGAAGGCATGGTCACCAAGATCTTTTCATAGGATTGTGAGGCTGCACAGCTGTAATCTGCCTGGCTCTTAGTTAGAACAAGTTCAACTCATGAACTGTGGTGGCTCTAGCCTCAAATTTTTTTTTTTGGGGGGGGGGGGGGGGGGGGGCAAAAAGGGGGCACGATGGCATGCTAGCGTGGCCCATTTGGGTGATAAAAATTGATGTTTGTATGACGAGCTTTAGATATTTTTTGCCGACTTGGTGATAAAATTAAGGCTAACTAGTTCAGCAATTATAGGAACCAAATGTAAACATCACTAACAGAACTCAAAGGCTTTTGAGCAGAGAAGATTGTCCAAATGATGGTGCTATTATTGAAGAAAAGTTACCTACAGATGTACTTAGCAAGTAAGGATTAAAGCATGCCTGCAAACTAGCCAACAAGCTGCTCCTATGTGGATAGATCATAGACAAATCATTCCATCCCCAACCTGTGTTTCACAACTGTACCATCAAGGGGAGGTGCAATAGGCAGGAGGGAGAGAAACACTGTGGCCTTGATTCACTAAAGGGTGCTAAGTGTTAGCACGCCAGTGAAAAGGCACTTAGGACGCGAAAACGCCTGCTTCACGCTAATACACGCACAAAAGTGCTTAGCACGCAAACAGCGCGCGAAACGACGTTACGCGCGCACCGCGCAGTTCTAGACTTTGCGTGTATCCCCTTTTCTTATTTCTCTTTGCTTCAAACACAATAGGGGAATGATAGCTGAGTGAGTTGTGTGCCCCCTCCTACACTGCGCCCTGAGGCTGGAGCCTCTCTCGCCTCTGCCTCAGCCCGGCCCTGTATTTAGTCTAGAAAACTGTCTAGAAACTGTCCTGACAGAGGGTACTTGGTGAACAATGACTTTCAAGTACGAGATCTGTTCTGAAATGTAGAGAAATGCTGCCATTGGCCATTTATATCACAAAGTGGAATCATTTACCATAGCTGTGCTATAATTAATAATGAAACAATAGAAAATGATCCTGCTAGATTTCCCTCCTCTCAGCAGTCTAATCTCCTGGATTTATCTCTGCAAACATTCCATTAGTTATGACAGAGTGCCGCAAACATATTAAATGTTTCTCAGTATTTTAGGAGATAATGTCAGAGTAATTAAGGACAGCACTGTCGTGTGACAAATGACAGGAAAACATGCTTTCTCTATTAACATCAGTAATCAATACCCTGATCTTCATTTACCGCTTGCAGTGAATAAATTACATATATTCATCTAGCCTGATGTCATTTTCTGAGAGATGGAATCGAGAATTCACTTGTGTATGCAAAGAAACGCAAGTATGCCGAAATAAGTATGGTGGGTAGCAAGAAAAAAGGATGCCGGCAGCTGGTGGATGAAAAGGCCGCCGCCATAGACTCTAATGCAGTGTTCCCCAACCCTGTCCCCAAGGCCCACCAACAGTGCATGTTTTGTGGAAATCCACCGAGGGTTTTAATCAGCTCTGCTGAGACACTAATTACCTCACCTGTGAATGTTTGGGGTTTCCTGCAAAACATGTACTGTTGGTGGGCCTTGAGGACAGGGTTGGGGAACTCTGCTCTAATGCATCTATCGCTAATACAGCGCCCAAAGCAGAAAAAAGTTATCGTTTTAGAAACGTGCAACATTATAGATAGTTTTTGTCATATTATTTGTTTGTATGTACAGATTTTAAGTTATCAAATATATTATCGTTTCTATGTGTGTAAGGGTCTTTGTGCAAGGGGAGTGGTTAGGGTTACGCAACACCGGGAAGGTGGTTAGGGTTAGGCACCACCGGGGGGGGGGGGTGTTAAGCTTAGGCACCACCAGGCTTGCCGCCTCCAGTCTGGCCCTGAGGTGAGCTGGAGGGGGTAGCAGCCAGGAGAGGGGAGCAGCGGGCACAGCGGTGGGGAGAGGGGTTAAACCCTCACCTGGGTTCCCACTGTCCGCACTTCCCCTCCAGCTATTAGCTCAGCGTGTGTATCAGGCTGCGGGCAGGAAAGGTATGACTCACCTCTTCCTTCCACGTTGCATTCCAGTGGTACGTTCCACAGCTCCTCACTTCCTTCAATTGTGCCCACTGTACTTCCTATACTGGGTCTACTATACTACCTATACTGGGGCAACTATACTCGCTAACTATACTGGGGCAACTATACTCGCTACCTATACTGGGGCAACTATACTACCTGTAGTGGGGGCAACTATACTAGCTACCTATACTGGGGGCAACTATACTAGCTAACCATACTGGGTCAACTATAATGCCTATTCTTGATGAAACTATACTAGCTACCTATACTGGGGCAACTATACTCCTATACTGGGGACGACTATACTAGCTGCCTATAACGGGCAACTATACTTGCCGACCTACCCTTAGTGGGGATGAAAATTTGTGGGTGCTATATGATTGTTCCAAGTCGGGGGGGGGGGGGGGATAGCCAGTTGTCTGGCTATCCTGCTGATCCTCTAATACTTTTGGCCATACACCCTGAACAAGCATGCAGCAGATCAGGTGTTTCTGACATTATTGTCAGATCTGACAAGATTAGCTGCATGCTTGTTTCCGGTGTTATTCAGACACTACTGCAGCCAAATAGAACATCGGGACTGCCAAGAAACTGGTATTGTTTAAAAGGAATTAAATATGGCAGCCTCCATAGCACTCTCATTACAGTTGTCCTTTAAGTTAAGTGACCAAAGTTGGCAGTGAACTTTTGTGGCATGTCTTGTCAGAATGTGGTTGAATAAGTATTGAAATTATCTAAAATAATTTTCACGCACCATAACTTGGACTTTAACTAGACTTAAAAATGAGTCAAGCGGCCATGAATTATTGAATGAATTGAGTATCGAGGGAAAATCTCTTTCCAGGGTCAAACTCTAAGGAAGCACTTGGAGGTGTGGATGGAATTTTGAGCAGTGAGGGGATGAGATAGTGTTCCAGTTATGAGAGGCTCTAGAGATTCTATGTAAAGAACTGTATGGTTGTACCTGACTGAGTGCAACGAGGGAGCTTGCTTTGTTTGTGAAGTTGAATAAAGAGTGCAATGAGCAGAAGTATTATCCTTTGCTTACAGACCATTACCATTCATTAGAAATGATAGCGGTCAATCATTTCATAGCTGAAAAGGGCAGTGATGTTAAATAGATATAGCAAAGCAATGTTAAGAGGCTATGTTTTGTGATCTGGTGTAGCAATGCCCTATAGTAGTGATGGCTAACCTTGGCACTCCAGCTGTGGTGGAACTACAAGTCCCATAAAGCATTGCAATACTCTGACAGCTCTAAGCATAACTCGGGGAGGCAGAGGCATGATGGGATTTGTAGTTTTGTCACAGCTGGAGTGCCAAGGTTAGCCAACACTGCATAGGGACACTGACATCAATAGAGTCATAGTGCACAACAACCTTTAAGGCCGGTTTTACGCCTAAGCGGTGCAGTGATCATGCAGCAGAGGAGCCCGCTGCCGCATCACTGCACCACAGAAATCAGTATTCATATGACCCCGCACCATGGTGTGGTGACAAGGTTATGTGCATAGCGCCGCCCCCACTCAGTGATGTACTCCCTGCTGGGCAGGAAGTATGCCACTGGTATTCCTGTCGGTCCACGCACTCCTGCCTGCATTGCTCCTTGACTTGCATTGCTGCTAGTGATGGGCGAACACCTATATGTTCGGGTTCGGGAAAGTTCGCCGAACATGGCCGAGATGTTCGGCATGTTCGGGCCGAACCCCGAACTTTCCGAACATCCAGCTTTTGGGGGCCCTATGGGGTCGCAGGCATAAGGGGGGAGCATGCCCCGATCGCGGGGGGGGTCGGAAATTCCCCCCACCCCCTCCGCTAGCGCTCCCCCCTCTGCCCGCTTCCCCATAACAAAGTTTCAAGAAGTACCTGCTGTGTCCGGTGGTAGTGTGGGTGGCTGGCAGTGGGCGGCACTATGCAGTGACTGAATGAGGAGGAGGAGTCCGGAGAGTGACGCGTTGAGGGAGGCCGGGCAGCGGGTGGTTCCGCCCGCTGCCCGGCCTCCCTCAACGCGTCACTCTCCGGACTCCTCCTCCTCATTCAGTCACTGCATAGTGCCGCCCACTGCCAGCCACCCACACTACCACCGGACACAGCAGGTACTTCTTGAAACTTTGTTATGGGGAAGCGGGCAGAGGGGGGAGCGCTAGCGGAGGGGGTGGGGGGAATTTCCGACCCCCCCCCCCCGCGATCGGGGCATGCTCCCCCCTTATGCCTGCGACCCCATAGGGGGGCCGTATTCGGCCGAACAGGGCCCTGTTCGGCCGAACAGGGGCCCTGTTCGGCCCTGTTCGGCGGCCATTAGAAGTTCGGGGCGAACCCGAACTTAAAAGGCCGAACACCATCAGGTGTTCGGCCGAACGCGAACATCACCCGAACAGGGTGATGTTCTGCAGAACCCGAACAGTGGCGAACACTGTTCGCCCAACACTAATTGCTGCGTAATCCATGCAGTAGGCAGGGATCATGCGGCAATGGGCTGTAGCCTTTGCGTCAGCATTTCAGCGGTTTGTGCAGCTATTGCGTCGGCATCAGGGATGCTCATCCGGATCCGGGTACCCGGGTAAACCCAGGTATCCCACCATTTTTCAGCTATCCGGGTCGGATCCGGATACCTGGGCCACTATCCGATAGCACTATCCGGATTATATCCGGATAGCTAGCTGCATAATCCGGATACCCGCGGGTATCCGTCCAGATATCCCGATCCGGATAGTATAACTAGTAAGGAGATGATGTCATTCAGCCAATCAGAGGGCTCCCAGCAGAAGCTCTAGCAACCAATCACAGAGGGGAACCCTGGCCAGCCCCACCTGACCTCATTGAGCCAATCAGAGGCCTACCAGCCTAAGTCCTGGCACCCAATCACAGAAGGGAACCCTGGCCAGCCCCCCTGTATAGCAAGGAGGGCTGGCATGATGAGACAGATCGTCCTTGCTTGTGTGGCTGGCTGGTCACTGACAGACTTGCTCCAGTGCTGGCTTAGCAAGTGCTGTATACAGTGATAAACCTAAAGCTTTGAGTGCTAAACATCTTCACTACGCTATTGTTCTATTGGTTTTTTTAGCTAGTTAGCTTGTAATTGTTTGCTTTCATTCACTCAGTTAGGTCCTGTCTGTGTCTGTGTCTGTGTAGGCCAGCAGGACAGTATAGGGAATAGGAGGATTACTGTGTTATTGTATTGTAGTTAGTACTGCAGTTAGTTGTTATGGCGGCGGCCTGGCGGGTACCCACGGTGCGTTCCCGCACTCGATTTCCCGCTCGATTCCCGTCGACTAGATTATTTCCGACATGTCCGATTTGCATTTCGATGGATCGTTAGGTCGATTCGCATGTAAAGTATGCCAAATCGACCTAACGATCCATAGAAACGCAAATCGGATATGTCGGAAATAATCGAGTCGACGGGAATCGAGCGGGAAATCGAGTGCAGGAACGCACGGTGTGTACCCGCCAGGCCGCCACCATAACACAGTGTGCACTGTCTGTCCTCTGCTCTGCGGCCTGTCACTCCGTGCTGATTTGATGTAAAGTCCAACCCCGATTTTATTAAAGTAAAAGTACCCCACATCATCTGGTGACATCATCACGTATAAGTTGTACTATGTTGCTGGCAGCTGGGGGAGGGGCAGCAAGGGCAAGAGGACAGGGAGCAACATTACAGCCACCCTCAGAAGGTCTGCCGTGTCAGTGTTGACCCCAGCGGGCAGCCTACCCTCAGTCAGCGAGCTTTTCGCTCCAGGCGCCGCGATTGAACTCAGGGCTGTTAGCCGCAAGGAGTTTGAGGAGGATGTTTCTGGGTTTTGAGGAGGGGGGTATGATGTTGATGATAGGATGAAGGACCGTGACTACCATCCACAGGATGGGGATGTCAGCTCTGACTCTGAGGAGGAGGATGCGTCGGTGGGTTTGGCACGGAGAATCAGCATTGCAGACAGTGGCCGTGGAATGCGGGACCCACCACATCCTTCTGCCACTACCACCCGCCGCACCACTCAACGGGATCAGTGAATAATGGCGCACAGCGCCTATACATAAAAATGGCGCTGCATTAAAAAGATACGCTTATCGCTATTTATCGTTAGTACTGCATAATAATGGCGCACACGGAAAAAAGAAGAAAAACGGCACACACTAACGTTATTTATCAATAGTGGCACACACTAACATTATTTATCAATAGTGGCACACATTAACGTTATTTATCAATAGCGCCCTACATAAGCCAATTTGCACACGTTATTTAACTGCAAAACGGTGGATTTAATGTAACACTGTCAAGGTTAGGGTTAGGCACCACTGGGGGGGTCTTAAGGTTAGGCACCACCAGGGGGGTCTTAGGGTTAGGCACCACCAAGGGGCTGGTTAGGGTTAGGTACAGGGAGGGTTCTGTGTGAGAGTAGGGTTAGGTATAGTTACAGTACAATATACACCACCAGGGGGTCTTAGGGTTAGGAACCACCAGGGGGGTCTTAGGGTTAGGCACCACCAGGGGGTGGTTAGGGTTAGGCACCACCGGGGGAATTTAGGGGTTAGGGATAGATACAGAGAGGGTTCTGTGTGTTAACGCTAAATAACGATAAGGCTTTAACGCTAAATAACAATAAGGCTTTAACGTTAAATAGCGATAAGCAGCAAACTGATTAGCGGCAACACTGTGTGCCATTATTCACAGGCGCCATTTTCAGATGGATTCCCACTCAACTCCCAACCGCCACAAGGAGAAAAGCCGCAGCATCCCATTCTGGCCGCAGGAGAATCTTCACCTCCCCAATCTGGCCGCCAAGGTGCCATGGGCCACTGCTGCTGATACCGCCACCTATATTCAACCCAAAACACAATTGCGGTGTCATTTTTTTGGAGGTATCTGGGCCGCTGTCTGGAACCTAGTCCTGATGTTAATTGACAGCTTTTTTTTTTTTTTCATTTTATGTCCACCAAATAATTAATTAGTGTTTCCCTTTAAAAAAAACATGATGCTACATGCATCATTTACCCTAAAAACCATTTAAAGGCTATTTAAAGGGCACTTCCGGGTTTTCTATCCGGATACCCGAATAGGTCGGGTACCCGCGGGTAATTTGGTCGGATATCCGGCTTGGATCCGGATCAGATCCGGATATCCGCAAGGTCGGATCCGGATACCTGGGTACCCGGATCCGGGCGAGTAATAAAAAGCACTACCCGAGCATCCCTGGTCGGCATTACGGCAGTTTGGATACTTCCGGTGCACTGCATCCATAGACTTGCACAGCAGGGAAGTGTAATGTGCACTCAAGTGTAAAAGTGGCCTAAGGGCTCGTTCACATCTAAGCGGGAATTATGCGATTCCCACTAACCGCAAATCGATAGCGGTTTTTAAGACCGCTAGTCCTATTATACTCTATGGCAGTGTTCTCACTGCTGCGATCGCGGGAGCCTTGCGATTAGCGATAATCACAAACGCGTTACCTGCAGCGTTTTGGCGGCGATTCTGGAGCAATCGTTATTAGCATATATAGAACCGCTAATCCGGATTGCTCCCAAAACGCTACTTTGTCCAGTGATTTTTCCGTGTTACTCGCAGAAAAATCACTCCCGCAAATGGCTAGCGGTAATCGCTAGCGTTTTGCGATTTTAGGTGTGAACAGGGCCTAAAGGATATCAGAGGCAGAATGAAAAAGTTTGCTTTTACTTACCTGGGGCTTCTTCCAGCCCCCTGTAGTCTTGTAGGTCCCTTGTTGTCATCTCTGGAATTCAGGCAGACCAGAGCAAAGCAGGAGAGATGATTTACTTTGACATGTGACCTCTTATCTCTCAAAGTCCTGTGCCTTGCTGATTATACGCCCTAGGCCATGGCCTTCCCAGAAATCTGGCCCTGACTCTACTTCTACTAACAAAATAGGATTTTAGCTGCAGACTCCCAAATTCCCACACAAAATAGCAAACATTTGAATGTGCAGTACTAAGCTATTAAATGGTTATTTCAGATCTGTGCCTGGGGGTAGATTCTAATAGTGCCACTGACCCTGATACTATAGATTACGGTGGATGTTTTCGCCCAAAAATATGGTATAAACAATATACATTTTACATGTGTACTGAATATATTTTCAAACAGAGATTATATTATGTTAATGTAAAAAATGAATATTGTCCTCTCACAGGAACCTTAAAGTGTACCTGTGACGACTTTAAAAAGTGAATTTATACATACCTGGGGCTTTCTTCATCCCCCTGCAGACTGATCGGTCCCTCAATGTCCTGTTCCACTCTCTGGATCCTCTGCTATGGGTCCCGGTAAGTGAGCCGGTCGGTGCAGGCGCAGTCTGGCCGTGTGAGTTTGCCCTTTGCACTCCCGTAGCTTGGTGCATTCTGCAGCTGCGCATTAGTACTGCGCATGCACAGAACGCTCCCGGCCATAGGAGCACAATGCGCACTACAGTTCGATGTTTCACTCGCTGACTCCTTCCCCCTAGTGCCAGTCGCGTTTTCAGAAGATACTTTGGCTTTGGTTGTACCTGTGCTGTCACTGTGCTTCTGCACAAACCTTTCATTGTTTTATTCATATGTGAAGCATTGGAACACCTTGAAGTTTACTAATACCGTTGGTAAAAAATGAGAAAAAAACTCCACCCAATCTCCTCAGGTGACCGCACACCTGCCCTGCTCTTCTATCCCACCTGATGTCATTCCCACTGCTTAGATTGCTGTTCAGGCTGTGTGAGCATCCAGGGATGCAGCGAAAGAGGAGGGAGGCCAACCATGGATATCTCCTGAAGGTATGTGAGTTATAGGAGTAAACTGGGTGAAACATTAAAGCCAATGGGTACCGGTCCGCTATAAAAAAAAAAGTCAGATACTCACCTAAGGAGAGGGAAGGCTCGGTCCTAATGAGCCTTTCCTCTCCTCTCCCGGTGCCCTCGGTGCTGCGCTGGCTCCCCTGTTCAGAGGTCTTCGGGAGCACTCGGGCTTCTGAAGACGGGCCGCTCCATACTACGTACGCGCGAGCGCATCATAGAGGGCTCCCGAAGGCTTCCGAAAGCTCCCTTCGGCATGCGGAAGTGGCAGTATTTGACCGAACTAGTCGAATACTGCCACGGGGGATCCTGCGCGGGACCGGGCACCGGGAGAGGAGGGGAAAGGCTCATTAGGACCGAGCCTTCCCTCTCCTTAGGTGAGTATCTGACTTTTTCTTTTTTGAAACGGTAAACATTCACTTTAAGGCTGTTAAGAGGTGACTTCTACTGTGTCTTATGGGGTATTTAAGACATCAAAAATCTTACTAGTTTCCTGTTAGCAGATTGTGGTCTTACAGTTGCTTGCTTACAACCAACATCCTGAAAACTAAAAGTCATCATTGTCCCATAGAGAACATGTTTACTACCAGGGGCGTTGCTAGGATCCTAAGAGATCTGGGGCACTTTTTGCACTCCAGATGGAAAATGGGTGTGGCCACACACCAGAATGTGGGTGTGGTCATGGGTGGAGTCAAATTTACATGAACTTAACAGTGGTCTAAGTAGGCCTGCCCAGCAAAATGTTGGATGAAGCCCCCTATCCATTAATACAAAAAAAACAAAAACCTAAAACGCAGCATATCACATAAATAGGCAGTGTCACTTCCTGAAAGCAGGAAGTAGACACACTGCAGATTTATTGTATCAGCTGTAACAAAGAAATGTTTTTCTTTAACGGTTATTATGCTGTTGTTTATCTTTTAAAGCAGAGAGGAAGTTTTTTCAGAGAATAGCTGTGAACCAATTACTACTATTATTATTATTATTTTTTTTAATTTCACTCTGGAATTCAAAAATACAACAAAAGGGACACAAGCACAATTCACAAAGCTTTTTCACCTGTTTTCCTTTGTTTTTCACCTTATCTCTGTAACATTTATAAACTCCCAAAGAGCAACAATATAATATAATTAAGGTAAGAAAAGAAATATTGAAATGAAGTTAATCAGGAACAACTAACGTTGAGTGATTCTTTTGCTTGTAAATGTGCTGAAAGGTTATTTTTATAAAATAGGTGATAAATAAGTCATGTATCAGAAGTTTTGTGAATAGAGCCCAATGTCTTATCTGTGGTTTATGTCTCCCTTATCATCTTCCTGTATCTTCGTCCCGCCACTGCCAATCTTCCTGCTGCAACAGAAGAAAACACTTTCCATAAGAGGCCTCATTAAATTGGCCACAGAGGAGTTCGGCGCTCTAAGGCAGAACTCGTAACCTGCAGCACATCCAGGCCACAACTGAGCAACAAAGACTCCTTCACATTCCACCGCTTCAGCATCATAAACAGCACGGAGCTGGAGAGATGACCATGAGGGGGTTATTGATCAACAGCTTGGCCTTCTCGTTACTCTTACGTCTCGTCTCCTCAGTCCACACTCTGAAGATATTGTTGGTTAACCACTTGAGGACCGCAGTGTTAAACCCCCCTAAAGACCAGGTTCTTTTTAACTTAATTTTAAGGCCAAGCTGCAGGTCCGCATAACAAAGCACACGAGTGGTTTCCCCACCCCCCTTTTCCCCCCACCAACAGAGCTCACTGTTGGTGGGGTCTGATTGCTCCACAGTTGTTTATTTTTTAAAATAAATATTTATTTTATTTATTTTTTTAATAAAATGCCTTTTTTTAATTTCTATTCCCCTGCTCCCTCCCTCCCCCCGCCAGCCAATCAGGATGATCAGCTGTCATAGGCTTCAGCCTATGACAGCCGATCACTGCCTAGCCGATGGAGGGGACAGCCGCGTCACCCGGCTATCCCCAGTACAGCACTGCTGCCGATCGCAGCGCTGTACATGTAAATAGACGACGATCACGCCGTCTAGCAGTCTCCCGAGCCGCTCGGAGACTGAAGGAAGGGCGGAGCTCCCCCCCAAGCAGGAGATGCGCGCGCAGCCTGCACGCAATCTCCTGCATTAGCCGGTTCCAGGACATTACGCCAATTGGCGTTAGGCAGTCCTGGGGCTGCCGCCGTCGGCACGCCCATTGGCGTGGAGCGGTCGTAGAATAGTTAAAGTGTCTGACGTTTGCTTCACAGCATTTCCGTTTGGGGAAAGCAAAAGACAAAATAAAATTAAGCAGCCAAAATCACTCTGCTCAGATTCTGTCCCCAGCATGGGGTTCCCAACCACCATGTAATTAACGACCCCCAATGCACTACGTACCCATATTCCCGTATGTTCCCCTGTCACCAGACGAGCAAGATGATGATCCTTACTTATCATCATAATCTTCATCATCATTAACTTCATGGCCATCATAGTCATCATCATCACCAGTGGTGGCTGGATGGTGTACTGGTTAAGGGCTCTGCCTCTGACACGGGAGACCAGGGTTCGAATCTTGGCTCTGCCTGTTCAGTAAGCCAGTAATTCAGTAAGGAGTTCATTGGGCAAGACTCCCTAACACTGCTACTGCCTACTGAGTGCGCTCTAGTGGCTGCCTCACAAGCGCTTTGAGTCCGACAGGAGAAAGGCGCTATACAAATACTGACATTATTATTATTATCATTACCATCATGGTTATCATTATTATTATTGTTATTATTTATAGTATTTATACAGTTCAGATCATCAGGGACTAGAGATGGCCCGAACTGTTCGCCCGGCGAATATTTTGTGGCGAAAAACGCGTGTTCGCATTTGCATCTGTGTGCAAACATATAGCGTGTTCCACCCGACCCCCATACAATACAATGGAGCCAAAAATTAACCCCTCACCCCAGAGTCAGCAGAAACATGGAAGCCAATTAGCACTCCCTCCCACCTGGACCGCCCCTCCCTTCCCACACACACACACCTATCAGAAAGCCAGCTCAGCAGCCATTTTACACTCTGACTGTGTGCTGTGTGAAGCAGTTTAGGGAGAGAGCTGTGCTGCAAATAGGGAAGGCATTAGTTAGGCCTGTGTTCGGTGTCCCCAGTGGAGTTTATTGCTGCTGCTACAGTACCAATTCACCATCTACATAACCCCAGAGCCCTTCTAAAGGCTGTGTTTTGGTATTGTGATATTGCTGTTCAGTGTGTCCACACAGTGCATTTTAGCTGTTGCAGACAGGTGCAGTCAGTGCTTAGTGCTACAGTAGTTCACCCTTCTAAGGGCTGCTTTTCTTTTTCTTGTTATTTTTATATTTCAATTCTGTGTGTCCACTGTCCAGTGCACCCATTAGCTCTGCTGGTCTTAGCAGGGCACCGACCATAAGAGCCTGTTTCCACTAGCAGGCAAATCGTGTGGGGAAACTCTGCCATAGGGAATAATGGTGCTGCCGGCCCAAATCGCTTGCCATAGCACAGCTTCTGGGATTCAGCTGTGGCCTCACACAACAAGGACGTGCCGCCGCACATCTCGCAGGACACACGGCAGCTAGTGGAAACATACCCTAACCTAATATCCTTCATCACCACTACTGGCATGGAGTATCCACTACTGCCCCCTGTATAAGGCCTCAGTGCAGAATCAGTGTTTTTTTGGCCACTTAACTATCATTGAACTGCCTCAGCCCATCCAGTGGCATAGCAATAGGGGGTGCAGAGGTTGCGACCACATCGGGACCCTTAACCACAGTATTAGCTCTTTATTGGTCCTGAGCTGGTAATAAATAATAATCACTTCTGTAGATGCTTTGAATGGTAATAATCAATAACAAACTGTTCACTATCCCCTCCTTGCACCTCTGACAATGTGGTTGTGCTTGATTAGTTTTGGTGCGCTGTATCATTTGTTATGTATAGAGTGCTTGGGGGGGCCCCATGTAAAATTTGCACTGGGGCCCACAGGTTCTTATCTACCCCACTGAGACCGTCCATAGGCAATGGAAAACTGTGATTGCCTGCACTCCCACGAACGTGCGTACAAGCACGGTGGCCATTACACACTACTACACAAAGATTGCTTAAAATGGAACTGTAAATACATTTTAAGCACACTGTTTCACTTACCTGGGGCTTCTGCAAGTCCCCAGCAGCTGTCCTGTCCTGCGCCGGTCCTGCCCGAGCCGCCGTTCTCCCGCCGCCAGCTGAGTTCCGTGCCGTAGACTTCTAAGTCGATGGCAGCGCAGCCATAGGGACATAATTTAAAGGGTGTAATAACCGGGACAAATGGGCAAATACAATACATGAGTTTTATTTATGGAGGCAGGTATTATTTTAAAACTATAATGGACGAAAACTGACAAATAATGAATTTTTTCAGTTTTTTTCTTATTCTTCGTGTTAAAATGCATTCACAGTAAAGTGGCTCTTAGCAAAATGTACCACCCAAAGAAAGCCTAATTGGTGGCGGAAAAAAACAAGATATAGATCACTTCATTGTGATAAGTAGTGATAAATTATGCGCTTTGAGTCCCATGGGAGAAAAGTGCTTTACAAATGTTATTGTATTGTATTATTGTATAAAGTTATAGGCTAATGAATGGGATGTGAACATTGCTCGGATGCATAAAGTGAAAACGACTGAAGGCTGAAGTGGTTAAAGGACAACCAAAGTGAGAGGAATATGAAGGCTGCCATATTTAATTCCTTTTAAACAATACCATCCTCTATGTTCCTCCCATTTCAGGTGTACTTTAAGTGAGAAAACATGGCAGCCTCTATACACTTTTCACTTAGGGTCTCCTGTAATGTAAGTTTAACCTATCATTGCAAGGCTAGGCAGAGAATATTTGTGTGAACACAAGTAAACGATCCCTAATTCTGTGCTATTTGCTGCCTGCTTCATATGGTCTGCTTTATTGCCATGTACTGGCCAGATATTTTAGGGCAAATCTGAACTGAAAAATAAAAGTCATAGTAAACATACCTGTCATACTTACCTCCTGGGTAGTCTACTCATTACTCTTTTTCTCCTCTCCTGCGTCCTGTTTGTCCACTGTGATCAATGGAATTCTCTGTCCTCCATTTTGAAAATGGCCATTACCCCATAACAGCTTTGTGATTAGCACACTGTTAAACTGTAATATCGCCCACTTAAAGAGACTCTGTAACAAAAATGTCAGCCTTATTTCTTCTATCCTATAAGTTCCTATACCTGTTCTAATTTGGTCTGGCTTACTGCAGCCTTTTCTAGTTGCACTGTCTCTGTAATATATCTAATCTTATTTTCTTTGTCAAGCTTTGTTGAGCCAGAGAGGAATGCACTGCCTCTGCTGTGATAGGGAGAAGTTATGCACGCCCCCTCCACGCCCCCTGCAGGCTCTGTGTGTGCACTTTGTTTATTAGTCACAGACAGCTCTCTGCTCTCAATTTCAGCTTATCTGAGGGGGAAGGGAGCTTCCCATGCTGAGAAACTGAGAATCCCTAACTGGAGTTCACTATGTAATAAAAACTTGTAGTATACTGTAACATTATATATATATATATATATATATATATATATATATATATACACAGACATCACTTCCTGGTTAGAGGCCATGTTTTTTGTTTGTAAACACTGCCTAAAACTGGCGATTAAAAGCCAGGATCACGGCTGGGAGCGGCAGAAATGGCAAAGAGGGATCCAGGAGATCACAGTGGCTCAATTGGTATGTTTTTTTATTGTACAAATCGGACAGTACAGATTCTCTTTAAGGGATACCAGAGCCGAATGGAGTAGGAAAAATATAAATAAAAAATGTCTTTTTTTTTTTATAAAAAAATACAAATTGCGGCTTCTTGCACACTGCAAGCGATTCCAATTCAGATTCCGCTTTTTAAAATCAGTTTTTACATCCGATTCAGATTCCGATTTGCAGTGTGCAAGGAGCAAACTGCAAATCTGAATCTGAATCGGAAGTAAAAACAGATTAAAAAGCGGGATCTGAATCTGAATTGCTTGCAGTGTGCAAGAGGCCTGCATCAGCAATCAGAGACCACCAAAAGAAAGCTCTATTAGTGGGAAGAAAAGGAGGTAAAATTCATTTGGGTGCTAAGTTGTATGACCGAGCAATAAACTGTTAAAGTTGTGAAGTGCTGAATTGTAAAAAAATGGCCTGGTCACTATAGGGGTATAAACCTCTGGTCCTCAAGTGCTTAGGTTGGGCTTCTTAGCAGCAAAATGTTTATATGACACCAAAAGTGAACATTTGGTTCCTCTGCATACTAAGCTGGCGTATTGGGATCTGTCAGCCATTTCATTTTCAGCAGTTATTAACGATTCCAGACACAGACTTGATGGACATTTCCAATACTCCATAAAGCCTGATGATCCTTTTCATTTTATTCCATTAGTAAGACAGAAAGCCCTTTATATTCATGATCTTGGCTCGAGTCTGCAGAGAAAGCAGAAGCTCAACTTCTGCATCCAAATGTTTTCATTGTCGGAGTGGAAAACGTGGCTGCTGCTGCTCCCGGCATTAGAAAGGTTACAGTTAATGAGCGCCGCTATTCTCCGCACAAGGAAACAGTGACCTGCCTCTGTTCACCTTTAAATTAATTGCATATTACTCATCCAGGCAGAGGAGCCCCCATGAAGCTTCAGAGCATGAAGGAGACTAGAAGACAACATCAGGTTGATAAATAAGTTGCTCTGGAGTTTGTTTAGCTGGCTTATTGGTGAGCAGCACCAGATTTAGGCCTACCCGAGGCACTCTGGAAAATTCTAGAAAGTACCCTGTATTCATCTCCATGTTACTAGGAACAGAGTTGTGTGCAGAGCTAGACATCTGCAAAAACAGCAGAGTTTTGACCGGGGCTATATAAGGCGCTAACGGTGTCCAAAATAAGAGTTGACCGCTTCTAAAAGAGGTAACAACTTAAGCAAGAGGTGAACATTATGAGATGAAGAAGGGATTCTAGGGTTCCTTGAATAAGGAATGACCCCTTGTGAGAGAAGGAGGACATTAACAGTGTATAGAACAAGAGGTGACTCGTGGTTTGGGCAGAAAGAGCACCGCTAGTGTCGGAAACATGAGATGACTGCTTGTAAGAGGAAATGGGGCCACTAACAGTGCCTAAATAGGAGATTATTATTATTATTTATTGAATTTATATAGGGCCAACATATTACGCAGCGCAGAGGTGACCCATGGTGAGGGGCAGAAACATGGCGAGGTGTCTGGTTGAACTCGATGGACGTATGTCTTTTTTCAACCCAGGTAACTATGTAACTATGTACAATAAATAGGATTACAGACAATAACAGGGGTGACAGCATAATACAGGTAATAGATAATAGATACAACAATACAGGTAATAAGCAATAAGATACACAACACAATGCAGATAGTAATATAATGCCAGATCATACACTGGAGAGGTAGTGGTAAAAATACAAGTTCCATAATTCTGAGTAAAGTGCACACAGTCAAGTATAATACACAAGGGGAGAGGGCCCTGCCAAAGGATTACAAACTAGAGGGAGGAGTTGGTGACACGAAAGGAGGGGGTGCATCAAGAAGTTCTTGGCAGAGAGGGTTAGGGCAGTGTTGAGTTGATGAAGGCCTCCTTGAAGAAGTGAGTTTTGAGTGCTTTTTTGAAGGTGGGGCAAGCCTAATGGGCAGTGGGAGAGAGTTCCACAGGATGGGGGCAGCTCTAGTGAAGTCCTGTAGTCGTGCATGGGAGTGCGAGATGCGTGAGGTGGTTAGGAGGGAGTTTGTTGGAGGAGTAAAGTGGGCGGCCAGGTGTATATCTGCTGACCAGGTCAGAGATGTAAGTTGGGCAGGACTTGTGTATAGATTTGTATGCCAAACATAGGATCTTGAAGCTGATTCTGAAGCGAATTGGGAGCCAGTGAAGGGATTTGCGTAGGGGAGTCATGGAGACAGAGTGGTGGGAGGAGTAGATTAGTCTGCTGCGTTCATGATGGATTGTAGTGGGGCGATGCGTTTTTGAGGAAGGCCTGACGGGAGGGAGTTGCAGTAGTCTAGGCGGGAGATGATGTGGGCAGGGACAAGGAGTTTGGCAGTGTCTGGGGTCAGGAAAGGCCGGATCTTGGAGATGTTGCTGACCCCTTGCAATAGAAGGGAGGACATCAACAGTGCCTGGAACAACAGGTGGCCCATGGTGAGTGCTGAAAGGGCATCACCAGTGCCTGAAACAGGAGATGGCCCCTTGTGAGAGAAGATAGGACATTAGGTGCTTGGAACAAGAGGTGACCCATGGTGAGGGGCAGAAACATGGCGAGGTGCCTGAAAAAGGAGATGCCTTTTTGTAAGAGAAAATAGGCCACTAGCATTGCCTAGAACAAGAGGAGACCCATGGTTAGGGGCAAAAAGGGCACTACCAATGCATGAAACATAAGATGACTGCTTGTAAGATAAAATAAGCCACTGACAGTGCCTGGAAGAGGAGGCGACCACTTGTGAAAGAGAGAGGGGGCACTAAAAGTGCCTGAAATAGGAGATGAGCACTTATGAGAGAAGGGAGGACATCAACAGTGACTGAAACAGAAGATGACCGCTTGTGAAAGAAAATGGTGCACTAACAATTAGAGATGATCCTAATCAGCTAATTATGATTACGCAAAATTTCATGTAAATTTTCGCAATTATGCCTGCTATGCCCAAATACGATTTTGTAAATTCAATTGATTGTATGTAATAATTCGTAATTTCGCATCATTTTTGTGTAATGTCATGCCGAGCAAAAGCCCCCATTCATGCTATTGTCTAATTGCTACATATGTTAAAGAGACACTGAAGCGAGACTAAATCTCGCTTCAGGTCTTATATATAGCAGGGGCACGTGTGCCCCTGCTAAAACGCCGCTATCCCGCGGCTTAACGGGGGTCCCTTCACCCCCAACCCACCCCCCGCAAACCTGGGTCGGAAAAAAGGTCGCTGGACCTGATCTTCCTGGAGGCAGGGCTAACGGCTGCAGCCCTGCCTCCAGTCGCGTCTATCAGACGCGCATCGCCGCCTCTCCCCCGCCCCTCTCAGTGAAGGAAGACTGAGAGGGGCGGGGGAGAGGCGGAGGTACGCGTCTGACAGACGCGCATGGGGCAGGGCTGCGGCGGTTAGCCCTGCCCCAACCAGGAAGCGCTCCCCCGCTGCTCGGAGGGGGTTTGGGGGGACAGGGACCCCCGTTAAGCCGCGCTATAGCGGCGTTTTACCAGGGGCACGCATGCCCCTGCTAGCTATGAGGTCTGAAGCGAGATCTATTCTCGCTTCAGACTCTCTTTAAGGAGCATTGTGGATACAAGTCAAAATAAATAAATAAAAAAGTGTAGTTTTTGAGAAAATCGTTTTTAAAAATGCAAAGAAAAAATTATTTTTAAACTCTAAAAAATGACAGTTTGAAAACCATTTTTGATTTGCATTTTTAAAATCGACTTTTCTCAAAAACTACAAGGTCTTTTTGAAAAATACATGTAATAGCATGTATGGTGGCTTAGCTATTATCCGCTAAAGTTGGCACAAAATTACGCAAAACTTATGCGAAATTACGAATGAGTACAATTACAGACTAAATGAATTACAATTTTTACCCGGAACTTTGCATTACGATTTTGCCTCGATGCGAAATTACATCTATACAATATTTGTGCTCATGACAGTGGCGGACATACGGCCGTGCAGGCCGTGCCGCCGCACAAGGGCCCCTGAAGTTCCGCTGCTTCAGGGGCCCATTAAGTATTGCAGTTTTTTTTTTTTAATTTTACCTTTTATTTTTATTTTAACCTGGGGGGCCCCTACTCCTGTCCTCCCCCCTCACATCGGCCCCCCCTCCCCCTCCCCCTCCCCCTCATGCGATGCGGCGGGAGAGCAGAAAATACAGGAAGTCTCCGCCGGGGCTGCAGCAGACACTAGAGGCTGCTGCCGCTTGGTCTCCCGTGTCTCCTTTGTACACTGCTCGCTACTAAACCAGGAAGTAGCGAGCAGTGTACAAAGTTGGAGACACGGGAGACCAAGCGGCAGCAGCCTCTAGTGTCTGCTGCAGCCCCGGCGGAGACTTCCTGGATTTTCTGCTCTCCCGCCCGCCGCCGCCGCCGCCGCCGCGCATACCGGGAGGGGGGCCCCGAGGTGAGTGAGGGAGGATAGGAGTCGGGCCCCCCACCCGGATAGCTACACACCCATCCACCCGGCTACCTTACCCACCCGGCTACCCACACACTCACCCGGCTACCTACCCACCCGGATACCCACACACCCACCCGGCTACCTAACCACCCACCCAGCTACCTACCCGGCTACCTAACCACCCTGCTGGCTACCTACCCACCCGGCTACCTACCCACCCGGATACCCACACACCCACCCGGCTACCTACCCGGCTACCTAACCACCCACCCGGCTACCTACCCACCCGGCTACCTAACCACCCTGCCGGCTACCCACCCACCCACCCGGCTACCTACCCGGCTACCTAACCACCCTGCCGGCTACCTACCCACCCACCCGGCTACCTACCCACTCGGCTACCTAACCACCCACCTGGCTACCTACCCACCCGGCTACCTACCCGGCTACCTAACCACCCACCCGACTACCTACCCACCCGGCTACCCACCCACCCGGCTACCTAACCACCCACACATCTACGCACTCACCCGGCTACCTACCCACCCGGCTACCTAGCCACCCACCCGTCTACCCACCCGGCTACCTACCCACCCAGCTACCTAACCACCCTGCCGGCTACCTACCCACCCACCCGGATACCTACCCACCCACCCGGCTACCTACCCACCCAGCTACCTACCCAGCTACCTAACCACCCACCCGGCTACCCACCCGGCTACCTAACCACCCACACATCTACCCACCCGGCTACCTAACCACCCACCCGTCTACCTACCCACCCAGCTACCTAACCACCCTGCCGGCTACCTACCCACCTGGCTACCTACCCACCTGGCTACCTACCCACCCGGCTACCTACCCACCCGGCTACCCACCCACCCGGCTACCCAACCACTCACCCGGCTACCTAACCACCCACCCGGCTACCTACACACCCACCCGGCTACCTACCCACCCACCAGGCTACCTACCTACCTACCCACCCGGCTACCTACCAACCCACCAGGCTACCTACCTAAAGACCCACCAGGCTACCTACCCACCCACCCAGCTACCTAACCACCCACCTACCCACCCACCAGGCTACCTACCCACCAGGCTACCCACCCACCCGGCTACCCAGCCACCCACCAGGCTACTTACCCACCCGGCTAAGGGCTGCCTACCTACCTACCCACCAGGCTACCTATCCACCCAACCACCCATGGGAGCTGCGCGCTGGATGGAGGCTGGGACAGGAGGTCTGCTGCTGCAGGTGAGTAAATGGTTTTTTTTATTATTTATTTTAGCAGGTGTATGTTCTGGGCAGGTCTGCCACATGATTGCGTGTATGTTCTGGGCAGGTCTGCCACATGATTGCATGTATGTTCTGGGCAAATTTGCTACATGATTGCATGTGTTTTCTGGGCAAATCTGCCGACATGATTGCACGTATTTTCTGGGCATATCTGCCGACATGATTGCACGTATTTTCTGGGCATATCTGCCGACATGATTGCACGTATTTTCTGGGCATATCTGCCGACATGATTGCACGTATTTTCTGGGCATATCTGCCGACATGATTGCACGTATTTTCTGGGCATATCTGCCGACATGATTGCACGTATTTTCTGGGCATATCTGCCGACATGATTGCACGTATTTTCTGGGCATATCTGCCGACATGATTGCACGTATTTTCTGGGCATATCTGCCGACATGATTGCACGTATTTTCTGGGCATATCTGCCGACATGATTGCACGTATTTTCTGGGCATATCTGCTCACATTATGTGTATTTTCATGAGAAAACCTGCTCACATTATGTGAATTTTCTGGGGAAAGGGTCACCAAAACCTGGGCCCACTGTCTTTGCGTTGCACTTTTCAAGGGAACCTGAGGTGAGAATAATATTGAGGCTGCCATATTTCTCTCCTTTTAAGCAATACCAGTTGCCTGGTTGCCGTTCTGGTCCTCTGCCTCTTATTCTTTCAACCATAGACCCTGAACAAGCATGCAGCAGGTCAGGGGTTTCTGACAATATTGCCAGAACTGAGAAGATTAAGCTGCATGCTTGTTGCTGGTGTAATTCAGTTTATTACTGCAGCCAAATAGATCAGCAGGGCCGCCAGGCAACTAGTATTGTTTAAAAGGAAATAAATATGGCAGCCTCCATATCACTCTCACCCCGGGATCACTTTAAATTACAGTTAGCTCCGCCCTTATCCGGTCATTGCCACGCCCATTTTTTGCCGCGGCGCTACGCGCCGCAGGTTCTATCCACACCCATTTTTTGCTGCGGCGTGCTTCGCGCGTCGTAGGTTATAGCCACGCCCATTTTTTGCCGCGGCGCGCTTCGCGCGCCGCAGGTCAGGGGGGCCCACAATTGATATTTTGCACAGGGGCCCACTGCTGCCTGTGTCCGCCACTGGCTCATGACTACTAAGAATGCTTGGAACAGGACAGGACCCCTTGTGAGAGAAGTGACCCTAGATTGTTGTGATTTAAAGGGGTGAGAGAAAGCCTCTGAAAGGCCACTGTATTCCCTGATAGAGGAGAGACTGAGATGTAACCAGCTAGAAAAGAGAGGTTAAATGAACTGGACAAGTCTGGCAAATTTGTTTTATCGACTGTCAATAAAGCAGCATCAAATCCTCATCGCTATTCCGTCTGTGTTTGAAGCTGTCTGTGAAAGCCGTGAGAGTGAGAGTGTGACTAGCAGGAGCAAATGAGGTTGCTAAGGCAAACGTATGAACAGTCCCATGTTAATCAAAGCGTTGCTATGTTACTAGTGTGATATATAACGATGAACTGTTTTTCCACCTTACAGGCCTCACATCTAATGCGTGACTTGAGGTACATTTTCAGCATAACTACAGAATAAGGCAATGTGAGTGAGGTATGGTCCATTGTTAGCTCTGCAGCAGATCTGCTGACTGGGGATGGCTGGAATAGGTGATGGTGACTTTACTGGAATCTTGCCGAAATTCCTAAATTTTGCAAGAGAATCATAAAAAATTCTGGGCAGAATCTGAGCATTGTTTGTAATGTGAAAACATGAAATTGTAATTTATTGTGAAGATATTTTTATAGTAACCATAAAGTGAAATAAGGCTAACTAGAGTTAGCAAGAATTTGTAAAAATATTTTCACAATGGGTTATTACTATTATTATTGATTTATAAAGATTCAGCATATTCCGTGGCACTGTGCAAAGTAAGAAACAAACATGGTGTAAAAAATAAAACAGACAATGGTATTGTAACAATTGGTGTCAGCACACAGAGAGAATCTGATTATTGGTGATCTGCAGTATCACCAAGAATGCAGATACATACCTGATTATTGATGATCTGCAGAATCACCGATAATACAGATATATTGCTAACCTCTGGACACCTGAGGTATGTGAGTGTTTGGTGTAACAGTAATACTTTGAGCAATGCACCTGCTGAGCAGGTGATCCAAGGCAGTGTAGCAATACTGCACTTGAGGACACAGAAACCTTCCAGCAGCCTAAGACTCTCTAAGGGGTGGGGTCAGGCTCGAGGTAGGAAGGGCCAGAAGGTGAGTGACACCCGATGGTGGATGTCACTGTTTGATCTGAAGACTATCTCTTAATGGGAGAGATAGCTCTCGAGGTCGGGCAAGCCAGGTCAGCAACACACGGTCAGATAAAGTACATAGACAGAAGGCTGATTCGGTATCCAAGGCTAGCAGGGTTTGGCAACAGAGTATCAGATATGCGAGGTACCGAATCAGAGATCAGAGGGTTAGTCAGGAAAGCAGAAAGTCATAACAGATATCAAACAATGCCTAGTCTGGGTGTGAGGTCCTTGGTCTCTACACCCTGGAACTAGTCTGGAGTATAACACAGATGATAATGCAAGTTCCCTAGTCTGGGTGTGAGGTCCGTGGTCTCTACACCCTGGAACTAGTCTAGAGTATAACACAGATGATAATGCAAGTTCCCTACTCTGGGTGTGAGGTCCGTGGTCTCTACACCCTGGAACTAGTCTAGAGTATAACACAGATGATAATGCAAGTTCCCTAGTCTGGGTGTGAGGTCCGTGGTCTCTACACCCTGGAACTAGTCTGAGCATAACCAGAATAATAACAAAAGTGAACTGGCTCAGTGTGAATTCCCAGGTCTTCCTGGTTCAAACACACTGCAGGATCTGACTAAGGTCTGATTGCTTCCACGTAGTGATCGCAACGGCAGACAACTTGAGACTGGCCAGCAGCAACTATATATGGAGTAGTGCTCACCGGCACCACCCCTATTTGATCAACCAATAGTAACCTGCTCTGGAGTCAGCTGATCGGCGTGATCAGCTGATCTCTCCTTGCCCAGTATAAGAGTTCTGCCTCTCAGCGCACGCGCGTGTATTCCTAAGCCTGTGTGCACTAACAGACCCAGACACACGCTGCCGCGTGCAAACCGCCGCGCTGGACGCGGAAGCAGCCGCCTTACTGTTGTTACATGCGGCGGCTTTTCCGCGTTCTGTCCTGTTACCAGCCGCACGCCTCCGTGTGCAAACCGCCGCACTGGACGCGGAAACAGCCGCCTCCACAACAGCACAGGCAGCGGCTTCTCCGCGTTCTCTCACAGGTATACCCCAATATACAAAATACAGATTCGGTACAAAATACAGAAATGGTGCTGACATCACACTGTGGGAGGGGTTTCACCACAATATCAGCCATACAGAGCCTCCTAATGATCTGTTTGAGAAAAGGAAAAGATTTCTCATGGGAAAGGGGGCATCAGCTACTGATTGGGATGATGTTCAAGTCTTGGTTACGATTCCTTTTTAATATGAATAAATATGTAACCCTTGTGAGCTTACAATCTAAAGGATTGGGGGAACAAGAGGTGGGGTAGTATACAATAGTCATACTTAGAGGCAGTGTGCTTTAGGTTATCTAGTAGAAGTCCAACTTGGCCAGAGGTCAAAGGGGAACTGGCCTAAGCTAGAGCGTATGTTTGACAGAAAAGAGAATTTTGAGTGCATGTTTAAAGATATCAAAGGTTGGAGAGTGACAGATGTGTTGTAGGGATTCCAGAGGAGTGGTGAGGCACGTGCGAAATCTTATATATGTGAATGAGAGGAGGTAATTCTAGAGGAGGACAAAAAAAGGTCATGTGCACATTGTGCAGATCTGAGATTGCGGTTGGGTTGGTATCTGGAAACTAGTGAGGAGATGTACAAAGGGGAGAGATCGTGGAGAGCTTTGTAGGTTAGAGTTAAGAGTTTGAACTGGATCCTCCGGTTCATTGGTAACCAATGAAGACCTTGACATAGAGGAGCAGCAGAGGAAGAGTGAAAAGAATGACAAATGAGATGAGTTTAGTTCAGATTGGAGCGGTGCCAGTCTGTTAGTTGGTAGTCCACAAAGCAGTATGTTACAGTACAGTAGTCCAGACGAGATATTATAAGATCATGTATTAACATTTTGCCTGTGTCCTGAGGTTACAATTTCACTTACACTTCTTGCATTTTCGCTTAAAATTTTTGCATTAGCACAGAGATGCCAACATTCATATTTTCTACATGGCAACAAACCAGGCAAACTTTTAGCTCGTGCCCTGAGACAACAGCAGCAAAAGACATATGCTCCGCACATTACTGACCGTAGTAGTAAAAAACATATTAGAAGTGAGTCTATTGCCAATACCTTTACAGAATTCTATCACAAACTATATAACCTGACCCAATACTGCTGCGCTTGTATTCCACAGGTATCCAACACGCTCATGTAGGGAAAGAAACACATAAAGAAGGAACGTCTGTGCGTGCGTCCAAGCTCCGCCCTACGCGTTTCGTCACGGGGCGTGACTCATCAGGGGCTGCTGCAGCCCCTGATGAGTCACGCCCCGTAACGAAACGCGGTGGGCGGAGCTTGGACGCACGCACAGAAGTTCAGGAAGCGAGGACTTTGCTACACCAGGCCGGCGGACGCGCTGAGGTTACGGTGCAGTACTTCTATATGATATGCTATACAACAAGAATTTACACTGTAAGCAGAATCTTAGCAGGTTTTAATGTTTTAATAAACTGGATTACGTGATGTTCAATTTTACATTGGCTCTAGGAATCTTTTTGATGGCAATGGCTGCCGGGGTCTATGCTTATTAGCAAGAAATTTGAGGGTAAGCGGCCACTTCATAGGGAGAGGTGGAGGCTGCTTTCTGGCACGTTTGGGGCCTATTCACTTGCTCTGGTAGTGTGTGAAGTTACACTAGGGGTGAGACAGTCTGTACGTTACACCCTATGTTCCTTCTTTATGTGTTTCTTTCCCTACATGAGCGTGTTGGATACCTGTGGAATACAAGCGCAGCAGTATTGGATCATTTAAAGTGTGCAACGCCTACACAGAGGACACTGTTTGCAGCTGCTCGGACTTTTAACCAAGTACTTTTTAATCGTGCGCAGCACTATCTATGAATTTGTATATAACCTGACCCGAGATGCAGAAGGGAAAGTTAGGGCCCCAAACCTATCAGATATTAAGGACTACATCATCCGTTCCAATATGCCCAAATTATCAGAAGACATGAAAGATAGTATGGAGGCTCCATTTACGGAAAGTGAGATCCGAAAGATCATCATGGGCCTTAAAACAGGAAAGGCTCCAGGGCCGGACGGATTCCCTGCCGAGTACTACAAAAAATTTAGAGGCACGCTTTCTCCCTATCTTTGCAAAATGTTTAATAGGTTAGCAGAAAGGGAACCAAAAGTGACTTTCCTGGCTCAGTCTCTGGAGTCACGGTTTTACGGTAATAGCCAAACCAAATAAGGACCCGGCTGCCTGTGGAAGCTACAGGCCTATCTCACTACTCAATATTGATGTCAAAATTTTCGCCAAAGCTTTAGCAAATAGACTAGCAGAGCACATGGGGTTTTTAGTTCATTGGGACCAGGTTGGCTTTATACCACAGAGGGAAGCCAGGGACAATACGATCAGGGCCTTGATCTCCTCCAGCTCACCCGCTTGGCTAAAAGCCCATGTATGGTACTATCCACGGATGCCGAAAAAGCATTTGACCGGGTGGGCTGGGGGTGGATACAAACGGTCATGCAGCAAATTAACCTAGGGGAGAGAATGCTATCCTGCATTAATGCACTATATACTAACCCATCGGCAAAGGTTAAAGTCAACGGGATCCTATCCAATTCCTTACAGATTACTAACGGTACTCGGCAGGGATGTCCTCTATCTCCCCTAATCTTTGCTCTCGCCCTGGAGCCTTTCCTCTGTACAGTAAGGGGAAACCCTGACATCACAGGCCTTCAAGTAGGACGTACTACCCATAAGGTTGCAGCCTACGTGGATGACCTTTTGTTCTTCCTAACCCATCCAGTAATCGCACTACCCAACTTAATCACAGAATTCAAACGTTTTGGTAGGCTATCCTTCTTCCAAATCAATTTTGACAAATGTGAAGCCTTTAACGCGGGCTTACCCACTGCGGAAGTCGAACACATAAAATAAAACTTTCCCTTTAAATGGAACCCGAAAGCCATCCATTATTTAGGCACATACATTAGAGACTCCCTCAAATCTGTTTATAAGCTTAACTTCCCCACAATTTTTAATACAATCTCCAAGGACCTGGAAAACTGGGACTTTCCCAACCTCTCTTGGTTCGGAAGAATATCTGTAATAAACATGAACATCATGCCTAGATTACTGTACCTATTCCAAACCCTACCAATTAAAATTCCCTTACAATTCATCCAACATGCACAATCAGTCTTTAACAAATATGTTTGGAAGCACAAACCTCCGCGCCTCAAACGAGAAATCCTCTTCAGCCCCAAGCATAATGGGGGAGTGGCACTTCCTAGTGTGCAAAAATACTATTTTGCATCCATTCTTACTAGAGTGGTGGACTGGGGCAGACATCAAGACCACAAACAATGGGTTGAGCTGGAAACCTCTTTATCTCCATACCCTCTGTCCAGATTAATTTGGACCACAGACAAGCCTAAACTCTCTTGGGGCCTGCTACCTCTCTGCCACTCTACCCTGGTCACCTTCCACAGGGCAAATAAAATTCTAAACCAAGCACCTAGCCCCTCCCCATTACTCCCAATCTCAGACAATCCTACCATAGGGGAAAACTGCGCAGATTTTAGAAGAGATTCCCTACGTAGGTCTAGAAAGGTGTGCTTCTCTGAGATGTGCAATGGGGATAGATGGGCCTCCCTAGAAGATCTTAAGAGGAGGCAAAATACTATGTCAATACTCTGGTGGGAATATTTCCAGTATAGGCACTTCCTCACCCATAATGGTATCCAACCCTCCCAATTGAGGCGTAAAACTGAGTTTGAAGACTTCTGCACAGCTCTAGGACCTGTCAGGAAAACCCTATCCTCACTATACTACATGATGACTTCTTTGGCTGCACCGACATTATCCTTTATGCAGGGGTGGGAACGGGAATTAGGACCCTCTCCTTAGAGCAGAAGACCACAATTTGCACACACACTCATAAATCTTCGAGGTCGGTTAGAATACAGGAAGTGAACTATAAAGTGCTCGCGCGATGGTATTTTACCCCTGTCAGATTGCATGATATCTCCCCGGAAAAGTCTGACTTATGCTGGCGTTGCCAAAGTGAAAGAGGCACTTTGTTACATATTATGTGGTCGTTTCCAATCATATTGGATTTCTGGAAGAAAATTGAAAGACTCCTTAAGGCTGTCACAGACAGGCCAGTTCCATTCACACCGGAATTCTACCTCTTACATCTTAATGATTGGAAAACAAAAAATTATAAGCGATCAGTGGTCGGACACATTCTAAATGCGGCAAAGTGCCTCACAGTAAGACATTGGAAACAAACAACCCCCCCCCCAGGCATAGAAGAATTAGTCAGGGAATTAGACTTTGTGGAACGGATGGAGGATCTTGCTTCCGTAGCTTCTAATAGTGCAGAGGCATACAAAAAAACATGGTCCTTCTGGAACTACTTTAGAGCTTGCGGGGAATTTCAACAGATCCTGAATGACTTGTGACTAAAACGATTTGGCTAACCATAAAAACAAAGGGTGGCCCTTAGGCGCGCAAAGGTAAAGCAATTGCTCAGTTCAAGTTCCATATGTATTTTTAAGTAGCAGATGGGGGACCTGGCGACCAGAGGACGTGGGGGGGGGGGGGGATGGGGAAGTTCTCGGGGAATTTAGTTAAAATTACTTTGCGGGGAAATCCAATCTTATGGGCACAGCTATGCTTGACTCTTTATTCCTTTTATGCTTACCATATATACAGTTGTCCTTATATATAACATGTTAATACATCTTTGGTATTATTACAGGCTTATGTACGATTCAACGAACTTTTCATCTAAGGGCAGCTAACTTTTCGTCATAGCAAAATGTGCCTTAAACTAGAAGTGTGTTATTTGTTCAAAAATGTAATACTGTACCATGTTTTTCCCTGTGAAATGAAAATAAAGAATATACAAAATTTCTTTTTTTGCATTCACATCCCTCGTGCATGCTAAGTAGACATTTTTAACTAATTGTGCGAGGGGGGGGGGGGGGGGGACATTAATCAAAGGACATGTATGTGATATGTCTGAGCACAAATGTTAAAAACATTTTTGGGAAATTATTTTGGAATTTACAAGTTGGAATCCCAATTTTGACTTTCAACTTGAAATTGTGGAACTCCAATTCCAAAGGTTTGCTGCCATTAAACCAAAAAATTACCATTCAGGTTTAATGCTTTAACGACTAACGGGACATAGTTTTCTGGCAAGCTTTCAAAACTTTCCACATGACATCTGGGGATGGGAGCCGTAAGGCGTTAGTCACACTGTACAGCGAGGCTGAAGAGAGGAGTGAAGGGGATGTGTTGCTACCTCTGCTGACGACAGGTAATGTGTGATTTTTCCACTGCCACACTCTGCATCTGAAAGTGGCCCCCCGCCGCACTGCGATGGCAGGGGTTGCAGGGGCTATTGTTTCACCCCTGGTGGCTTCCATGCTTTTTCCTTTTACATCACCAGTAGAGATGGCCCGAACCTCCAATTTTCGGTTCGCAAACTTCTGCAAAAGTTCGGTTCGCGCGAACTTTCACGATCCGCAATAGACTTCAATAGGGAGGTGAACTTGGAAAACTAGAAAAAATGATGCTGGCCACAAAAGCGATGGAAAAGATGTTTCAACGGGTCTAACACCTGGAGGGGGACATGGCAGAGTGGAATACATGCCAAAAGTCCTGGGGAAAAATCTGGATTTGATACAAAGCAGCGTTTTAAGGGCAGAAATCACATTGAATGCTAAATTGCAGGCCTAAAGTGCTTTCACACATCTTGCATGTGTATACATCAATCAGGGAGTATAATCCCTCCTTCTCCTCCTCCTCCTGTCTTGTCTTCCAGGGATTTGTAGGATGTGAAAAGCCAGCTTACATACATTGGCTGGGAATTAAACCCAGGTCAACTGCTTGGAAGGCTGCTATGCTCACCACTATACCACCAACGCTACATGCTGAAGCCAGCCTAGCATGTACCATTGTGATATACCCAAGAGAAAAATGAGCTTGCTTAGGGATTTGCAGGATGTCAAAAGCAACCTCACATACATTGGCCAGGAATCAAACCCAGGTCAACTGCTTAGAAGGTAGCTATGCTCACCACTATACCACCAACACTACATGCTGACGCCAGCCTAGTATGTACCATTGTGATATACCCAAGAGAAAAATGAGTTTGCTTAGGGATTTGTAGGATGTCAAAAGCAACCTCACATACATTGGCAGGGAATCAAACCCACCTCAACTGCTTAGAAGGCAGCTTGGCTCACCACTATACCACCAACACTACATGCTGAAGCCAGCTTAGCATGTACCATTGTGATATACCCAAGAGAAAAATGAGCTTGCTTAGGAATTTGTAGGAGGTCAAAAGCAACCTCACATACATTGGCCAGGAATCAAACCCAGGTCAACTGCTTAGAAGGTAGCTATGCTCACCACTATACCACCAACACTACATGCTGACGCCAGACTAGCATGTACCATTGTGATATACCCAAGAGAAAAATGAGTTTGCTTAGGGATTTGTAGGATGTCAAAAGCAGCCTCACATACATTGGCCAGGAATCAAACCCACCTAAACTGCTTAGAAGGCAGCTATGCTCACCACTATACCACCAACACTACATGCTGATGCCAGCTTAGTATGTACCATTGTGATATACCCAAGAGAAAAATGAGCTTGCTTAGGGATTTGCAGGATGTCAAAAGCAACCTCACATACATTGGCCAGGAATCGAACACAGGTCAACTGCTTAGAAGGCAGCTATGCTCACCACTATATCACCAAAACTGCATGCTGAAGCCAGCCTAGCATGTACCATTGTGATATACCCAAGAGAAAAATGAGCTTGCTTAGGGATTTGTAGGATGCCAAAAGCAACCTCACATACATTGGCCAGGAATCGAACCCAGGTCAACTGCTTAGAATGTAGCTATGCTCACCACTATACCACCAACACTACATGCTGACGCCAGACTAGCATGTACCATTGTGATATACCCAAGAGAAAAATGAGTTTGCTTAGGGATTTGTAGGATGTCAAAAGCAACCTCACATACATTGTCCGGGAATCAATCCCAGGTCAACTGCTTAGAAGGCAACTATGCTCACCACTATACCACCAACACTACATGCTGACGCCAGCTTAGCATGTACCATTGTGATATACCCAAGAGAAAAATGAGCTTGCTTAGGAATTTGTAAGATGTCAAAAGCAACCTCACATACATTGGCCGGGAATCAATCCCAGGTCAACTGCTTAGAAGGCAGCTATGCTCACCACTATACCACCAACACTACATGCTGACACCAGCCTAGCATGTACCATTGTGATATACCCAAGAGAAAAATTAGCTTGCTTAGGGATTTGTAGGATGTGAAAAGCCAACTCACATACATTGGCCGGGAATCAAACCCAGGTCAACTGCTTAGAAGGCAGCTATGCTCACCACTATACCACCAACGCTACATGCTGAAGCCAGCCTAGCATGTACAATTGTGATATACCCAAGAGAAAAATGGCTTGCTTAGGGATTTGTAGGATGTCAAAAGCAACCTCACATACATTGGCCGGGAATCGAACCCAGGTCAACTGCTTAGAAGGCAGCTATGCTCACCACTATACCACCAACACTAGTCATCTCTAGCATTCCATTCAGGCGCACTCTCACTGTTGTCACAGTGCGCCTGGTTACCACGGCCCTCGCGCACTGCACCCGCTGTGTTGATAGTGGTTAGGTATGGGCACGACTGCTTGTCAGCGCTACCCCGCTTATGTCTTTGGAATCCTGCGTTCTTTGGGTGGACTTGGAGTACAATGGTTTAGCGATGGTGAAGTAGAGTCACACTATTTTTCTACAGATCAGACTTATGCTATACTGCCATTTGTTTATATTTGGTGAGGGGGAGTGGTGTTCTATAATTTGAAGCCACCTATTATAACTGCAGGGTGGAGTTTGCATACCACATCTGTTGCAGTCCCCCATTGGGACTGATTGTGTCATGTGACTTGCTATGATTGGTCTGTCCTGATCTTTATGTTGTTATATACTGTATATGAGTATGTTTGCTGTTTCACATTAGGCTGTGTGCAGGGCATGTTCTAGACTTTTTGCTGCCTGAGGCAAACTAGTGAGGATGCGCCCCCCCTAACACCCCCCCCCCCCTCCCCCGATTTGGAATGATCGCACAGAAGAGTTACTCTGCTTCATTTAATGTTCTCACATGACATGCTGCAGCGCAAAACTGTCTGGCTGTGAGTCTGTGACAAACAGATTGCTCAACCTCAGCCACTCCATTCCTCCTCAGGAAGGTACACACAGTACAAAACTGCTGCCCCTGTAATCTCTGCGTCTGATGCAAATGTTTCACCTTTCTTCATGAGAGAACTGGCCCTGGCTGTAAGGCGTGAACAAGGGCAGAGTCCCAAAACAGATAGCCGTAGCCCTTTTTATTGATGCAGTGACGGATCCTTTGTAGAGTGTGAGTTTATCATTGGGCCCCTTCAAGCACTTGATATGTAACAGTTGATATGGAGAACCTAAACCTGCCAAGGACAGTTGCAGTGATATGGTACCCATACACGGTACAATTAAAACGTTCGATTTTCCAGTTTTTTCGACCCAAACTAGCGAATCGAATGAAAGTTAAAAATAATCTTTTTTTTTCGATCAAGAAAAACGAACGATTATACCGCTTTTTTTCATTAAAATCTGATCGTGCATGTTGGAAAAATCTTTATATTCGATCTAACGGAATTATCGAACTAAATTATCTGATCGAAAAAAAAATAATGAAAAATTGCACCATTTATGGACATGTTTAGAGAGGTGTGAACAGGGGGAAGAACTGTAGGTATAACTGCATTATTGCACCGGGGGGTTTGTCTGCACACCCCCTCCCCTCGCCCCATCATTGGTGTGTTTGCTCCCAGGATGTGCATTGTGCACTATAGGTAAGTAAGTAACGCAGAAGTAGAGCATCTATCCTTTGGGGGGGGCAGCATGGATGGTCCTCCCTAGGCGTAGGCCGCGTCTGTGGGGTGTACCGTCCATGGGTTCTTCTCGCTCCCCCCCCTCCCCCAGAGGGGCAGTTGTGGCACTCCCGGGCAATGGTTGCTTTGTGGGGGTGTCTGCACTGCCCCCCATTTCTTGGGGGCACAATGAGGCCTACACGTGGCGCCCCTGTTGAGATGCAAAGTTTTGCGTGGGCCAACTCCTGCAGGAATGGCAGGGAGGTAGCCTTAGATCCTGCATATTCTGGTAGGCGAATGCAGCATGCAAACGCTTTGCCATTTTAATTAGACGAGAGTCAGTTTAAATTAGTCAATAGACTTGAGGCAGCCAGTATATAAGTCAGGTGAAGACTGGTTAGATGCACACACCTTTCACTCTTCTCTAGTATGCATTGAATAACTGTATTATTACCAGCATAGAAAAGAAAACCTGAGACTTAACAAGTCTCAGGTTTTATACGTATCTGGGGTTTCCTCCAGCCCGCTTGAGGCCGCTCGGTCCCTCGCAATCTCCCCGGGCCGCTCCGGTCCCCCACTGAAGGGCGCGGTACACTGGCCGCATTGCTCCTTGTTGCGCATGCCCCCTTCACGCTCCCGTGACTTTAAGCAAACTACCGCAAATGAAGGAGAGACGCTCGTGGGCTTCTCTGGTCCAATCTCAACATCTGCACAAACTGTTGCTAGTCTGCTGGGTTCAGCAGGGCCAAAAAGGCAGAAGCAAAGTCTTTTAGTAAAGTCGTTTCATTAGATCTTTCTGTACTAATGTTTACCGAAGGACACCACCAGAGAATGCAGACACACAGCCTTCAGATACAAATAACCGACTCCGGCTTTATTTGCAATATAGTTGTTATTCTGGTGATCCAGGCAACTCAACAGTATGTTATTATAAAGACTATAAATTATAGATCAGTTTATTATTAAAGGAGAAAACACCCTTCACAGTGTTATTAACGATTTCAGCCCGCGGGTATTTTTCACCTTATGCATCAGAGTAATTTTCACCTCCCATTCATTCACCAATAACTTTATCACTACTTAACACAATGAATTGATCTATATCATGTTTTTTTCCACCACCAATTAGGCTTTGTTTGGGTGGTACATTTTCCTAAGAATTATTTTTTGCTAAATGCATTTTCACAGGAATATTAAGAAAAAAATGGCAAAAATTCATTATTTCTCGGTTTTTGGCCTTTATAGCTTTAAAATAAAGCATGCTACCATAATTAAAACCTATGTATTTTATTTGCCCATTTGTCCCAGTAATTACACCATTTAAATTAATTACACCATTTAAATTATGTCCCTATCACAATGTATGGTGCCAATATTTTATTTGGAAATAAAGATGCATTTTGTAAGTTTTGCGTCCATCACTATTTACAAGCTTATAATTTAAAAAATGTTCATAATATACCCTCTTCACATGCATATTAACCTGTTGCCGACAGCTCCACGCCAATTGGCGTGAGCAGTGCAGCAGCCTCAGGACCGCTCCACGCCAATTGGCGTAAACGGCTCTCTATGGGGCTAGCAGGAGATTGCGTGCATGCTGCGCCTTCAGTCTCCCAGCGGCGATCGCTGCTGGGAGACTGTAAAAGGCGAAATCAGCGTCTATAAACCTTGTACAGTGCTGCGATCTGCAGCAGCGCTGTACTGGGGACTGTTACTGCAAAAGTGATCTGCTGTCATAGGCTGAAGCTTATGACAGCCGATCACGCTGATTGGCCGGTGGGGGGAGGGAGGGAGAGAGCCGGATAAAAATTAAAAAAAATAAGCAATTTTATTTAAAAAATAGCAAAATTAAATATTGATAAAAAAAATAAACAATTGGAGAGCGATCGGACCCCACCAACAGAGAGCTCTGTTGGTGGGGGGGAAAAAAGGGGGGGGGGGGAATCACTTGTATGCTGACCTATTAAATAGCCCACAATTTAATAGTTGACTTGTTTTTGTTCCCAATTGCTTCAATATCCCTAACAGTTAAATGTCAAATATTTAGTAGCAGAGTTCTGTACGGATACATTGCTAGCTTACAGGTTTGTAGGCTAGAGATGTGTTCCATTGCTACATAGTGGGGAGGTGGGACAATGTGCCACTCACAATGGAGTAGAAGGGGTAAGACCGAGATGACCTTGCACTCCAGATCTCTCAATAATGTGTCGTGGAGGATTGGGACCACGGCACTTAGATTCTCAACAGAAATAGCCTGGCCAGGGGCGTAACTAGTAATCACTGCGAAACTTTGGATGGGGCCCCCTCCCGCCAACCACCCCCCATTCCCCCCTACTTTCTGCACAGGTAAACTGAACCAATGTTTTTCAATTGGCTAGTGCACATTTTAATGTGTTTTCCCCATGCAGATAAAAATTTACAGCAGTGCAGGAATTTCTCTATCAATTACATTAGCGTCTGTTATAAACCCTGCATGTTTTCACACATACAGACAACATTCGTGTGCAGAAAATGCATACAGAAAACGGACAGATGAATGTGCTCCCAGCCTCAGCATATTACACTCACTCTGTCCATCTCTGATTGAGCAGAACTGGCTCTGCAGACTTCTCCAGCATCACTACTATACAGAGCACTTGGGGAGAGGTAGAGAGATTGGGGACTGGGCGCTGTACACAAGACCCTGCTGCACACTGAATAGGGGCTGTTTACAAAACTTTGTATGATTTGTTACCAGTGGCTGAGCATATGCAGTGATTACAACAATTGTGCAGGGAGTTTTTTCCTCTCCATGTCCTTAGTTGTCAGTCTCTCAGGACGGGGCCCCCTGTGGCTTCTGGGACCCATGTGGCTGCATGTTTTGCAGGGTCTGTTGTTATGCTCCTGCCTGACTGGCTGCCTCAATGGAGAAACATCCAGCGTGAGTGCGAGGATTAAAGCAAACCTGTGAGATCTGTAGGAGTAAAAGTTTGATACCTCCATAGATGGAAGTCCATGGATACTCCAGAGACTATCCAAGTCCTCCTGCTGATCCTCCTGCTGATCCAGTGCTGCTGGACCCTCTAAAAGTTTGCCTTGTACCGGTTCAGTAGCTCGGACTCTCTCTTGCTCCGTAGCAAAATCTATACCCGAGTGGCTCCGTGCTACTGTGCAGGCATGATGGGTCCTGTGCCTCTTCAGTGCGGCCACATTGTTCATGAACGGGACTACTTGCACCATTCAGCAAGCATCCATCTGAAAATGGCGCCTGTGAATAATGGCACACAGTGTTGCCGCTAACCCGTTTGCCGCTTATCGCTATTTAACGTTAAAGCCTTATTGTTATTTAGCGTTAAAGCCTTATCGTTATTTAGCGTTAACACACAGAACCCTCTCTGTACCTATCCCTAACCCCTAAACCCCCCCGGTGGTGCCGAACCCTAACCACCCCCCTGGTAGTGCCTAACCCTAAGACCCTCCCTGGTGGTGTATATTGTACTGTAACTATACCTAACCCTACTCTCCCACAGAACCCTCCTTGTACCTAACCCTAACCACCCCCTTGGTGGTGCCTAACCCTAAGACGACCCTGGTGGTGCCTAACCCTAAGACCCCCCCCCCAGTGGTGCCTAACCCTAACCTTGACAGTGTTACATTAAATCCATTTACCGTTTTGCAGTTAAATAACGTCTGCAGTTTGGCTTATGTAGGGCGCTATTGATAAATAACGTTAGTGTGTGCCACTATTGATAAATAACGTTAGTGTGTGCCACTATTGATAAATAACGTTAGTGTGTGCCGTTTTTCTTCTTTTTTCCCTGTGCGCCCTTATTAAGCAGTACTAACGATAAATAGCGATAAGCGTATCTTTTTAATGCGGCGCCATTTTTATGCATAGGCGCTGTGCGCCATTATTCACTGATCCCATTCAGCAAAGCCCCTGTTCAGAAGGTTCTGGGGTCCCAGTATTGGATGAGTTGAGGTAAGGGGAGAGGGGGAGACCTCTGGAAGATCCGGAGGCTTCCCTCTACCAAGGTAAGTACCCATTTGAAGCACTTTTCCCCCTCCAGGTACTCTTTAAGTGGATTACAATTAACTTTAACTGTCTGGGTATTTCCTTCACCTCATTAAGTTAGTTAGAGAGATGAAACACCTTCTAAAAAGTTGTCCAGTTGAACCTACCTTACTTATTCTTTGGATACACCAAAAATCAGCCCCCTTAGGGACATAAAAGTGGACTTAAGCCTGTTATATACTTTTAATTATGATTGGCCAATTACTGACCAATTTTTCAACTTTAGAATGAGAGTCAACAGATATTGAATACTATCAGCAGATTTTACACTTTAATAGCTTAGAAGTGAAGGAGGAGCACAAGTTTTGAGGAAGTACAAGTTTTTGTGCAGTAGGTCAGCAAAGCATTTCATGATCTGAAAAAACCCTCATGTCCAACAACACAAATATGAATCTCTATTGCCCAGAAAACTGTCTGTTTGTGAAATATTACAGCTGAACACAACATCAAATAAATAAGCGGCTTCCCTCTTGCCACCTGTGTACAAATTGGCCAATACATAAATGTCAAACTTTGCCTTCGTCTGATAAATACGGCATTTAAGTTGTCGGCATGGACTTCTTCGCAAACAATCAATAAATAGCAGACATCCTCTGTCTTCTGGAAGAAAGGTATCGCTGTAGGCAACTGGCAGTTTAACACCATTATGTATCATCCCTCGTATGGATTCAAATGTTTGGGCTGTCAATTATTTTTATAACCAGCCAAAAACAATCCCAACTGGCAAATTGACGAGCTCAAGGATTAAAATGTAAAACTGATGTCCAGTTGCATAGGCAGATAAACAGTTTGCTTGTTAAAGGATAACTGTCAGGCACAATTATGTAGATCTGATATCTGCACTACGGGCTTAAGGTATAACCTACTACACAAAATGTCATAGACATGTTGTAGGCTTTATTAAATTAGCTGTAGCCACGGATGGTGTTTCCTGTGATGCTAAACAAGACATTTATCATTCAAAGCAAACTGGGAGTCTTCAGAGGGTACCAAAGGCTGAGAAGATTATAGCACTTTGTCCGGCACTCAGCATGGTCCTACTGACACAAAGCATTAAAGTCCAACTGCAGACATAAGTTTCTGAATATAAGATGCTCCAGACTATAAAATGCACCTAAGTTTGGAGGTAAAGAAAAATCAGGGAAAAAAATAAAAATACTAAAACTAGGGCATCTATAGTGCAGGGGCGTCTTATGGACCTTCTCCCCAAAAAACTCTCTAAACTACTCTGTCTAAGCTACACTACACAGCTACACTACATTAATCCCTGCTGTCCCACCAGCTAAACTACACTGCACTACACTACACTGCACTACACTACACTACACTGCACTACACTGCACTACACTACACTACACTGCACTACGCTACACTGCACTACGCTACACTGCACTACCCTACACTGCACTACGCTACACTGCAGTGCACTACACTACACTGCACTACACTACACTGCACTACGCTACACTACACTGCACTACACTACACTGCACTACACTGCACTACACTACACTGCACTACACTACACTACACTGCACTACGCTACACTGCACTACGCTACACTGCACTACCCTACACTGCACTACGCTACACTGCAGTGCACTACACTACACTGCAGTGCACTACACTACACTGCACTACACTACACTGCACTACGCTACACTACACTGCACTACACTACACTGCACTACGCTACACTGCACTGCACTACACTACACTGCACTACACTACACTACACTCCACTACGCTACACTGCACTACACTACAGGCTTTTCTATTAACCGCTAAAGTCAGCACACAATTACACAAAAATAACAACAAAAATTACGCAAAATTACAAATCATTACAATTACATACAAAATTAATTACGATTTTTCAAAACATTTTGCATTATGATTACAATGCGTAATTGCGAGTTGCAATGCATGATTACGCATAGGCGTAATTTCTGCTCATCACTATGTATGGGACAATACCCCAAACAAGGATACAGACTGCAGCAAACACCCAACACAGAATCAAAACCTTCTCAACTCTTTAACGGAGCTCAAACTTTAAGCCGAATTCAGCCACAAGTCCAGAAGCAATAATAGACTCCATAAAGGCAGAATACTGGATGAGACAAATGGAGTGTCTGCCTCCGGGGAAAGCAGTAATAAACACACTGACAATACCAAATATTGGCTACTACACACAAATAGAAAACGTTCCCAGCTATTCCCAGGCACTGCCTGTAATTGGCTGTTACTGCTGGCAGGCATTTATAGTTGTGACCGTCTCATTTTCATACCTCTTTGATGAATTGCTCAAGAATTCGAGGTCCACTCCTTTCAATATTCATCCCTTTTTTACTGTTTCATCTTATTACTTTCCATGTGGGGATTCCCATGTCTCTCTTCGCTCTGATAGACAGAAGATCCCTTGGTAGATCCTCAGTCGTGTGATGTTTTGTGCCTGCTTTGCTAAAGGCATCCCGAAGATTTAAGATTTGTTCTACTTTTGCTTCCCATTCATGTGCATTATCATCAAAAAATTAAAATAATGTTTCTGCTGCATACTACGACCTCCCCAAAAATGTGCTCACTTCCACTAAAATGAAATACAGTGGGACCTGAGCTCCGTCCAGCTGGCTTTTCTTGATTTGCCCCCTGCTTATCACCACCATGTTTACTGACTTAAAGTGGGCTGTAACATTTAAAAATAAAAAGTTGCCAAAAATTAGGTAGTGCCCCAAATGTATTTCTAAAATAGATCCCAATTTATCCCCCATTTTTTTTTCTTTACCTGGTCTGGGTGCCGTTGCCGAACTGCAGGAACTGTGCAGTGCCAGCAGGATTGTGGGAAGTGTCATTTTCTTTAGCTACAGTAACAAGCTTATCTCAGCAAGCAAATAACAAAAAGCTTCCAATTTCGGATAAGATAAGGACACTGTGACGGTAATTGAATAATATTTTTGAAATGTAAGTCAGGAACAGCTCCCAACACATTTCCCTCGGCAAGTTCTGCTTAGTCAGTTTTAAAAATCTCACACTTGCCTGCAAAATTGAAATGGAAGAGCCTAATTAAATTATATGGGGGCTCTAACTAATTATGTTGTTTATGAGGAAAACTGCTAATTATGTTGTTTGAGGTGGGGTGTCACTGCTAATTATGTTGTTGAGGGGGCACACCGCTAATAATGTTGTTTGGGGGGAAGGGTGTTGCTGCTAATTATGTTTTTTTGGGGACATGCTGCTTAATCAAATAAGTGGTTGTTGTGGAAATTAAACAGTCCATATTCTTATGGCTGCAAAATTGAAATGAAAATGAAATTTTTGCTAACATCAAATTACTGAAAAGGTTTGTGCAGCCCTGATACATTTCTAGCAAATTTAAGTATAAAGTAGAATTTCATTTTGAGAAGGTGTCGATGGATTCAGCCTGGCTGGAAACATCTACATAAAATGTATCTGCTTTGAGCGAAATGACCTTTTAAACGTTATAATGGCTTTCCTTATAGTTCAAGCATAATGCATGCTTGATGCAAATGGCATTTCGAGATAAATATATTGGGAAACACATTTACTCATCTCCTAGCTAAAAGCTGAAAAAACAGAATTAGAAAGAAAAGACTTTCTAGGAAGCCAATGATAAGTTTGTTAATTAGTGTTTTCCATTCCGTTGTCTGGCATTTACTGCTGGATAAATTAATAAATCTAAAGTGTGCAGGGATGCCTTGCACTGTGTAACCCCAGGCTGCCCTTATCTCGCGTCACCCAGCGATGCGCCTGCCAGTGGCAATTTATGGCGGGTAAACGATTGCCTGGATGAGCAATCAAGCACAATAGGTGCATAGGGCGATACTCTTGCTTGTGCATATCTGTATTAGGTCATGCAGGAATAGATGACATGGGTAAGCGAAGCTTGTTTAGTTAACAATGCAAATTCCGCCTGTTTATTCAATATATTTTTCTTTATGTTGATGTGTTCTGTGCCTTCAAAGGGCTCAGCGGGCAGACATATAAAAATATGCTCAATGTGCAAATCCCTGATCTCCGCTGAGACCTGCCCCACTTAGGATTAAAGTGGCGGCTGGCGCACAAGATACCATTTAAAGGCTTTGCTGTCGAAAACTAATTTAAAAGGCATTTACAAGTCTGAATCCTATACTTTTCATTTACTTTTTTTGTGACGTCTGCAGAAGTAGCTGTACAACAAGATGCAGACCGGGCACTGTCTCTTTACTCGCATTTATTTCCAATACGATACAGCCATCAAAACAGAAACAGCTCAGCATGATGTACAAATCAAACCTGGTGCTGTTACATGTGCTCGGGTGGATAGAGGTAGAGTACCCAGAGGATGATAGAACGGGCACTAAAGCCATTTCGTGCTGTCATGGCGCTTGCTCACATGCTTGTCCGTGCTAAAGGCGGCGCATCTGAGCCTCCGGGTTGAAGTCCAGTGGCTCCGCCCTGAGCACCAACCATTGGCCCACAGACCAGAATAAAGTAGAAGTATAGGAAGGTGAAAGGTCGCCTATACCAGCGATACCATGATTCATATAGTGCGAACATTGAATATAAGTTAACATTGTTTTCAGTGTTGCTTGCAAATTTTCGCCAAAGTCATTTTCGCATCGAAAATACCATTTTCAATTTTGCAGAATTTTCACGAAAATAAGCTTAAATTTTCACTTTTTTACCCAAATAGCAAAATTAAAGGAAAAGTGCCATATTTTTGCCCAAATAGCAAATTTCAAAAATAGCTGCTATATTCGACATGTGCTTAGCATGAAAATTCGAAAATTGATAGGAAGTAATGTCTTCTCTCCCCATATTAGGCCTCTCATGATTCTTAGCAGCGGATTTGACCCAGGAACCAGATAACTGCAACCAATCAGACAACAGACAGCCCCCTGAGTATAAGAATAGCTCTCGACACACCAGCCTCTGTTGGGAAGACTTAGTGGATGTGATAGGAGTAGAGAGAGCTTGCAGTCTACTGTGTGATTGTGGTTTGAAAATCTCCAAAAATACAAGTTACAGCAGGCTAGATTGTACTTGTATTCTAAAACAAGTCTTTTTTATTTTTTCTGTGCTCAGTGTATTTTATGTAGAAGCAGAGGGTGATATACTGTTACTGTCACTGGTCACTGTGTACTGTAGTGTGTCTGTGCCACAGTACAAGCTACATACTAGATATAATATTACAATAACAATAACAATAACAATAATATTTATATAGCGCTTTTCTCCCTGGGGACTCAAAGCGCTGTGACCCTGCATTATGCAGTCTCAAAGGCTCGGGAAAAGAGGTGAGTTTTTAGCCTTTTTTTAAAGCTGTCCAGAGAAGGAGCCTCTCGTACTGATTGTGGAAGTGAGTTCCATAGAGTAGGGGCTGCATAGGAAAAGGCCCGAGCACCAAATGTTAAGTGTATCCTGGGAATAACCAGCTTCATCTTGTTGGCAGAGCGAAGGGTGCGTGGAGGGGCATAAAGTTCCAATAGATCCGCTATGTATTTGGGTCCCATGTGGTGTAGAGCCTTGAATGTCAGCAGGCAGATCTTAAAATTGATTCTCCATTTTACTGGCAACCAGTGAAGAGTTTGCAGTACTGGGGTGATGTGTGAGCTGCGGGGGGCATTGGCTAGGAGTCTGGCTGCAGCATTCTGTACTAGCTGTAAGGGGCGCAGAACCATATCTGTAGATCCGATTAACAGGGCGTTGCAGTAGTCTAGGCGGGAGGATACAAATGCGTGAACCAGGGCAGGTAGGTCTTCAGCTGGGATAAGGTGTTTTATTTTCGCTATATTTCTTAGATGGAAGAAGGAAGACTTGACGACAGCTGATACCTGCTGTCTGAGTTTTAGATTTCCATCCAGGATCACCCCAAGGTTTCGCACAGAGTCTTTATACTGTACAGTATCTCCCCCAATTGCTAGTTTGAGGTGGTGAGCGTTTTGAACTTTATCCATCATGTGTGGACCACCTACCACCAACACCTCTGTTTTGTCAGAGTTCAGCCACAGCCAGCTGGTGTTCATCCAATTTTGTAAATCCACTAGACACGCATTTATGGATGCTGATGGGTCTTGGGTGCCAGGCTTGAAGGACAGATACAGTTGTGTGTCATCTGCATAACAATGGTATCCTAAACCATAGTTCTGGATTATTTTGCCCAGTGGGAGCATGTAGACTGCAAAGAGTAATGGTGATAGTACAGAACCCTGTGGAACTCCATAGGCAAGTGGCACTGGATTAGAGTAGTGTGTGCACAGACATACTTGCTGTGTCCTGCCAGATAGGAAGGTCTGAAACCAGCTAAGAACAGTACCCCTTAGGCCACAGTAATTCTTCAGTCGCTGGATTAGTATTTCATGGTCCACAGTATCAAATGCTGCTGACAAGTCAAGAAGAATCAGAATTGAGCAATCACCCTTGTCACTTGCAGTAAGTAGATCATTCATTACTCGGACTAATGCTGTTTCAGTGCTGTGCCTTTTCCTGAATCCTGACTGAAAAGTATCAAAGATGTTGTTATCTGTAAGCCTGGCTTCTAGCTGGTTGGCGACTGCTTTCTCGATAACTTTTGATAGGAATGGTAAGTTCGCCACAGGTCTGTAGTTGGTTACAGAATCAGGATCTAGTGATGGTTTCTTCAGGAGGGGTTTTATGATTGCTTTCTTTAGTTCTTCTGGGAAAAGTCCACTTTGCAAGGAGCACTGAGTGATTTTGTGAAGTGCTGGCCTGAACAGCGCTGGGCACTGCATTAAGGATCCAGTTGGGCCAGGATCCAGGTCGCAGGTAGTGGGGCGGAGACTTTGAATGAGAATTCCAAAATCTTCTACACTCAGAGTGTCAAAGACTTGCCATGGTGGTACGGTAGTAGGCATATGCAACGTCCAGTGGTCAATTGATGTTGTTGGTGTAATGCTGGCACGGATGGTAGACACCTTGTTTGTGAAGAAGTAATAGTACATCTGTGCAAAGACAAAGCACACAGTATTCTGCATTTCTCTTTTGTTGAGTTTTTTGGGGGTGTGAGATCTCCATTCTCCAAGAATACAAGCAGCTTCAGTAGGCTGCATACTGCATAGTCCTTCTATTCCTTTGTTAAAGAGTAACTGTTAGCCCCCAAAGTGAAATTTAAATCTCTACAGCAATGTTTTATTTAGTATTAAAGTGATCCAAAAAGCCAATGCAGAACTTAAAAATCAATATAATTTTGTTACTATGTAGCCTTTTGCCCAAGCTAAGGACGCAAAGCCGCATATCAGATACTGATGAGCATGCAGAGCATGCCTATGTCTGCCCGACCCCCCTCTCCTCCCCAGGACCAGGTGCCGATCTATTCGCACCACAAACAGCTGACCGCTCTGACAGGGAGAGAGAGCGGCAGCACTTCCAGCGCAGCCACGGTAGAGCAGCCGCCGCCGTGCATCTCTCTCACATGTCTCACATGTGACTCGGCGGCGGCTGCTCTGCGTGGCTGCGTTGGAAGTGCTGCCGCTCTCTCTCCCTGTCAGAGCGGTCAGCTGTTTGTGGTGCGAATAGATCGGCACCTGGTCTTGGGGGGGAGAGGGGGGAGAGGGGGGTCGGGCAGACATAGGCATGCTCTGCATGCTCATCAGTATCTGATATGCGGCTTTGCGTCCTTAGCTTGGGCAAAAGGCTACATAGTAACAAAATTATATTGATTTTTAAGTTCTGCATTGGCTTTTTGGATCACTTTAATACTAAATAAAACATTGCTGTAGAGATTTAAATTTCACTTTGGGGGCTAACAGTTACTCTTTAAGTCTATTTTTTTTAAAAGAAGCAGTGGTTGAGATACTGTTGTTGTGTACTTAGTGTGTCTGTGCCATAGTGCAGGAGTTGTCCGCCATCCAGTGTACTTTCAGAGCAAGCCTTCAGTGCCGCCGCAGGGGTGGCAACAGACAAGCGTACAAGGTTGTCGACAAAATCTGTTGACATACTGCAATTTATACAATTAAATGAAACCTGGATTACTGAACAGTACGAACCTCCCACTGCAGATAGTAGGGAGTCTAGGAACTGCTGTGTAACTTGAACATTTCACTGCTAGACATTTTGATATTTTACAAATAAATATTTGAAACTTTGAAATTATCATAAAAATCTCCTGTGTTATTCTCAGATGGTTAAAGAACTGAAGTGAGAGGTACAGTGTATGGAGGCTGCCATATTCCTGTTAAACAAAACCAGTTGCCTGGCAGTCCTGCAGATAAGTTTGGCTGTTGTAGCATCTGAATTACATCAGAAACAAGCATGCAGATCATTTTGTCAGATCTGACAATAATGTCAGAAACACTTGATCTGCTGCATGCTTGTCCCGGGTCTATGGCTAAAAGTATTAGAGGCAGAGGATTAGCATGATAGCCAGGCAACTGGTATTGTTTCAAAGGAAATAAATATGACAGCCTCCATATTCTTCTCGCTACAGTTGTCCTTTAAAGGACAACTGTAGTGAGAGGTATATGGAGGCTACCATATTTATTTCCTTTTAAGCTATACCACTTCCCTGGCTATCCTGCTGATCATCTACCATTAATACTTTCAGCCTGACCCTAAACAAGCATGCAGCAGATCAGGTGTTTCTGATATTTGTGTCAGATTTCTGACAAGATTAGCTGCTAGATCAAGATCAGCAAGTAATTTGTTGATGGGAAATGTCATAGGTGTCTCCCAAAAAGATAAGACAATGGATAATGGGGTATGCTACAGGCCACCACATATTCATGAAGCTGCAGAACTGCATTTACTACAGCAGATTGAAAAAGCTGCAAGTAAAAATTAGGTCATAGTTATGGGTGACTTCAACTTTCCAGACATTGACTGGGGTATTGAGGCCACCCATTCTGGTAAAAGCAGCAGATTTCTGGCAGCACTACAGGACAATTACTTGACTCAAATGGTAACGGAACAAACTAGGGGGAATGCGTTACTGGATCTGATCATTTCTAATAGACCAGATAATGTATCAAATGTGCAGGTTCAAGAACATTTGTGAAATAGTGATCACAACATGATAAAGTTTGATCTGGTGACTGATAGGCCACGGGGCAGCGGGACCACTAAAACTATGAATTTTAGAAAAGCAAAGTTAAATCAATTCAGGCAGGCACTACGTTTGGTGAACTGGGATAATGTACTACAAGGGGAGGACACTGAAGGGAAATGGCAAGCTTTTAAACTTATTTTATATCAATATTGTAGTCTGTATATCCCATATGGAAACAAAATGTCTAGGAATAAAAAAGGCCTCTATGGATTAATAGAAAGGTTAGAGATAAAATGAAGGGGAAAAAGAATGCCTATAAGGTCCTAAAACAGGAGGGGACCGAGGCTGCATTAAGCAATTGTAAGGAGTACAATAAAAGTTGTAAAAAAGAAATTAGGCTGGCAAAGATTGAAGCTGAAAATCAAATCGCTAAGGATATCAAATCTAACCCAAAGAAGTTTTACAAGTACATTAACTCTAAAAAAGAAAGATTGACTGTATTGGATTCCTAAAGGATGAGGGTGGGAACTCAATGGTGGATGACCAAGGTAAGGCAGAGTTATTAAATGCTTTCTTTGCTTCTGTCTTCACAAGGGAAACATCACTGTTGCAAATTACAGAAGCAGAAGAGTCTCATTCTTCAAATTGTAATATTAAATACTTAACGCAGGAAGAAGTGAAGGCAAGACTAAATAAATTAAAAATAGACAAGGCACCTGGCCCGGATGGCATGCATCCTTGGGTCCTAAGGGAATTAAAGTGAATGTTTACCGGTAAAAAAAAAGTCAGATATTCACCTAAGGAGAGGGAAGGCTCGGTCCTAATGAGCCTTCCCTCTCCTCTCCCGGTGCCCGGTCCCGCGCAGGATCCCCCGTGGCAGTATTCGACCAGTTCGGTCAAATACTGCCACTTCCGCATGCCGAAGGGAGCTTTCAGAAGCCTTCGGGAGCACTCGGGCTCCCGATGACGCGGCCGCTCCATACTACGCATGCGCGAGTGCCCTCTATGACGCGCTCACGCGTACGTAGTATGGAGCGGCCCGTCTTCGGAAGCCCGAGTGCTCCCGAAGACCTCCGAAGTCCCTGCAGTGGCGGACGCGAACGGAGGAGCCAGCGCAGCACCGAGGGCACCGGGAGAGGAGAGGGAAGGTTCATTAGGACCGAGCCTTACCTCTCCTTAGGTGAGTATCTGACTTTTTACCGGTACCCATTGGCTTTAAGTTCAGTTATAAATAAACCCCTTTATCTTATCTTTTGTCACCAGTCTCACAGTGGTCACACGACTTGGGTGAGTGCAGCCCCTAAGGGGGACTCGTCTTGGCTTCTTCTATGATGATTGTTGATGAACTTTGACAAAATATAAGTGAAGTGGAGCGCTATCTATCTATATATCAAGACTATGCAGGGGGGAATTGCTGAACCTCAATAGAGCGCATACACATGAGAGGAGTGAGGCTATAAGTGAAGAAAGGACTGTACTGTATTATTCACTGTGCTTTTGAATTTATCTACCTGTATGGTATTATTGCAGCGCTGTATACTACATACATAGATCTTATCTTTTGTGACTCTCTTTCAACTGGCAGAGTCCCAGTAGATTGGCGTACAGCCCACGTTTTCCCATTATTTAAGAAGGGCAAAAAATCAGATCCAGGAAATTATAGACCTGTAAGCTTAACATCAGTTGTATGCAAACTATTTGGGGGGTTACTAAGAGATACTATACATGATGACTTCATAGTAGAAAATAATCTTATTTCTCAGCTTTAACATGGGTTTACTAAAGACAGGTCCTGTTTGACTAACATGCTCAGCTTTTATGAGGTAGTGAACGCTAATGTGGATATTGGGAATGCTGTAGATGTGATATACTTGGACTTTGCAAAGGTCTTCGACACTGTTCCACAGAAAAGTCTGGTGCAAAAGTTGAGGATGAAAGGACTGGGGAAGAGTCTATGTGCATGGATAGGGAACTGGCTAATGGACAGAAAACAAAGAGTTGTGGTCAATGGATCATACTCAAAATGGGTGACTGTTAGCAGTGGGGTCCCACGGGGGTCTGTACTGGGTTCAGTGCTCTTCAATTTATTTATTAATGACCTAGTAGATGCAATAGTAAGCAATGTTGCTATTTTTGCAGATGATACAAAATTGTGCAGAATCATCAACTCTCAGGAAGATAGGGACATATTGCAACAAGATCTGGATAGGGTGGCTATATGGGCACATAAATGGCAGATGAAATTCAATGTTGAAAAATGTAAAGTCATGCATTTTGGTCGTACCAATGGTCTAGCACCATACAAAATAAATGGGATACAGTTGGGGACATCAAACTTGGAGAAGGACTTAGGAGTACTCATCGACAACAAGTTAAATAATCATACTCAATGCCAAGCCACTGCAGCTAAAGCTAACAAAATTTTGGGGTGCATTAAAAGGGAAATAAAAACTCGAGGAGATGCTAGCATAATATTGCCCATGTTTAACCCTCTGGTAAGGCCACATCTGGAATATGGAATTCAGTTCTGGGCACCACATTACAGGAAAGATATTGCAGTTTTAGAGCAGGTGCAGAGAGAAGCAACACAATTGATACGTGGGATGGAAGGTCTCACTTACCAAGAAAGGTTAGATAAACTGGGTTTATTTAGTCTAGAGAAAAGATGCCTTAGAGGGAATCTAGTTAACATGTATGAATACATCAGAGGGCAAAATAATAGCTTGGCGAATGAGCTTTTTGTCCCTAGGTCTTCTCAAAGGACTAGAGGACATAATCTGTGCATGGAGGAAAAACATTTTAGCCATTTATTTAGGAAAGGGTTCTTTACAGTAAGAGTGATTAAGATGTGGAATGCATTGCCACAGGAATTAGTTATGGCAAATTCTATACCTGCAGTCAAAGGGGGCTTAGATGCTTTCCTTGCGTTGAGGGACATCCATGTCTACAATTACTAGGTAGTGCCCAATGATGTTGAACCAGGGATTTTATCTGATTGCCATCTGGAGTCGGTAAGGAATTTTTTTCCCTTTTGGGGCTCATTGGACAACGCCTTGTAAGGGGGTTTTGCCTTCCTCTGGATCAACAGGGATATGTGAGGGAGCAGGCTGGTGTTGTACTTTGTTCTCTGGTTGAACTCGATGGACGTATGTCCTACCCAAATAACTATGTAACGAACATTTTCAACCCAAATAACTATGTAACTAACATTTTCAACCCAAATAACTATGTAACTATATGATGACGTACTATACAAGAGGTATTATTGTGAAAAAAAAAACATTTCTCAGCTTTTATTTACATTTGAGCAAAAAGTGTCCAGTCCAAAATTATCCATACCATTCTCAATAATCAATAAAAAAGCCTATTACAACTATAAAATGCTTCTTATACTAACAGATCAGTGTTTTGCATGCCTCAACCGGTATTTTTGCCCATTCATCTTTAGCAATGAGCTCCAAATCTTTCAGGTTGGAGGGTCTTCCTGCCATCACCCTGATCTTTAGCTCCCTCCACAGATCCTCAATTGGATTCAAGTCAGGATTCTGGCTGGGCCACTCCAAAATGTTAATGTTGTTGTCCGATAACCATTTCTTCACCAGTTTTGCTGTGTGTTTTGGGTCGTTGCCATGCTGAAATGTCCACTGGTGCCCAAGGCCAAGTTTCTCTGCAGACTGCCTGATGTTTCGTTGAGAATCCTCATGTATTGCTCTTTTTTCATGGTGCCGTTTACTGTGATTAGGTTCCTTGGTCCATTGGCTGAAAAACATCCCCAAAGCATGAGGTGCAGTGTCCGTTGGATTGTCTGCCTTGAGGCATAACCACCAGCAGAGCCCAGATTCACCAGGATGGCCTTGGTGGTGATGCTTGGATTTTTTGTCACCTCTCTCACTATCCTCCTGGCCAGCACAGTTGTCACTTTTGGCGTCTGACCACATCCTCTGAAATTTTCAACAGTGCAGAACATCTTGTATTTTGTAATAATACTTTTCACTGTAGCCACTGGAACTTGAAAACATTTAGAAATGGCCTTGTAGCCCTTTCTTGACTTGTGAGCAGCCACAATGCGCAGCCGCAGGTCCTCACTAAGCTCCTTTGTCTTAGCCATGACTGTCCACAAACCAACTGCAGAGAGCTGCTGTTTTTCACCTGTTGAGTTGATTAAAACAGCTGTTCCCAATTAATCAGGGTAATTAGGATGCTTTAGAACAGCTTGGACTATTTGGAATGGTATAGAACTTTGTTTTTTCCCACAGAGTGTGAGAGTTTGTGAAGGGTATGAATAATTTTGGACTGGACACTTTTTGCTCAAACGTAAATTAAATCTGAGAAATGTTTTTTTTTCCCCATATTTGTTATCCATATATGTTTCCATATCCATATATGTTTTTTTTTTCTATCTATCTATCTATCTATCTATCTATCTATCTATCTATCTATCTATCTATCTATCTATCTATCTATTTATCTATCATTGTGTTTTGTTCTGAATCTGAAGATGAATTTCGTGGATATCACACAGTAAATAGAATACAGATCAGTGTTTTTCAAAGTTGCAAGGTCCATGGACTATTTTACACCAAGTCCCGGATTGACTAACTCTGTCTCTTAGTAGCACAGATACTGTATTTCCCAATTCCCAAGGTAAGTACTTATGGATTACAGTAAAGTCATCCAGGGTCGGACTGGGACACTGGGGGCCCACCAAAGAAATTTCAATCTGGGGCCCACACATCCCATGATTGTGGTGAAAAAAGGGCGTGACCACGCACCAGAAGGTGGGCGTGGTCATGATATATTATGGACAGGATCAAAAGTACATGATCTTAGCAGCATTGTAATTCAGAGACACTGCTGCCCAGCAAAACTTTCCATAGAGTCCCCTCCTTCAATATAAAGTAATGTCCTACTTTGCAGAGGTTGCAGAGGTTGCAACTGCATCGGGACCCTTGGGCCAAAGGGGCCCCGAAGGGCCCTCCCTCAACTTCAGTATTACCTCTCTATTGGTCCTGTGCTCATAATAATTACTTCTATAGATACTTTGAACAGTGGTAATCATTAACATGCTATTTCCCATCCCCTTCTTGCACCTCTGACACTGTAGTTGCCATTGGCAGGTTTTGGTGTGTCGTAGCAATTATTATGTATAGAGTGCTTGGGGGGCCCCATTGTAAAATTTTCATCGAGGCCTACAGCTCCTTAGCTACGCCACTGCTCTCAGCATGAGTGATTACAGCACTGAGAAGAGAATTTTTGTGCTGCAGGAAGCAATTGGAGCTCTGTCAGACAAGGAGGGGGGGGGGCACCAGAGACCTGGAGGCGGGGCCCACCGAGGGAAAAAACTGTACTACTGTGGCCCAGTCCTACCCTGAAATCATCCATTTCTCTTCAATAACTGTTAAAAAGTGTTAAAAACTGTTAAAAAGTGTAAATGATATTTCCCATCTGGGATGGGCTTTTATAAAGTAGGCGGGACTTACAATTTCATGGCCCCATATAGTAAAAGCTGCCCTTGACTTCTACAGACCATCACTATAATGATGATGTGGCAGCCATGACAGTAGACACCAGGGCCCAAATGCAATCAACTTTTTCTCCTAAGTTATCTCCTAGGACTAGGTGATAATTTTATTATTCTCTTTAAAGCGGAATATAACCCTGCATTTCAACTTTGCTCTAAAACATTATTTACAGCATATTATATGCAACCAGCATAGGTTACACAGGGCTTTAAAGTTCCTGGAGATTTCTGCAGACGCATCCGAAGCTGACATAGATACATTTTGTTTACATAAATGTATCTAAGTGTTGAATGTGACTCACTGTCTCTGACTGAGAAGGAGCTGGAGGACAGCCGAAGAGTGTGTAACATTTCTCAATAGATACATTTAACTAAATAGAATGTAATGATCTGAACCTCTGCATATCTCTCCACGGAACTTTAAACCTCTGTGTTTAACCTTTCCAATGCTGGTCTAGTAAAAAAAAAAATGCTTTTTGCATATAATATGCTGTAAATAATGTTTTAGAGCAAAGTTGAAATGCAGGGTTATATTCCGCTTTAAAATAACTTTTCAGCATTATACAACTGAAAAAGTACCCATAAGTTGGAGAAAAAGTACTATCAAAATTTTAAGTATATTCTTGCTTTCTGGAGGCTTAACCACTTGAGGACCGCGGGCTTTACCCCCCCCCCCCCCCCTTAAGGACCAGACCCTTTTTTTCCATTCAGACCACTGCAGCTTTCACGGTTTATTGCTCGCTCATACAACCAAGCACCTAAATGAATTTTGGCTCCTTTTCTTGTCACTAATAAAGCTTTCTTTTGGTGCTATTTGATTGCTGCTGCGATTTTTACTTTTTATTATATTCATCAAAAAAGACATGAATTTTGTCAAAAAAAGGATTTTATTACTTTCTGTGCTGACATTTTTCAAATATAGTAACATTTCTGTATACATGCAGCACGAAAAATGTGGACATACATGTTTTTGATTAAAAAAAACCCCATTCAGCCTATATTTATTGGTTTGGGTAAAAGTTATAGCGTTTACAAACTATGGTGCAAAAAGTGAATTTTCCCATTTTGTAGCATCTATTAATTTTCTGACGACCTGTCATGTTTCATGAGGGGCTAGAATTCCAGGATAGTATAAATACCCCCCCAATTACCCCATTTTGGAAAGAAGACATCCCAAAGTATTCACTGAGAGGCATAGTGAGTTCATAAAAGATATTATTTTTTGTCACAAGTTAGCGGAAAATGACAGTTTGTGACAAGAAACAAAAAAAAAAAAGTTTCCATTTCTGCTAACTTGTGACAAAAAAAAATTGAAATCTGCCACGGACTCACCATGCCCCTCTCTGAATACCTTGAAGTGTCTACTTTCCAAAATGGGGTCATTTGTGGGGTGTGTTTACTGTCCTGGCATTTTGGGGGGTGCTAATTTGTAAGCACCCTTGTAAAGCCTAAAGGTGCTCATTGGACTTTGAACCCCTGAGCGCAGTTAGGCTGCAAAAAAGTGCCACACATGTGGTATTGCCGTACTCAGGAGAAGTAGTATAATGTAATAGTAGTAAAAAATCAGGTAGCGCTAATTAGTGGCGCACCTCTCCTAATTGATTAGAGACTACATTTTTGCTATGCCGGGGTAGTGGTTGCTGCCACAATGTCCATTGTTATAACATTAGCGCTACCTGATTTTTTACTACTATTTCATTATTTGAGGAATTGGGATATCCTTTATCAGACTCAGCTGCTACAATTAGTGGCGCACCACTCCTAATTGATTAGAGAAGTAGTACAATGTGTTTTGTGGTGTATTTTTACACATACCCATGCTGGGTGGGAGAAATATCTCTGTAAATGACAATTGTTTGATTTTTTTTTACACACAATTGTCCATTTACAGAGATATTTCTCCCACTCAGCATGGGTATGTGTAAAAATACACCCCAAAACACATTATACTACTTTTTCTGAGTACGGCGATACCACGTGTGGCATTTTTTACACCCTAACTGCGCTAAGGGGCCCAAAGTCCAATGAGTACCTTTAGGATTTCACAGGTCATTTTTGTTTCAAGACTACTCCTCACGGTTTAGGACCCCTAAAATTCCAGGGCAGTATAGGAACCCCACTAATGACCCCATTTTAGAAAGAAGACACCCCAAGGTATTCCGTTAGGAGTATGGTGAGTTCATAGAAGATTTAATTTTTTGTCGCAAGTTAGCGGAAATTGATTTTAATTGTTTTTTTTTCACAAAGTGTCATATTCCGCTAATTTGTGACAAAAAATAAAATCTTCTATGAACTTACCATACTCCTAACGGAATACCTTTGGGTGTCTTCTTTCTAGAATGGGGCCATTTGTGGGGTTCCTATACTGCCCTGGCATTTTAGGGGCCCTAAACCGTGAGGAGTAGTCTTGAAACCAAATGTCGCAAAATGACCTGTGAAATCCTAAAGGTACTCATTGGACTTTGGGCCCCTTAGCGTACTTAGGGTGTACAAAAGTGCCACATATGTGGTACCGCCGTACTCAGGAGAAGTAGTATAATGTGTTTTCTGGTGTATTTTTACACATACCCATGCTGGGTGGGAGAAATATCTCTGTAAATGTCAATTGTTTGATTTTTTTTACACACAATTGTCCATTTACAGAGAGATTTCTCCCACCCAGCATGGGTATGTTTAAAAATATCCCCCAAAACACATTATACTACTTCTCCTGAGTACGGCGATACCACATGTGTGACACTTTTTTGCAGCCTATGTGCGCTAAGGGGCCCAACGTCCTATTCACAGATCATTTTGAGGCATTTGTTTTCTAGACTACTCCTCACGGTTTAGGGCCCCTAAAATGCCAGGGCAGTATAGGAACCCCACAAGTGACCCCATTTTAGAAAGAAGACACCCCAAGGCGTTAGGTGTATGGCGAGTTCATAGAAGATTTTATTTTTTGTCACAAGTTAGTGAAAAATGACACTTTGTGAAAAAAAAAACAATAAAAATCAATTTCCGCTAACTTTTGACAAAAGATAAAATCTTCTATGAACTCATCATACACCTAACAGAATACCTTGGGGTGTCTTTTTTTCTAAAATGGGGTCACTTGTTGGGTTCCTATACTGCCCTGGCATTTTACGGGCCCAAAACCGTGAGTAGTCTGGAAACCAAATGTCTCAAAATGACTGTTCAGGGGTATAAGCATCTGCAAAGTTTGATGACAGGTGGTCTATGAGGGGGCGAATTTTGTGGAACCGGTCATAAGCAGGGTGGCCTTTTAGATGACAGGTTGTATTGGGCCTGATCTGATGGATAGGAGTGCTAGGGGGGTGACAGGAGGTGATTGATGGGTGTCTCAGGGGGTGGTTAGAGGGGAAAATAGATGCAATCAATGCACTGGGGAGGTGATCGGAAGGGGGTCTGAGGGGGATCTGAGGGTTTGGCCAAGTGATCAGGAGCCCACACGGGGCAAATTAGGGCCTGATCTGATGGGTAAGTGTGCTAGGGGGTGACAGGAGGTGATTGATGGGTGTCTGAAGGTGTGATTAGTGGGGGGAATAGATGCAAGCAATGCACTGGTGAGGTGATCAGGGCTGGGGTCTGAGGGCGTTCTGAGGGTGTGGGTGGGTGATTGAGTGCCCTAGGGGCAGATAGGGGTCTAATCTGATGGGTAGCAGTGACAGGGGGTGATTGATGGGTAATTAGTGGGTGTTTAGAATAGAGAACAGATGTAAACACTGCACTTGGGAGGTGATCTGATGTCGGATCTGCGGGCGATCTATTGGTGTGGGTGGGTGATCAGATTGCCCGCAAGGGGCAGGTTAGTGGCTGATTGAAGGGTGGCAGTGACAGGGCGTGATTGATGGGTGGCAGTGACAGGGGGTGATTGATGGGTGATTGACAGGTGATTGACAGGTGATCAGTGGGTTATTACAGGGAAGAACAGATGTAAATAATGCACTGTCGAATTGATAAGGTGGGGTCTGAGGGCAATCTGAGCATGTAGGCGGGTGATTGGGTGCCCGCAAGGGGCAGATTAGGGTCTGATCTGATGGGTAACAGTGACAGGTGGTGATAGGGGGTGATTGATGGGTGATTGATGGGTAATTAGTGGGTGTTTGGGGTAGAGAACAGATGTAAACAATGCACTTGGGAGGTGATCTGACGTCGGATCTGCGGGCGATCTATTAGTGTGGGTGGGTGATCAGATTGCCCGCAAGGGGCAGGTTAGGGGCTGATTGATGGGTGGCAGTGACAGGGGGTGATTGATGGGTGATTGACAGGTGATTGACAGCTGATTGACAGGTGATCAGGGGGGATAGATGCATACAGTACACAGGGGGGGGGGGTCTGGGGGGGGTCTGGGGAGAATCTGAGGGGTGGGGGGTGATCAGGAGGGAGCAGGGGGCAGTTTAGGGCATAAAAAAAATAGCGTTTACAGATAGTGACAGGGAGTGATTGATGGGTGATTAGGGGGGTGATTGGGTGCAAACAGTGTTCAGGGGGGTGGGCAGGGGGGGTCTGAGGGGTGCTGTGGGCGATCAGGGGGCAGGGGGGAGGAAATCAGTGTGCTTGGGTGCAGACTAGGGTGGCTGCAGCCTGCCCTGGTGGTCCCTCGGACACTGGGACCACCAGGGCAGGAGGCAGCCTGTATAATACACTTTGTATACATTACGGGTGCTAGTAACCCGCTGGCGCTTCTGAACGGCCAGCGGGTTACAGCGCGAGGGGGGCGGAGCCAGTCGCTGGTGGCTGATCGCGTTACGAATGACGCGATCGCTCCGCCCATGCCCGTACAAGGACCGCCGCCAATTGTACATGCCGCGGTCCTTGCGGGGTCCACTTTCCGGCCACCCCTGTGCAGTGGGCGGTCGGGAAGTGGTTAAAAGGCATTTTATGACAAGGGCCCATAGACAATTCACTTTTTCTCCTGACTTTTCACCTAGGTGATAATATTTTTAAACTTGTCAATAAAATGCCTTTTAAAATACCAACAAGCAAGAAAACACTCAAAATTATTTTGATAGCACTTTTTCAGTTACTTGTTGGTACTTTTTCACTTGCAAAGTTCCAAAAAGTTATTTTTAATAGAAGATGAAAAATTATCTCCTAGGAGAAAACTCAGGAGAAAAGTTAATTGCAGACAGGCCCAGGAGTGCAATTGTTAAGCACACTTTTTCTTACAAGAACCCTGAAGGGCCCATTCACACTTACAATCGCAGAACGCCGGCGATTACCGCCGGCGTTCTGCGGGAGTGATTTTCCCGCGATTAGCGCGGAAAAATCACTGGACACTGCGGCGGTTTTGGAGCGATCACGATTAGCGTGCTATGCACGCTAATCACGATCGCAAATCGCGGAACGCTCGTCGCCGGCAAACCGCTGCATGCAACGCGGTTGCGGTTATCGCTAACCGCAACCGCGGCAGTGAGAACACGGCCACTGGCTACAATGTGTAGCGGTTCTTGCAGAACCGCTAGCGGTTTACCGCGAGCGGGAATCGTGCGATTCCCGCTCAGGTGTGAATGGGCCCGAAGGCTCGTTTCCATGCAGTGCAGAGCCCCGTGGCAGTGAATTCAGCGGTGAATTGCCGCGCATTAATGGAAACGCCAGACAGTGCAGTCCATGCACTGTCTGCTTTCCCTGCGATCACGTTTCCATAAGCGCGCATGAAACGAGCCTTTATACCGTAATTTTTTTATTTTTACAAAGCAAACATAACAAATGGTGGAACAGAACTGTCCAGTGTACATTCCATTACTGGCTATTTCTAATATGGAGTGGTCAATAGTCTGCTGGTAGACTTGCTTTTTTCTTTTACATCTTGGCGTATTTTCTTGTCTGTAATGTCAAACTCTCTGCCAACAGTCTAGCTGGATAATTGAGGGGTCTCAGTCCAGGATGCTGATCCACTGCAGCAGGCTCAGGTCCAATGTCTCTCGAAGATCTGAAGCTGCTATTGATGTCTTTGACTGAACTTTTGTGTGAATAAAATTATCATAGCAATGAGGGTTAGCAAGTTGCTATCAGATCTCTGTCCCATTTTAGGTTTGGACTCCATAAGCAGAACACAGCAGGATTTTAATATAAAGAGAACATCAGTCCTAAGAAAATCTGGAATATTCCAGGAGTTTTCTTCTCATAATTTAATTGGGGTCCTACCTATAATAACACAAAAAGGTTGGGCATCATATTAAACCTTTGAATGGGAAAAGACTAAGGTGTCTCCTGTAGAGCGCAAGCACTCAGTCTGCCACCCACCAGAAATATGAAAAAATTATGTAATGTGAAGCCACCTCTGCCAGATGGTCTCAGTTGGATAATCTATGGATTTCACCAGCTGGATAATTATCTGAGGGTTCTTTGTATAGTGTAATGTACATTTGAATTTTAGGAGCAGGGATGTAGTTACAAACCATGGCAAAAAAATATGGAATCACCGGTCTTGGAGGATGTTTATTCGGTTACTTTGCTGTGCAGTTTTTTTTTTCCTTTTTTTTTAATAACTGATATGAATGACAGAAAACTATTTCATCTTTTGGATATTTTTAACATTTTGGATATGAAGGACACACCTTGAACAATTATATGACACTGTTGTAATTATGCTCACATCTTTTTGTTAGGTACAGTAGAAGAAAAACAAATATGGAATCACTCAATGCTGACTGAAGGAATAAGTTATGGAATCAAGAAAAATTATAACAATTAGCTCCCCCCCTCCCCCCAGCTTTTAGGACAGCCTGTGTCGTGAAATACCACCCATCAGACTCTTGGAAGTAAAGTATACTGTACAGGAGATCATACACAAAATATGTCTGCTGACAAAAGGCTCAGAAAGCAGTTATCTACTCTAAATTACAATTGAGGTCTGTTAGTTGTTAATTATTATCAAATATACTTGTTTAAAGAGTACCTAAATTATAAATTAAAAAATCCAGGTAATCCGCACACTCTGTATGAACCAAGTTCAGTATTTTAATTCAAGTTGAGTGACACATGCCATTCCATATACCAACGATTCGTTTCGGGGGGCCCCGTGGGGTCCCCTTTGTCAAGATAGCAAAACACAAAGGGGACCCCACGGGGCCCCAAAATGGTATATGGAATGGCATGTGTCACTCAACTTGAAAATACTGATCTTGGTTCATACAGAGTGTGCGGATTATCTGGATTTTTTTTTGCATGATACTTTAATCCAGCACCTCCACGGTGGTGTGCAATTCCTCAGCCGACTTGTAAATGATAAATTACAGTTTGCTTTAAACCTAATAAGTTGCCAAGATATATAAAACCACACATGATAAAGTGTGATTTTCTCACCTCCAGGGTCTGTATTCCACATATGGTATTGAAATCCCGCCCCCAGTGTGAAATTGGGTCCTTTGCCTTTTTTTTTTTCCAAACCATAGGTGCAAAGGATGCTGGGGGATTGATGTCATATCTCCACCCCTCATGTCCATGTGATCTAATCTAGACAGACAGACTTCCGAAATAAGAATTATAGCAATAAGACATGATAAGACAGGCTGCAGCAGTTTTCCTGTCTCTTCTCTATACTGCAATTTGTGAAAAGAGAAGTAATTTGATCCAGGCAGGCAGAGAGCAGGGGAAGGAGGGGCAGGGGAGGGAACCAGGCTGGAGGGGAGGACACATGCTGAGGGTGTACTTTAGAAATAAGGAGGTGCTGCTACAGATATAGATGTGAGTCTGTTCTATACGCTTTGATGTACTAGATGTAAACTTTATATGTTCATCTAACTGAACATAGTGTCTAGACTACATATTTGTATTGCCATTCAGACCTTTTTTGGCTGTAGGTGGTCTTTAAGCAGTAATTCAAATTCAGGATCAGTCAAACGTATGAGATTACCATGGCAAGGTTAGTTAAGCTTATGAGGTTAACATGACAGCACAAATCATCCCCATAAGCACATTCACAGTCTTAATGTATAGGAGGACAAAGGAATTATGGCAATATGGTAATACGGTAATGGTAATATGGCTTACAGGAGGCCATGTTGTTATCACACTATCAATTTTACTTCACCTGAACTTTGTGGGTCATGAACTTCAACAATGAAAAGCAATATGCTTCATCAATCAGGTTCCAACCTAACCTATAGCAGTTGACACATCAGCTTTGCAGTACTTGTCATGGCCAACTTATTTTAACTTCCACTGTAAATGCTCAGTTGGATTGAGATCTGCAAATTTGCTGTCATTGAGTTGAAGAAAAGTGTTAGAAAGGTATGAAACTCAAATCTCATCTCTGCTCTAAAATATTAAAGTGAACCTCCAGACTAAAAATCTACTTAGCAGCACTGAAAAGGCTTGGTGTTTCTTTAACAGTTTCACAGCATCAGAAATTTGTTTTTCTTATCCAAGCCTCATTTTTAGCTGCACAGAAGAAAACTGCCCGGGCATTTTTCCCCTGATGCTGTGCAAAGCATGATGGGATTTCAGATGATGATGTTCTCCTTCTGCTGTTTTGGCGCATTTTTTTTTCTTTGAATTTGAGATTTGAAGCCTGGCGCGTGCAGCTGGGAGGGGTGATCAGGACACAGGACAGTTGGAACTGTGTCTCATGCTCCCTGTCACCTAATTTCACCCAAAAAGATGGCTGCCCCCATGACAAAGATGGCAGCCCCCATGGAATCACAAACATTTGCCTGTTCTTTTAAAACAGGGTGGGTAAGAGATTATATTACCTATCTATTTTAATTAACACAACTAATGTAACTTAATAACAGTATGCTTATTTAGGCTGAAGTTCCAATGTGCAGCATAAGAACCATAGCAAGATTTTTGATTTTGACACATTGAGCCCCATTTTTACACCTTCTTTTACCTGTATGTGAGTGAGTATGGTAATCTACAATCCATACAGAACATGGATAGAGAAATATAAAGTTACAGGGACGATTGAAAAGATTACAAACCATGTGGACCCAACTGCTTTATGGCCTCATAGCCATTATCATAGCAGCTATGGTTATTGCTCCACCTCTCTTTGTGAGCACCAGCGGGTACTGTGGCATAATTTCACTATGGGCCATAGTCTATTGACTTCTCTCCTGAATTAAATCGTTGGTTGTTATGATAAAAAATGTCAGTTAAAAATATAATTTAGGAGACACACACAGTGATATTTGAGAAGTGAAATGAAGTTTATTGGATTCACAAAAAGTGCGCAATAATTGTTTAAATAAAATTAGGCAGGGGCATAAATTTGGGCACTGTTGTCATTTTATTGATTCCAAAACCTTTACAACTAATTATTGGAACTCAAATTGGCTTGGTGAGCTCAGTGACCCCTGACCTACATATACAGGTGAATCCAGTTATGAGAAAGAGTGTTTAAGGGGGTCAATTGTACATTTCCCTCCTCTCTTTCTCTGAAGAGTAGCAACATGGGGGTCTCAAAACAACTCTCAAATGACCTGATGACAATCATGGTTTAGGGGAAGGATACAGAAAGCTGTCTCAGAGATTTCAGCTGTCTGCTTCCACAGTTAGGAACATACTGAGGAAATGGAAGTCCACAGGGTCAGTTCAAGTTAAAGCGGACCCAAACCAAACATTTTTTTAATTAAAAATATTTAGTTGCAACACTCTGACACATACAAAAATAAATAAACACTCCTTCAAACCTATGATCATTTCAGTGCATGCTTTTCACCCTTCTCTTTTCATTACTAGGATTATACTGGGGGCAGCCATTAGCAATTCCTCCATTGCTGGACACCATCTACTCCACCAGTTTGCCGGAAAATCCCGGCAATTTGAAAGGAAGGGAGGGGTTCCTCCAATAAATGTAAAATATTTTATATTTGTCATCATGCAGCTGAAAAAAGGCTGCTATTTATTATTATAATTTAGAAAATAGATTTTATTTCTGAAATCTTGTATTTTTAATTTGGGTCCACTTTAAGGCTTGAAGTGGAAGACAGTGTTGCTCGAATGCACCGAAATTCGATTCAAGTACATTCGAATCCGGGTCCGGGTCAAATCCGGATTCGGCCGTGATTCTTCTTCTTCACCTGGTTCTTCGTCTTCTTCTTCTTCTTCACTTGGTTATGCTTCTTCTTCTTCATCATCTGGTTCTTCTTCTTCACCTGGTTCTTCTTCTTCTTCACCTGGTTCTACTTCTCCTTTTTCTTCTTCACCTGGTTCTTCTTCTTCTTCACCTGGTTTTACTTCCTCTTCTTCTTCTTCTTCTTCTTCACCTGGTTCTTCTTCTAATTCTTCTTCTTCTTCTTCACCTGGTTCTTCTTCTAATTCTTCTTCTTCTTCTTCACCTGGTTCTACTTCCTCTTCTTCTTCTTCACCTGGTTCTTCTTCTTCACCTGGTTCTTCTTCCTCTTCTTCTTCTTCTTCACCTGGTCCTTCTTCTTCTTCTTCACCTGGTTCTTCTCCTTCTTCACCATCTTCTTCTTAATTTTTTTTTGTTCATATTCTTCCTCTTGTTTCCAACTTAATGTTTTTCCCTTACAGAACTGTTGTTAATGTTTTTACTTCAACAGCATAGCAAAATTTGTGGTGTAATAGCTAGTGGCGCATGGCATTCTGTGGACCCTGGCGGTGGGAGCACAGACAGAAGGAGGTTAAAGTAGCAGCAGGAGGAGGAGGAGGAGTGACGTGTGGCAGCATACAATGTAGTAGGCCGTGGCACTTAGCGTTGGTACCACGGCTGTAATAAACACCATACAGCAGGAGGTTCCAGACAATAGTCGTGAAGCCCACATTGTGTCCAGTACATAACTGGAACAGCACAGTTTTTAACCCAGACACCTCATCATTTTTTGTTTTGACCAAAAAATGTAGCTGTTGTAGTGACGTAATAGCTAGTGGCGCATGGCAGCAGCGCGTAATTCTGTGGACCCTGGTGGTGGGAACACAGACAGCAGGAGGTTAAAAACAGTAGCAGCAGGAGGAGGAGGAATGAAATTTGACAGCAGGCAATGTAAGGGGCCATGGCACCTAGCGTTGGTACCATGGCTGTAAATAAACACCAACAGCTGGAGGTTCCAGACAGCAGTCGTGAAGCCCACATTGTGTCCAATACACAACTAGGACAGCACAGTTTTCAACCCAGACACCTCAGAAATTTTTTATTTGACCAAAAAATTTAGCTATTGTAGTGGCGTAATACCTAGTGGCGCATGGCAGCAGCGCATAATTCTGTGGACCCTGGCATTGGGAGCACAGACAGCAGGAGGTTAAAGTAGCAGCAGCAGGAGGAGGAGTGACGTGTGGCAGCAGGCAATGTAACAGGCTATGGCACCAAGCGTTGGTACCACAGCTGTAAATAAACACCAACAGCAGGAGGTTCCAGACAGCAGTCGTGAAGCACACATTGTGTCCAATACACAACTGGGACAGCACAGTTTTCAACCCAGACACCTCCGATTTTTTTTTTATTTTTTAAGGCTGCAACAAAACAAAAGGCATGTACATGTGTCAATTCCCCTTCGTGATCGTTACCTTGCCGTGGTGAAGGGGCTTGCGTATCACAATGAAGCAATGACCGGCTATATGAGTGTGTTGAGGGGCACACCTGACCCAGGTGAATAAGGCTGTTGCTTCATTGTGGAAAGACCAAATTTAATTAGCTGGACAGTCACTGTTGTTCTGTCATTGAGCTACCTCAGCCCGACCATATGGGCTTGAAAGCCGCCATTGCCTGCACTCTCGCCAACATGCGCACCAGCACGACCATCTGTTGTGCGTTACACAGTGAGTTTGGTCTGTCAGTGTGAAGAAGTACACTACTTACACTACCTGATCCATGTATACACACGCGAGATGTTTTCAAGCACTTTAGGCCTTCAATTTAGGAATGCAATGTGATTTCTACCTTTTAGGAATTATAACCCTGCTGTGCGTCAAAACCAGAATTTTTCTGGGGACTTTTGCTATCTATCCCACTCTGCTATGCCCCCCTCCAGATGTTAGACCCCTTGAAACATCTTTTCCATCACTTTTGTGGCCAGAAACAGTGTTTGTAGTTTTGGAAGTTTGCCTGCCCATTGAAGTCTATGGGGGTTCGCAAAGTTCGCTAACCTTTTGCAGAAGTTTTGTTCACCAAAAATCGGAGGTTCGCAACATCTCTAGTGACAAAGCTGAAGCTGCGCGGGGCTGGATCTTTCAATAAGACATCGACCCTAAACACTGCTCAAAATCCACTAAGGCATTCATGCAGAGGAACAAGTACAACATTCTGGAATGGCCATCTTAGGCCTGAATATAATTGAAAATCTGTAGTGTGAATTAAAGGGACTCCGAGCACCTCTCATGGGCATGCCTTTAAGACTCCGATCAGTACTACAAAGCACTTAAAGATGCATACATTTCTGTAGCTTGTGCTCTCCTCTTTCATTTCATTTCTACACCAAATAGTTTTTGTTCAATTTCAATTTAAAAAATGCAGCTGCCATCTTGGCTATGTTATAACTTCCGGGTCACCCCTGTCTTCTCTATTAGAAAAGTGCATCACTGAATGAAGCAGGAAGGGGAAGTGACACGCATGGCCATTGCAAGAGGCTCCTCTAGAGGGGGCATAGCACGACTTTGTTGGAAGTCATCTGGCTTAACGGCATGCCCATGAGAGGTGCTCGGAGGCGTGCATCAAAAAAGGGCGCCTGGAAAAAAGGGCGCGGGATATATAAGTTGTAATGTAAAACAATATTTTTCGTTTATAGCTTATGAATGAAAATCTAGTGCTAAATACGTGTTTCCCCGAATTTAAGACATCCCCTTAAAATAAGCCCTAGCATATATTTTGAGTATACTCGAAATATAAGACATCCTCCTAAAATAAGCCCTAGCGGCAGTGGGCTCTAGGGTCCTGCTCCCTTCAGCCACCCCCCCTTCCCAATCGCTCGCTCGCCCACCCGCTTGCTTTACCTCCTCTGTGCCGGCTCCTGTCCCCTCCTTAACAAAGTCGGATACCCCTGCAGTTTATGCCGGGCATAATTCAAACTGCAGATCAGTGGTGACATCAGCTCATGTAGCCCAGTAACAGCGCCGCCCTGTACAAGAAGTAAACAGAGATCACTTCCTGTATATGGCAGCGCTTACTGGACTGCATTAGCTGCCTTCGCCGGTGATCTGCAGTTTGCATTATGCCCAGCATAAACCGCAAGGGGATCCAACTTGGAAAGGAGCTGGCACAAAATAGCGCCCTCGTGACCTGGAGACTGTACTGTGTACTCCTATCTGTTTATTGCCTGAGGAAGCGGGAATATACCCATGAAACGCGCTGCGGTTCTGTTCATGGAGTATGTGAATAAATTGTCTTTATCTTAAGCGACAGCATCGAGTCTATTTCTGAGTGGCCGGTCCACCGCCGCCACCCGAATATTTTAAACATTTTAGCATATTTTATCCTTTTGGCGCCTCTGTACATCTACTTGTTAAGCATCCCACTGTAGTTAAAAATACCGTATTTTTCGCCGTATAAGACGCTCCGGCATATAAGACGCACCTAGATTTAAAGGGCAAAATTCAGGAAAAAAAGAAAAAACTAAACCTAGGTGTGTCTATGATGCAGGGGTGTCTTAAGGACTTTTTACCCCCCCCCCTTTCCAGTTACATTACATACTATTACACTACATAAGGGGACAGTGTTATGATTGGTTGTTCCCATGTTGCCTGCCTATGTTCCTCTATGTGGTCAGTGTAGTGATTGGCTGTTCCTGTGTCCCCCTGTGCTGGTCCTGTGCTGTGTCCCCCAGTGCCTGCTATGTCCCCCTGTGCTGTGTCTCCCTGTGCCTGCTGTGTCCCCCTGTGCCTGCTGTGTCCCCCTGTGCCTGCTGTGTCCCCCTGTGCTGTGTCTCCCTGTGCCTGCTGTGTCCCCCTGTGCCTGCTGTGTCCCCCTGTGCCTGCTGTGTCCCCCTGTGCCTGCTGTCTCCCCCTGCTGTGCCTGCCGTGTCCCCCTGTGCCTGCTGTGTCCCCCTGTGCCTGCTGTATCCCCCTGTTCTGCCTGCAGCCCCCTGTGCCAGTGTCCCCGGCCCCCTGTTGTGGCAGTGTCCCCCTGTTGTGGCAGTATCCCCCTGTTGTGGCAGTGTCTCCTGTTGTGGCAGTGTCTCCTGTTGTGGCAGTGTCTCCTGTGGCAGAGTCCCCTATTGTGCCAGTGTCCCCTGTGGCAGTGTCCCCCTGTTGTGGCAGTGTCCCCCTGTTATGGCAGTGTCCCCTGTGGCAGTGTCCCCCTGTTGTGGCAGTGTCCCCTGTGGCAGCGTCCCCTGTGCCTGTGGCCCCCTGTTGTCCTCCAGTGCCGGTGGCCCCCTGTGCAGGCAGCGTGAGTACACATACATTACCTGCTCCTGCCGCCGCGCTCCTGGCTCCCTGATCCTCTTCTTCCATCTGCTGCTGCCCCCGCCGAACATCGCTGGCCGGTCTTAGCCGCATGGATACGCTATTATAAGGAAACGCGGAAAGGCCGCTGTCTCTCGAGGTGAGGCGGCCGTTTCCGCGTCCAGCATGGCGTCACAACGCGGAAAAGACGCCGCATGCCGCATAGGCAGTGCGGCGGAATCCGCATTGGTAACGGCGGAATCCGCATTGGTAACGGCGGAATCCGCATCAGAGGCAGCCCCCGCACTAGATACATTGCATGACAGTACTGGTGTGGCTGGGACTGATAGTCCACCAAGATTCAGACTTACACGCGCGCGAGCACAGAGGCAGAGTTTAAATAGCAGTTAGAAGGGAGTCGGCTGACCAGCTGGGTCAGCTGACAAATTCCACTGCTCTCATTGGACCAGCAATTAGGGAGGTCCTGGAAAGGTCCTAGAGTATATATACTGCTGGTTGTTCACTTGCTCTTTGTCTGGCGTGCGATCACATATGTGGGAGCACCCAGATCCGTAGTCAGATCCGCAAGTGTGCCGGGACCAGCTGGAGCTGTAATCCTACACTTAGATAGATTCTGTTGATAGCTAAAGTACTAGTTTGATTGTGATTATCTGTTATGACTTTTGCCTGCCTTGACTATCCTCCTGAACTCTGATCTTGCACCTCAATATTTCTGATACTCTGTTGCCGGACCCCGGCTCGTTCCTTGACTCTGCTTCTGCCTCCTGATTTTGTACCCTGATATTTCTGATACCCCGTTTCTGAACCCTGCTTGTACTTTGACTCCGCCTTTGCCTTCTGATCTTGTACTTTATCTGTCCGTGTGTGTACGACCTGGCTTGTCTGACCTCGAGAACCGACCTTACTGTTAGAGGCGGTTCCTCGCTCTGTTAGTGATCCTTCCTCCTGAAGGTTACTTTCAGTCTGTCCTTCCTACTGTGAGTTGGACTCCTCCCGTCTTGGAGAGCTCAGGTCTGCGGAAGGAATCTGTGCAGTACTCCTTGCTGCACTGAGGCCTAGTCCTCAAAGTGTTACTGTTACACCAAACACTACACTCTACTCAGGTGAACAGAGGTTAGCTAGTATATCGGATTATCAGTGATACTGCAGATCACGTATAATCTGGTATACATCTGTATTCCCAGTGATTCTGCAGATCACTGGTAATCAGATCCTCTCTGTGCTTCACCGATCGTTACAGAACGCCAGACCAAAATACAAAATGGACGCAAACACTGATCGTCTGGGTGTGCTTGCCACTTCGGTGGATAGCCTCCATCAAGCACTGGGCCAGCACAAAGCCTTGATTGACGCCCTTTCAGGCTCCGTGCGAACCCTCCAGACGTCAGTTGATTCAGTGCGATCCCCTCCTAGTGATGACATACGTATGCCTGTACCTGATAAATTTTCCGGCCACAAGTCTGACTTCCGGAATTTCAGGAGTAGAGTGTTGTCATACTTTGAGTTGAGACCCCGATCCTCGGGGACTGAGACCCAACGGGTCATTTTTATTAAAACACTGTTAACTGGGGATTCCCAATCCTGGGCATACAACCTGTCTCCCACAGATACAGCTCTGACCTCAGTAGAGGAATTTTTTAAGGCTATGGCCGTGATATACGACGACCCTGACCTTGCGGCAACTTCTGAGCGGAAGCTCAAACTTTTGCGGCAAGGCAGAGGGTCAGTCGAGGATTACGCGGCAGAATTTCGTAGGTGGTCTGTTACCACCAGATTTGACAATTTTGCTTTGATGGATTATTTTCTGTCTGGGTTGTCGGAGGAGGTCTCTGACTTGATGTTAACCTTACCCGAGCCCAAGACAGTCGATGAGGCCATATCATCGGCCATCCGAGTCGATCGTCGACTACGTCATCAGAGGCAGACTAGGGGCAGTCACCGGGTCAGGGTGACTTCGTATGTGGCACCTTCTGCTACACCCTCAGTAACGGCATCTCCGCCTGTGTCACCCTCTCCGGCCTTACCTCCACCCGAACCAATGCAAATTGGTCGATCTAAACTGACCCAGGTGGAACGTAGGCGGAGAATAACAGAACAACTGTGCCTGTATTGTGCAGAAGCAGGGCATATGGTGCGAAACTGCCCTAACAAGTCGGGAAATGGGTCTGCCTAGGAGTAGTGGGGGGGTGACACCCTAGGCACATCATTCTCACCCCAAAAAGAGAAGAAGTTACTTCTCCCCTGTACTATTACATGGGATAATAAGTCTGTAGCCACTGAGGCTTTTATCGATTCTGGCTCAGCGGCTAATTTTATGAACCTTGAATTTGCTCAGGAGTTGGGTATTCCTCTCACTCCAGTAAGTCCCCCCATTCAGGTCACGGCAGTAGACGATTCCCCTCTGCAACGGGATCGTCCCCTGTCACAGACTCCGCAGGTGAAGGTCACGATAGGGGTACTGCATGGGGAACAACTACAGTTTTTCGTTTTACATATGTCAACCTCCACTATTATCCTAGGCATGGCTTGGTTACAAGCCCACTCTCCACAAATCGACTGGGCTACGGGCCAGGTAACCAGATGGTCCGATCATTGTCATCAGCAGTGTCTGGGGAAGGTGACATTGGGTCAGACCAAGGTTTACGTGGAGGGTGTTCCCGAGGTATATTCCGATTTTTCTGATGTTTTTTGTCCCAAGTCTGCTGATCAATTACCTCCTCATCGCCCGTTCGATTGCCCCATTGATCTCCGTACTGGTTGTATGCCCCCTAGGGGTCACCTGTATAACTTGTCCGGTCCCGAGAAGTTGGCTATGCAGGAATACATTCGTGACAACTTGGCCAAGGGGTTTATTCGGCCCTCTCGGTCACCTGCTGGGGCCGGTTTCTTTTTCGTTAAGAAGAAAGACGGGGTCTTCGACCTTGTATCGATTACCGAGGTCTCAATAAAATCACGGTGAAGAATCGCTATCCGTTACCATTGATAGATGACTTATTCACGCAGGTCACTACTGCTAAGATCTTTTCTAAGTTAGATCTGAGGGGGGCATACAACCTAATCCGCATTAGAAGGGGCGATGAATGGAAGACGGCCTTTAACACACCCGAAGGGCATTACGAGTACTTAGTGATGCCCTTCGGGTTGTGCAATGCGCCAGCCGTCTTCCAGGAACTAATCAATGAGGTATTCTGGGAGGTATTGGGTAAATACGTACTGGTATACCTCGATGATATACTCATTTACTCCAATAACCTCTCCGAACACAGGGTCCACGTGAAATTTGTCCTAAACAAATTAAGACAGAATAGGCTCTACGCTAAGGTGGAAAAGTGTATATTTGAAGTGACCACGGTCACGTTTCTGGGATACGTAATTTCCACCTCGGGCCTCTCAATGGATCCTGCCAAGGTCACAGCCATGTTGGAGTGGCCACAGCCAGTGGGGTTGAAGGCCCTGCAGAGATTTTTAGGGTTCGCAAACTATTACAGGAGGTTCATTAAGGGATACTCCACGTTAGTTGCCCCCCTTACCAGTCTCACGAAAAAAGGGGCGGATACCAACCACTGGTCTCCTGAAGCCGTGGCGGCATTTGCTCTATTGAAAAAATTATTTTGCTCAGCACCAATTTTGAGGCATGTTGACACGTCCTTTCCCTTCATTGTGGAGGTTGATGCCTCAGAAGTTGGGGTGGGGGCGGTGCTGTCTCAACGGTCTGGGTTGCAGGGCAGATTACACCCATGTGCTTATTTTTCCCGCAGGTTTTCACCTGCAGAAAAAAATTATGATATAGGCAACCGGGAACTTCTGGCTATTAAGTTGGCATTTGAGGAGTGGCGCCACTGGTTAGAGGGGGCAGAGCACACGATCACTGTTTACACTGACCACAAGAACTTGGAATACATCGAGGGGGCTAAGAGGCTGAGTCCCCGTCAGGCCCGGTGGTCCTTATTTTTTACGAGGTTCAGGTTCATAATCACGTACACTCCAGGCAGCAAAAACGTCAAAGCAGATGCCCTCTCCAGGTGTTTTGAACCTGATACAGCACAGCCCCCCGCTCCTGAATCCATCATCCCGCAGAAACTGGTGTTAACCGCCACGGAGACTTGGGAGGATTGGACAGAGATTTTGGGTCCCTTTCAGCGGGATGTTCCTGAGGGGAAACCCGAAGGGGTCTTGTTTATCCCACTGCCATTCCGGTTCTGCAACTCTTTCACACCCACAAGAATGCTGGTCATCCTGGAGCGGCCAGAACGCAGGATCTGATTGCCAGGTGTGCTTGGTGGCCATCCTTGGCAACAGATTGCAAGGAGTTTGTTAAGGAGTGTGCGGTATGTGCCAGGAGTAAACCCTCCCGGCTGGTACCTGTAGGAAGGTTGCAGCCTTTGCCCACCCCGAGTGAGCCATGGACCCACCTGTCCATGGATTTTGTGGGGGAATTGCCCAGGTCTGAAGGCATGTCTGTTATTTGGGTGGTAGTCGACCGGTTTAGCAAGATGGCCCATTTTGTGCCCCTGAAAGGACTCCCCTCGGCTCAAGAATTGGCCGAATTGTTTATCATTCACGTCTTCCGGCTGCATGGCATTCCGGAAGACATTGTGTCTGATAGGGGAGTCCAGTTTGTGTCTGGATTCTGGAGGGCATTTTGTCACCAAATGGGCATGAAATTGTCGTTCTCGTCAGGCTACCACCCACAGACGAATGGGCAGACAGAACGCATTAACCAATCTCTGGAGCAATTCCTGAGATGTTACGTTGCGGAGGCACAAAGTGACTGGGTGAAATTTTTGCCCTTCGCGGAATTCGCCCAAAATAATTTAAAGAATTCCTCGTCTGGGTTTTCCCCATTCCAGATTGTAACAGGGAGGTCACCCAAATTCTCCCCTTTTCCAGTTGTCTCGTCCCCATTTCCTGCACTGGAGGATTGGCAGAGGTCACTCAGGGACAATTGGGGAATTGTTAAGGGGAATTTGCAGAAGGCGTTCCAGAGTCAGAAGGGTCAAGCAGATAAGAGACGGTCCGTGGAATGGAAGTTTCAGCCAGGGGATCTAGTCTGGGTGTCCACACGTCACTTGACCCTGAAGCAGCCATCTGCCAAACTGGGTCCCAGGTTTGTGGGCCCATTTTCCGTGACCAAAAAGATTAACAATGTTACGTATACCATTGACCTTCCCACCAGCATGCGGGGGGTGAAGTCCTTCCACGTGTCCCTTCTTAAACCTGCAGTCCAGGTGGGTCCTACTCCTCCTCCTCCCGTGTTGGTAGATACCCAACCCGAATATGAAGTGGAAAAAATATTAGATGCTCGCAAGGTACAAAACTCGGTACAGTACCTCGTACATTGGAAAGGGTATGGCATCGAGGAGAGGCAATGGGTACCTGGGAATCGTATGCATGCGGATGAGTTGGTGAGGGAGTTTCATGCCTTACACCCCGAGAAACCTGGTGGGAGTTGTCCGGAGTCCACTCCTCGGGGGGGGGGGGGGGGGGTACTATAAGGAAACGCGGAAAGGCCGCTGTCTCTCGAGGTGAGGCGGCCGTTTCCGCGTCCAGCATGGCGTCACAACGCGGAAAAGACGCCGCATGCCGCATAGGCAGTGCGGCAGAATCCGCATTGGTAACGGCGGAATCCGCATTGGTAACGGCGGAATCCGCATCAGAGGCGGCCCCCGCACTAGATACATTGCATGACAGTACTGGTGTGGCTGGGACTGATAGTCCACCAAGATTCAGACTTACACGCGCGCGAGCACAGAGGCAGAGTTTAAATAGCAGTTAGAAGGGAGTCGGCTGACCAGCTGGGTCAGCTGACAAATTCCACTGCTCTCATTGGACCAGCAATTAGGGAGGTCCTGGAAAGGTCCTAGAGTATATATACTGCTGGTTGTTCACTTGCTCTTTGTCTGGCGTGCGATTACATATGTGGGAGCACCCAGATCCGTAGTCAGATCCGCAAGTGTGCCGGGACCAGCTGGAGCTGTAATCCTACACTTAGCTAGATTCTGTTGATAGCTAAAGTACTAGTTTGATTGTGATTATCTGTTATGACTTTTGCCTGCCTTGACTATCCTCCTGAACTCTGATCTTGCACCTCGATATTTCTGATACTCTGTTGCCGGACCCCGGCTCGTTCCTTGACTCTGCTTCTGCCTCCTGATTTTGTACCCCGATATTTCTGACACCCCGTTGCTGAACCCTGCTTGTACTTTGACTCCGCCTTTGCCTTCTGATCTTGTACTTTATCTGTCCGTGTGTGTACGACCTGGCTTGTTTGACCTCGAGAACCGACCTTACTGTTAGAGGCGGTTCCTCGCTCTGTTAGTGATCCTTCCTCCTGAAGGTTACTTTCAGTCTGTCCTTCCTACTGTCAGTCTGACTCCTCCCGTCTTGGAGAGCTCAGGTCTGCGGAAGGAATCTGTGCAGTACTCCTTGCTGCACTGAGGCCTAGTCCTCAAAGTGTTACTGTTACACCAAACACTACACTCTACTCAGGTGAACAGAGGTTAGCTAGTATATCGGATTATCAGTGATACTGCAGATCACGTATAATCTGGTATACATCTGTATTCCCAGTGATTCTGCAGATCACTGGTAATCAGATCCTCTCTGTGCTTCACCGATCGTTACAGCTATCAGCACACCACGTGCTGGGGTCACGCATGCCGCGAACTAATTAGCTGCGCAGGGATACACTATCAGCGTTCGCCGGATCACACATGCGTATGCGTGACCCCGGCGCACGTGGTGTGCTGATAGTGTATCCCTGCGCGGCTAATTAGGACCGGCCAGCGCTCGGCGGCATGCGTGACCCCGGCACGTGGTGTGCTGATAGCGTATCCATGCGGCTAATTAAGACCGGCCAGCGATGTTCGGCGGGGGCAGCAGCGGGCAGCGGTAGATGGAAGAAGAGGATCGGGGAGCCAGGATTGGAGCCAGGAGCGCGGCGGCAGGAGCAGGTAATGTATATAGTGCTTCCCTGCGCACCTCTGCCTCCCGAAATCCGTACCTTCGCCGCATAAGACGCACCCACTTTTCCCCCAACATTTTGGGGAAGAAAAAGTGCGTCTTATACGGCGAAAAATACGGTAAGTTTGATCTTACTTTTTTACCTACTTTTTTAGTAGGTTTTCAATTACTAAGTTCTAACAAGTCAATTTTAGATGATTTAAATACATTTCCACTGGGAGAAAATTTAATTGGATAAGGGATCATGGGCCTCGATTCATAAACAGCAGTGCGATAAAAAAATCTTGTCGGGAAAATACTGCATTCGGTATTTTCGAGGTCTGTGTGCTAATACATAAAGATTTCCCCAGCTGCCCTTGGAGGTCGGTAAATTACCGCAGCCCATTGAGCGATAGAGTAGAGCAGTGTCTCGATCCTCTTATTGCCCTGCAGAAATGAATCACACAGACGGCTCTCTCTGGCTCTCTCCACTGATGACTCAGACAGATGAGTCACACAGTCTTTCCCTGCCTGCTAAATGACTCACACAGCCGGCTCTCTCCACTGATGACTCAGACAGATGAGTCACACAGTCTTTTCCTGCCTGCTGAAATGATTCACACAGAGGGCTCTCTGGCTCTCTCCACAGATGAATCAAACAGACTTCGGCTCTCTGCACTTTGCATTCATCAGAGCTGTCAGAGCTGTCGGTAACTTGTTAAGACCTCACCAGAGGTGTCGGTAACTACCGCCAGGCTTACCGCTTGTTGAAGGCTTTATGAATTGGCATTTGCTGACAATTTGCTGACATGTATTGTCGGTAACTGCAGCCAAGTCGGTAATTTATCTCCCTGGTCGGCAGGGATGCTCGGATGTGCCTCATTCACGAATTCGGCAATCCGCGTGGTTGCAAAAAAAAATCCGCATTCGGCCCCGCCGCATGCGGATTTTCGTCCGCGACCACGCAACCACGCGGATTTTCTGCCGTGAATGGCGTAATCACGCGTGGATTCCCGCCCAGGGGCGGATTTTCTTTTAACATTAATAACAAAGCCCCCATACATGCTACAATCCCCCAAATTGCATGGATTATCGAGGTGATAACTTCAACATTTTTTTTTAATGGCTTTTAAAGACAAATCACCACTGTAAATGGGGCTATTAATTGGTAATACGTGGTTTTAAAAAGGGATATACGCGTTAAGCAATGAAAGAGGTGAAGGCGAGTTCCAATGGCACTTGGCGGCGAAGGTACCGCTGGAAGAGGATGAGTGGCTGACGCCAAAAAAGCCCCAGAGAGGTTTTTGTAATTTTTTTTTTTTTTTTGCAGCAATTAGCAATGACATCACAGCAGAGTTGTCAGTGGACACGGGCAGTGTGAACGCAGAGTGCAGTGGTGGTAGCAACTGAGTCAGGAGAAGGACTATGCGGGCGGTCAGTTCAGCAGCACAGAAGGACCACGGCAACATACTGGTAGTAGTAGTAGCAGCACAGCATCATAGTGCTGGCCAAAAAATTAAATGCACCCGGTGACCCGAGCAGTGTGAACGCAGACAGAGTACATTGGTGGAAGCGAGTGAGTCAGGAGGAGGAGGACAATGCGGGCGGTCAATTCAGCAGCACAGAAGGACCATGGCAACATACTGGTGGTAGTAGTAGCAGCACAGCGTCATAGTGCTGGCCAAAAAATTAAATGCACCCGGTGACCCGGGCAGTGTGAACGCAGACAGAGTACATTGGTGGAAGCGACTGAGTCAGGAGGAGGAGGACAATGCGGGCGGTCAGTTCAGCAGCAGCAGCACAGAAGGACCATGCCAACATACTGGTGGTAGTAGTAGTAGCACAGTGTCATAGTGCTGGCCAAAAAATTAAATGCACCCGGTGACCCGGGCAGTGATAACGCAGACAGAGTGCTTTGGTGGTACCGTGGTAGCGACTGAGTCAGGAGGAGGAGGAGGACAAAGCGGGCGTTCAGTTCAGCAGCAGCAGCAGCACAGAAGGACCATGGCAACATACTGGTGGTAGTAGTAGCAGCACAGCGTCATAGTGCTGGCCAAAAAATTAAATGCACCCGGTGACCCGGGCAGTGATAATGCAGACAGAGTGCATTGGTGGTACTGTGGTAGCGACTGAGTCAGGAGGAGGAGAAGGACAAAGCGGGCGTTCAGTTCAGCAGCAGCAGCAGCAGCACAGAAGGAAGGACCATGGCAACATACTGGTGGTAGTAGTAGCAGCACAGCATCATAGTGCTGGCCAAAAAATTAAATGCACCCAGTGACCCGGGCAGTGTGAACGCAGACAGAGTACATTGGTGGAAGCGACTGAGTCAGGAGGAGGAGGACAATGCGGGCGGTCAGTTCAGCAGCACAGAAGGACCATGGCAACATACTGGTGGTAGTAGTAGTAGCACAGCGTCATAGTGCTGGCCAAAAAATTAAATGCACCCAGTGACCCGGGCAGTGTGAACGCAGAGTGTAGTAGCGACTGAGTCAGGAGGACAAAGCGGGCGGTCAGTTCAGCAGCTCAGAAGGAGGACCATGGCAACTTACTGGTAGTAGTACCATAACACCAAAAATTTAACCAAGGTAGGCACTAGGCAGGTAGTAACTGTCTTTATAAAGGCAGGCATAGTTAACAACAGCACATGCAGCAGCCACTTCATGTCCCCCTGTGTCCGACAATAGGGGCCAGGAACTCACCTTCCACCCAAGCCTGGTTGATTTTCAGGAAGGTGAGTTTGTCCACAGAGGCGTGGGAGAGCCGAGAGCGCTTCTCTGTGACCACGCCACCGGCCGCACTAAAGCATCTCTCTGAGAGGACACTGGAAGGAGGGCAGGATAGGAGTTCCAGGGCGTACTGGGAAAGCTCGCTCCAGATGTCCAGTCTCTTGACCCAGTACTCCAAGGGGTCCACGGGGCTGTCGGTGTCATTGAGCCCGCTGGATGACCCCATATAGTCAGACACCATGGTGGTCAGTCGTTGCTTGTGCTGGTTGGTGGTGGATGCTGTGGCGGGCACCTCTGTTCTGGGCTGCTGCACTGCATACAGGCTCTTGCTTAGGCTCTTCAGGTCTCCAGGGCGCCAGTTGCTGCTGCTGCTGCTGGTGGTTGTTGTTGTGCTGCTAGTGGCAATGGCAGGCACCTCTTGCTGGCTTGGCAGAGCAGTTACAGTGGGGGTGGAAGGCTGGGGGAATGCTTCCAGTAGTCTGCGCACAAGGGCCTCCTTCAACTCCCTTGTGGGTTGCTCGGTGGTGGATGGCGTCATTAAGTCTCCCAGCTTCCCCTTCAGACGGTGATCAAGCATCAAGGTAATCCAGATGTCCTCCCTTGAACGCATCTGGATCACCCGGGGGTCCCTGCGAAGGCAGCGCAACATGTGCACAGCCATGGGAAACAAGTGGGCCCTGCCAGCAAGATCTTCCTCGTCCTCGCCATTGTCCCATAATGCATGCCTGTCCTCTTCCTGTGCCATGTCGTTGTCCTCCTCAAACCGCTATCCACGTACAACGCCTGCTGCACTCTGCTCCTCCTCCTCCTCCTCATTCAGGTTAGGGACCTCCAAATCTTCCACTACCTGCTGTGAGCCCTCCTCTGAGCTGGACTGTGCTGCCATCTGCTCCTGTTCTTCCAACTGCCTCAGGGCTTCATCCTCACGCTCAATTAAATTGTCCATTGTCTGCTCCAGTAGACAAACCAAGGGCACCCACTGGCACACAGAGGCCCTCTCCTCACTGACCATCTTGGTTGCCTCCAGGAAGGGACTCAGCACCAGGCATACTTGCTGCATCAGTGTCCACTGAGTGGCAGTAATCATGGGGACTTGCTGGTTGCTGGGGACACTTGGGTCTAGCATGTAGGCGCTAAGAGCCAGCCTGTGCTGACACAGCCGCTCCAACATGGCCAGAGTCGAATTCCAGCGAACTGGCATGTCGATGATCAGCCGGTGTTGTGGCCTTCCATACTGCTGCTGTAAGGTAGACAAGAGTGCAGAGGCAGTGGCTGACAGGCGGAAAAAGCGTACCACCGCCCGGGCATCCTGCAGCAGCTCGCTCATCCCCTGGTAGGTGCGCAAGAAGCGCTGCACCACAAGATTGAGCACGTGGGCCAAGCAGGGGATGTGCTGGAGGTTTCCCTGCTGCACTGCTGCCACCAGGTTGGCCCCGTTATCGGCTGCCACATACCCCACTTCCAGGCCTCTGGGGGTCAGCCACCTCCGCTCCTGCTTCCTGAGGGCGGCCAGGACGTTGGTGGCCGTAAGCCTCTCCTTCCCCAGGGTCACCAATTTTAAAAGGGCTTGGCAGTGCCGAGGCTTGGCGCTGCTGCTGCCGAGGCGGGCTTGCTTTCCGGGTGCAGAGGGAGTGTCGTGACAGGACCCTTCTGCATCCCCCCTGATCCCGCGTGGTGGCACCACTAGCTGGGCTGATGCGCTCTTGTCCTCCCTCCCTTCCATCAGTGTCACCCAGTGGGCCGTAAAGGACAGGTAGCGACCTGTCCCAAATCTGCTACTCCACGAGTCCATGGTCACGTGGACCCGCTTGCCCACAGAGTAGTCCAGGGAACGGGCCACGTTTTCCACCGCAAACTTGTGGAGTGCTGGGATCGCGCTCCTGCTGAAATAGTGGCGACTGGGGACTTGCCACTCGGGGATGCCAAATTGGAGCAGCGTCCGCATGGCGCTCCCCTCCTGCACCAGGGAGTAGGGAAGCAGCTGTGATGCCATGGCCCGGGCCAGCAAGCCATTTAGTTTGCGGATCCGCCTGTGGCTTGGAGGCAGAGGCTTGGTCAGACCCTGAAAGGTGTTGCTCAGCAGGGTCTGATGATGCTGGGATGCAGGGGAGACAGAGGAGAGAGACGAACACTGGCTGCCAGCCTCAATGTCTGTGTCCTGTGTCCTGAGTAGCCGAGGTGGAAGAGCGCTTGCGTGCTACTACTGCTGTGGGGGATTCACGACCCTGAGGGAGGGATGATGCTGCTGCGCTGGTGGGTCTTCTGCTCTCAGGAACCCCTGCCAGCAGTGCCTGCTTCCTCTTAAAGTCCGCATACTCGTGGCAGTGGCGGCTTCTCAGGTGGCCCTGGAGGGATGAGGTACCCATCTTGCTCAGACTTTTCCCACGGCTCAATCTTTTGCTGCATAACCTGCACACCGCATACCTTTTGTCATCAGTACATTCGTCAAAGCAATCCCACACTGGTGACTTTAATTTACTGCGGCCCCCACTAGCAGAGGGTGCAGCGGAACAATGTGTGGTAGTAGTTGCCGGGGGTTGCATGGTGGTGGTGCCGGCTGAAGCAGTGTCCTGTCTACTTCCTCCACGCCCACTGCTGCCGATGCCCCTGACCCTGCCTCACATATGGCGATATCCTTGCCTAGGCCGAGGTGACTCGTCATGCTGCTCTGACCATTCTTCCACGGACTCAGCAGGCTGCACATAGTTAGGGTCCACAACGTCGTCATCATCAGCACCATCATCATAATCCAGCTCTTCCTCTGACTCCCCCGCCTCCTCTTCTGTCCCTACATCCCCAGACACAGACCCCTCTTCTTCATCACCAGAACTCAACAACGCTTGTGATTGTGGCCCGATCTCAATCTCTGCCACATCAGTCCCCAGTAAGTCCTGAGCTTCTTGCATTAGCAGGTTCCCAGATGCCGGACTGAGGGACAGAACGCTGTCATCCTGGGAGGGCTGCTGACCAGTGGGTGCTGGGGTGGCTGTCACAACAAGCGTGGGAGGTTGGCTGCTGCTGCTGCTGCTTGGAGTGGTGCTCACAGTAGAGGTCTGGGAGGAAGTCATGATGTCCATGAGTACGTCAGGTTCCATTTGCTCAACCACCACACGGGGACCAGAAACTTTAAAATATTTGGACAATGGCGTCCGCTGACTCGGCCCAGGCTTTGCTGCCCCCCTTTCTGCTGCATCACGACCACGTACAGCTGGGCGTCCTCTCCCTGGACGTGGAGCAGTCCCAGAAGTGGCTGAGGCAATTGAACTCCCTTTACTCTCACCCCGCGAAACCCTGCCAGACATGTTGCTAGTAATGAATCACTGGATGCAGTGGGCACAGTACAAGGTCACTGAAGGATGCAGTGAGCACAGCAGTGGGCACTGGATATACAACTAGGTCACTGAAGGATGCAGTGGGCACAGTACAAGGTCACTGAAGGATGCAGTGGGCACAGTACAAGGTCACTGAAGGATGCAGTGGACACAGCAGTGGGCACTGGATATACAACTAGGTCACTGAAGGATGCAGTGGGCACAGTACAAGGTCACTGAAGGATGCAGTGGGCACAGCAGTGGGCACTGGATACACAACTAGGTCACTGAAGGATGCAGTGGGCACACAAGGATTTCACACTGTGTAATGAGATCCTTATATGCCAGCGAGCGAGCAGTGGGCACCGGGCATGGCACAATGTCACTGACAGAATGAATGAACAGCGCTGGCAGAGAGTGGCGGTGCCGGCGGTGTGACTGGCTGCCTGCAAATAGTACAAGTGTATAACTGTCACTGGAATATAAAAGTGAACACTGCAGCTGCACTAACCTGCCTGCCTGCACTACACACAGATAATCCCCACTCTCACTACACTGACTACACTGCAGCACTGAACCTGCCTGCACTACACACAGTTAAATAATCACTAGACTCCCACACTCCCACTACACTACACTGACTACAACTAACTACAGCAATCACTCACTGACTAGCTAACTGTGTACAGTATAAGAGCAGTGTTAGCAAAAAAAACGCTTTGTTTTTAACACAATAAATGCACTTGCTCAAACAACAATGGCCTGGAGATAATCCTCTCAGCACCACAGTCTAGCAAGGACAGAGCTTTTACATCATGGCCGCCGCTTTATATTCAGGAGGGGAGGGCATAGCTCCCCTCCTGTGATTGGTTGCTAGGGCCTGGCTGGGGCCCTCTGATTGGCCTGCAATGTGTCACTTCCGCATAGTTTGACGCATTTCCGCTAACCACGACTTCAGTGCCGGGTTTCACGAGCGTGAATGCGGATTTCTGTCCGCATTCACGCGAAGCCGAAGCAGATTTTCGTGGTTGAAAATCTATTCACGGCTTAGCGTGTCCGAGGCGGAATGCGTCAAAATGGTCGTGAATCCACGCGTAAGCGTGATCACGACCTGGCGGTGAGCACCACTGCTGGTCGGTAATGTCAGCTTTTCATGTGGTAAGAGCCTTTATGAATTGACATTTTGCTAAGTGGTCGGTAAAGTCTGCTGTTTTCAGCATTACCGCATGAGGTAATTCTTTATGAATCGAGGCTCATATAGGACACTTTCTTAGGCCTTGTTTCCATCTGGCTCTGCAGACAACGCAGGTGGCTGCCGTGACTTCATACATAAACGGAATCTCATTGCAAATGTGCCAAAATGCAGGTCACCATGCATTGCGTTTCCACAGTGAATCGCAGCACATGGGTTGAGCAGCAGTCTATACACTTAATGACGTCCCTGCAGATTGCATTGCATTGTGTTATCTAAACGTGGTTGGAATTACGTAGATGGAGATGAGGCCTTAGCAGGAGTGGATTTGGTATCATGTGTTGCCTAATATCAGAACACATTGAGCTATGGGTTCACGTTATATTTTTTTTTTTGCATTTTGTTTATCATCAGGCAGAGAGTAGAGTTAGGCAGTCCAGGCATAAGCTTCCCAAGGTTGCTCGGTAATGAGACCCTTGGAGAACAGAACAGAATCATACAAATTGAGCTTCTGCACGTTGGGCAAAGTGCCTAAAGGAAAAAGCACAGTTCTGAGATGTCAGCACTGACTTTAACTTTTTTGGAATTACTATTAAAGTGAGCCAGGCTATCTCCAATCTCAGCCAAAACTTACACCCTGGACTTATGTGTAATCTGCAGCTCAACCTGGGCAGCACGGTGGCGTAGTGGTTAGCGCTCTCGCCTTGCAGCGCTGGGTCCCTGGTTCAAATCCCAGCAAGGTCAACATCTGCAAGGAGTTTGTATGTTCTCCCCGTGTCTGTGTGGGTTTCCTCTGGGCACTCTGGGTTCCTCCCACATCCCTAAAACATACAGATAAGTTAATTGGCTTCCCCTTAAAATTGGCCCTAGACTGCAATACATACACTACACTACATAGACATAGGACTATGGTAGGGATTAGATTGTGAGCTCCACTGAGGGACAGTTAGTGACAAGACTATATTCTCTGTACAGCGCTGTGTAAGATGTTGGTGCTATATAAATACTTATTAATAATAATCGGCTAAATATAACCGTATCATATTATTTTATCTTAAAGTGCACTGAGCACCAGTAGACTTTTTTTAACCTCGCTATAAGGGACATTTCTGCTACCTATACAGGGACAGGGGCTTTAGGAGCAGCCCCCCATAGATATGCAACCCCCGGCCCCCCCAATGGTGTACTGTGTTTCTAACCTCCCTTCGCTTTATTGTAAAAAAAAAAAAAGTGTACTGGATCTCAATACCCTTTAACCCTCCCTGGTGATATGATTATTTCCAGATTTTGGGGTCTTTTTAAAAAGTTTCAGACCCTAAAATCAGGAAAAAATCATGCCGCCAGAGTCTCTGCAGCAGCCCCTGCTCTCACTCACCTCCCTGGGCTCCAGTGCTGCAATTTTACCTCTGTCCGTGGCACTGTAACTCTTTGCTGAGATCGATGAGTGATTCAGAACTTCGGATGACAGGAAGGAGAATGGCTACCAACGTCTGGATCCCCCGGGAGGCGAGTAAAAGCGCCCGCTGCACGCTATACTCTGCCTTGAGCTCCTGGCGGCTAGCCTGAGCTACACTCGGGATTACCGCCAGGGAGGTTAAACTGGTGCAGTGTTTGGACATTTACCAGGGTAAAATGACATCTGTTCCTCTTCTACTCACTAACATTTGCAGAAATATATAATACCCAAGCATTAGCACAGCAATAAGGGATGCAGAGGTTGCGAGTCCACTGGGCCCCCTGGACTACAGACGCCTAAGGACAGCTCACCGGATGTATGCTTGATTGCCCCTTCACCGTTGTGTGCTTCTCTGTTCTGCTGGTTGCATTCTTCCTATTTTTTACGATTTTTCTATTTTCCAGATTTTCGCAGTGTCATGATAACATTGTTGAAATACCGTATAACTGATTTATATAATGGTGTAAAAATAGCCAGCCTGTGAAAAAAGTGTTCTGCTTTCCTCAGAGAGAATGGGAATCACAACTTGAGCAGGTGAATTCCTGTATGATTCATACATGAAAGAGAAGACAGGATGTTAACATTAACCAATCTATTATTAGAAGAGACAGGAAGCTGAAAATAGCCAGTCTGTTATTAGAAACTGTTAAGTGTGGATCGAAGCAGGTAAAAAGGGCACAGGAGCCCTCACAGAAATAACGGCTCCGCCATAGGCGCCTATGTTAAAAGCCGCATTTAGCGGCAATAACAGGAAATTTGGGTGCATGGCGGCTGCCGTTATCGGCACCTAATTTTACCATGTTTGCCGCAAATTGCGGCTTCCACAAAGCTGCGAGTGACATGCAGCTATGAAGATAAATGTGGGCGCCCGGAGTGCCCCTTTACAAACAGATAGTTTATGTCATAGTGCCCATTTGAGAGAAAATGACCTACTGGCTGAAATAATGTGTTGCAGCAATGGCCTCTGATTCTGCTGCCTTCCAGGTGAAGAAAATGTATAATTTAATTGTATAATTTATTTAATGATAATATACACTAATAATTTACGCAAAAAGGTGGATCAGCGCAACACCAGGCCGCCTCCGAATGGCCTCCATCAGAGATGCGCTGAGCCCCCCCAGGAACTACAAACGCACCTTGAACCCAAACAGAAGCTCTGCATATACACCAAAAGCATGGCTGTTAAGTGGGAGCAGCTGACAAAAAACGAATTACATTAGTACATAGCAAGGAAATGAGCAGCGCTACTTAAAAACAGACTAGTGCCTACCTGCAAAAGAGTGCAAGCCCCACTTGTGGGGTCGAATACACACCGAGCATACACGTGACCTGTCTACCACTAGAGGAGGATGTTGGTTTCCATTAACAGCTTGCATGCAACCTATTAAGTACTCGTCCCTCCCACTCCGAAGAAGTCAATCCTCCATGGGAGGGGCCTAACACTAACTAAATCCTAACCTATGTATATGCATAGGTTAGGGGGCTTGCACTCTTTTGCAGGTAGGCACTAGTCTGTTTTTAAGTAGCGCTGCTCATTTCCTTGCTATGTACTAATGTAATTCGTTTTTTGTCAGCTGCTCCCACTTAACAGCCATGCTTTTGGTGTATATGCAGAGCTTCTGTTTGGGTTCAAGGTGCGTTTGTAGTTCCTGGGGGGGCTCAGCGCATCTCTGATGGAGGCCATTCGGAGGCGGCCTGGTGTTGCGCTGATCCACCTTTTTGTGCAATTTTCAATTTTCGATTTTAATTGATTAGCCGCACCCAGGCTATGCATATACATAGGTTAGGATTTAGTTAGTGTTAGGCCCCTCCCATGGAGGATTGACTTCTTCGCAGTGGGAGGGACGAGTACTTAATAGGTTGCATGCAAGCTGTTAATGGAAACCAACATCCTCCTCTAGTGGTAGACAGGTCACGTGTATGCTCGGTGTGTATTCGACCCCACAAGTGGGGCTTGCACTCTTTTGCAGGTAGGCACTAGTCTGTTTTTAAGTAGCGCTGCTCATTTCCTTGCTATACACTAATAATTTAGCCTACAAATCTAACTCAATCAATTACTTTTAACTTCAGCACAACTAAACCAATAAGTGTGGGGTTGCACAAACTGTCTGTGGGCAATTGTATCAAAAGGAACCCGAGGTGAGAGACATATGGAGTCTAGCATATTTATTCCCTTTTAAACAATACCAGTTGCCTGGCAGTTCTGCTGATCTTTCTGGTCTGTGGTGGTTTGACTCATACGCCTGAAACAAGGACACGGCTAATTTTGTCAGATTTTTGTCAGAAGCATCTGATTTGCATGCCTGTTCAGGGTCTTTGACTAAAAGTATTAGAGGCAGTGGATCAGCACAACAGCCAAGCAATGTGCATTGTTTAAAAGGAAATAAATATTGCATCCTTCATATGTCTCTCACTTCGGGTTCTCTTTAAAGTCGTTTGGAACTCAGCAAGCATTTCCTCTTTGTTCTAAAAGATTATTTACAGCATAAAATCTACTACCACAAAAAAATTGTAACAGAACAGTATTCAAGCAGTTAAACACAGCAATTTGTTCTTCAGTGCAAAGCTCCTTGGTTTAACCACTTCAGCCTTCAGTCGTTTTCACTTTATGCATCCGAGCAATTTTCACCTCCCATTCATTAGCCTATAACTTTATCACTACTTATCACAATGAACTGATCTATATCTTGTTTTTTCCGCCACCAATTAGGCTTTCTTTGGGTGGTACATTTTGCTAAGAGCCACTTTACTGTAAATGCATTTTAACAGGAAGAATAAGAAAAAAACGGAAAAAATTCATTATTTCTCAGTTTTCGGCCATTATAGTTTTAAAATAATACATGCCTTCATAATTAAAACTCACGTATTGTATTTGTCCATATGTCCCGGTTATTACACCATTAAAATTATGTCCCTATCATAATGTATGGCGACAATATTTTATTTGGAAATAAAGGTGCATTTTTCCATTTTGCATCTATCACTATTTACAAGTTTAAAATAAAAAAATATATATAGAAATATTTCATCTTTACATTGATACTTAAAAAGTTTAAACCCTTAGGTAAATATTTACATGTTTTTTTTTTATTGCAATGTTTTTTTTGGTTTTTTTTATATTAAACATTTTATTTGGGTATTTTTTGGGAGGGTGGGATGTAAACAGTAGTCTTAGAGTGTAAATGTGTGTTGAGTTTTATTTTTTTTACTTTTAGTTGTAGTTTTACTTTTTGGCCACAAGATGGCGGCCATGAGTTTGTTTACATGACATCACTCTAAGCGTAACATACGCTTAGAGAGATGCATGGGGGACACAACAGCCAGAAAAAGCGAAGCTTCTGAGAGAAGCTGTCGCTTTTTCTGCGGGGGAGAGGACTCAGTGATCGGGCACCATAGCCCGATTCACTGATTGCCAGGCTAACGAACCGCGGCCGGGAGCACGCGTGCACGCGCACGATTGGCTGCGGGAGCGCGCGGACGCGCACATGGCCTCCTGGGCATCCAGGAGGCCAAAGTAGTTAATGAAAAGCTTCTGGCCACATCTGAAGAGGTGATAAGAGGTGATAACAATATCTTTTGTTTACATTCCTTTGTCATATACATTTAGGAAACATTAGCAAACTGCCACTGAGCTGTACTGAGCTGAGAAACAGAAAGAGCTCAGACGTGATTACTAGATACATTTTAATATATAAATACAGCAACTGTGCAGTCAAATGCAATGGCAGCTTTCAGAGCAGATAAACTATACTTTTTGTAAATACACATTTTACTTGTGCATCGAAGCAAATATGATAACTGTAAGGGTAATAAAAAGTAGGAAAGCACATTTTTTATTGAATGTTATGTCAGAGTTTTATCCCGCTTTAAGTTACAATATACTAATGCCTATACACACACAACTTTGGGCCTTCAGTGTAGCAATTATATTGCTAAAAGTATTTAGGCATATGGAACGTGCTGGAAATTGCCTCAGGTTAGTAATTTAAAGCAGAAATCCAGACACCGCTAAATGCAGAGAGGAAATACAATATGTGTAAAATGTGTTATTTGCCATAAAGATTTAAAGAGGAACTGTCACCAAGGATTGAACTTCATCCCAATCAGTAGCTGATACCCCCTTCCGGGAGAAATATTTATCTTGTCTCAAACAGATCATCCGTAGGATCTGTCGGCTGATATTGCGGTGAAACCCCTCCTACAATGTGATGTCAGCACCAGGGCCAGATTTAGGCCAAGGCCACCTAGGCCATGGCCTAGGGTACCACAGGAGGAAGGGCACCAAAGCAGCTGGCTAAACTGGTGCAGAATTTGCAAGCTTGCAAATGCTGCAATGTAGGGAGATCAGATGAGCACCTGTCCGCGGTACTCTGCTGCTAGCCGCCTGTGCAGCAGCCACCTTGCTCTCTGTGCACGTTTGCCTTGTGGCTGGCGGCTATGGACTTGGGCAGCATTGGAGATGGAAAGAAAGAGGAAGCTTCTGCACTGGAGAAGAGCGGAGAATTTAGTGACACTGATGGCTGCTGCGGTGTGAAGGTGAGCATGGCTACCTATACTGAAAGGTGTGGGGGTAGGGAAAGGAGGGATTAAGGGAGTCATCTGGCTACTTATATGGGAGGGAAAGGGGGAGGAGTCATCTGGCTATATTTAATAGAGGGAAGGGGAGGGGTCATCTGGCTACTTATACTGGAGGGAAAGGGGGGAGGAGTCATCTGACTAGCAATCCTGGGGGGACGGGGGACTATCAGGTTACCTTTACTAGAGGGAAGGAGTCATCTCACTACCTATACTGAAAGGGGGGCGGCTGGTGACCAGGCATGGGCTTCCGAATTCCGCGGAAGCTAAAATTCCGAAATTCCGCCGGAATTGGGGTTTCCGCATGGTTCCGCGGAATTCGGAATTTGCAATCCGGAATTCGGAATTTGCAATCCGGAATTCGGAATTCCGGCAAAATCGGAATCGGAATGAATTGACCAATCAGGAGATGCGGAATGAGTTGACCAATCATAATCAGCGGAGAGTTACTGCGCTAAAATAACGGTTTCAACATTTTTTTTATCCAAATTTACAAAATACAAATTAACTTTATTAACAATAGATATTTCAAATGAGCGATTGAGTGTTTCCTCCTAAATTTACGGAAATCCGTTTAAAAATTACGGAAGTCCGTTTAAAAATACGGAAAGTGCACGTGGCGGAATACCGCGGAATTCCGCGGAATGTAGCGGAATTCCACCGGAATGTAGCGGAAGCGGAATTTCGGTAGTGGCGGTATGCGGAATTACCGCGGAATCGGAAATTGGCTCTTCCGACCATGCCTGCTGGTGACAGTGGCCTAGAGTGGTAAAGAGTACAAATCCGGCCCTGGTCAGCACCAGGGTGCTGCCATCACACAGTGGGAGCCTTGTTGCATTGTGGGAAATAACAGCTGTTTCCAACTGCCAAAAAAACAGCATATCCTTTCAGAGCTCACCTGCTAGCAGTAAATATGTTGCCATGTGATAAATGTCACAATGTAAATTAGGAAGAGGAAAGATTTTTCAATGGGAAAACACTGACTAAATTATTTATAAATATTAGGGATGGGACGACGAATCCGGCGAATCCACGAATCCCTCGAATATTAGGAAATATTTGAGATTCGTGGAATCGAATCCCGACGCCATTTTCCGTTCGCCGAATCCGCCGAATCCCGATGCTGCATCGTCGCGCATCCGCCGCTTCACCCGCTCGCAATTGTCCTCCTCCCGCTCCCCGCGCCGCCTCCGCTCGCCCTCTGCATAAATAAGAAGCAGCCTCTCACCTCCAGCGTGGAGTCCGGAGGGGCAGACCTCCTGCAGACTTTCTCATTCCCCCTAGTGACCGGCTCTTACTACGCGTCATCAGTAAGAGCCGGTCCGGTGGCCACAAGGGGGAACTAGGAATTGAAGGGAGAAGTCTGCCGCTCCGGGCTCCACGCTGATGCTGGAGGTGAGAGGCTGCTTCTCCTTATGTATGCAGGGGGACAAGCGGAGGAGGCTGCGGGGGGAGGGAGGAGGATATGTGCCACCCATAAGAAGCCCCCATAGCCTGCAATCTATACTGAAGCCCCCATACGAAGCCCCCCATAGCCTGCTATCTATACTGAAGCCCCCCATAGCCTGCTGCTACCTATACTAAAGCCCCCATAGCCTGCTAACTATACTAAAGCCCCCCATACTGAAGCCCCCAATACTGAAGCCCCCCATAGCCTGCTACCTATACTAAAGCCCCCCATAGCCTGCTAACTATGCTGAAGCCCCCCATAGCCTGCTACCTATACTGAAGCCCCCCATGGCCTGCTACCTATACTGAAGCCCCCCATAGCCTGCTACGTATACTGAAGCCCCCCATAGCCTGCTACCTATACTGAAGCCCCCCATACTCAAGCCCCCCCCATAGCCTGCTACCTATACTGAAGCCCCCCCATAGCCTGCTACCTATACTGAAGCCCCCCATAGACTGTTACCTATACTGAAGCACCCCCATGGCCTGCTAACTATACTGAAGCCCCCCATAGCCTGCTACCTATACTGAAGCCCCCCATAGCCTGTTACCTATACTGAAGCACCCCCATAGCCTGATACCTATACTGAAGCCCCCCATAGCCTGTTACCTATACTGAAGCACCCCCATAGCCTGCTACCTATACTGAAGCCCCCCATAGCCTGCTACCTATACTGAAGCCCCCCATGGCCTGTTACCTATACTGAAGCACACCCATAGCCTGCTGCCTATATTGAAGTCCCCTTACCCAGCTACCTATACTGAAGCCCCCCATAGCCTGCTAACTATACTGAAGCACCCCCATAGCCTGCTGCCTATATTGAAGCCCCCTTACCCAGCTACTTATACTGAAGCCCCCCATAGCCTGCTAACTATACTGAAGCCCCCTATACCCTGCTACCTTTACTGAAGGCCCCTATACCTTGCTGCCTATACTGAAGCCCCCCATAGCCTGCTACCTATACCGAAGGCCCTTATACCCTGCTACCTATACTGAAGGCCCCTATACCCTGCTACCTATACTGAAGGCCCCTATACCCTGCTACCTATACTGAAGGCCACTATACCCTGCTACCTATAGTGAAGACCCCTATACCCTGCTACCTATACTGAAGGCTCCTATACCCTGCTACCTATAGTGAAGGCCCCTATACCCTGCTACCTATACTGAAGGCCACTATACCCTGCTGCCTATACTGAAGGCCCCTATACCCTGCTACCTATACTGAAGCCCCCTATACTCTGCTACCTATACTGAAGGCCCCTATACCCTGCTGCCTATACTGAAGACCCCTATACCCTGCTGCCTATACTGAAGACCCCTATACCCTGCTGCCTATACTGAAGGCCACTATACCTGGCTGCCTATAATGAAGGCCACTATACCCTGCTGCCTATACTGAAGGCCACTATACCCTGCAACCTATAGTGAAGGCCTCTATACCTTGCTACCTATACTGAAGACACCTTTACCTAGCTACCTATACTGCGGGCAACTATACCACGGATCGCACAATTCTTATGTGCAGGATTCGCTAGATTCGGGATTCGAAAGGTTCGAGATATTCGAGAACCTTTTTAGATCCGGATTCGGATTCGAAGAAATTGTGGATTCGTCCCATCCCTAATAAATATTTATTGCAAAATGTAAGCACTTTTTTCATTACATTATTTTCACTGCAGTTCCTCTCTAAATCCTCTCCAGTGCTTTCCGTGATTTCAATTGTCCAGGCACACAGAACAAAAATAGCATGTACTTTCACACTTTTGCAGCCTGCACAACAGAATATGAACAAAGCCACTGTCCCTGACTACTGCTGATAGGACAGGGCAAGCGCAGATCACAGTGCAGCCCTGCCTGTTACAGATTCTGGTAGCATGCTGTGCAAGCGCCTCAGTTGACAAAATCAAGTACTTTTAGGTACTCTGTGTAAAATGTATTTTATCATTCCATATTCAGCTAACATTCTCTGTTTTACAACTCAAATTGACAGCTTTACAACATGGCATTGATAACTCTCCCTGCCTGCTGATAGGACAGGGCAAGCTAGCAGGAGAGTGATGATGAGCACTTGCTCTGTTTGTCTGCTCTGTAATCAAGCTAGGCTGACAGAACAGCATAGTGCTCTGGTACACTGTGCAGTCCTGCCTGCCACCGACGCTGGTAGCATGCAGTACAGTGTACACTGCTCTCAATATCGGGACAAAATCAAGTACTTTTTTTGAACGATGATATTTTTGTTATGTTATGTTTTTTTACAGCCAAAATTCATGTTTTTTTTCCTTAAGAGAAACTTTAGCAAAATGGAGAACAAATAAATCAATTCAATACATTGCAAAGTTTGAAGTTAAAAAAATAGAGAGATTAAAAAATGATTGATATTCGCCATGTCATTTGTTCCTATTATTCAACATTTCAAAGCGCTATGACTTAGTTTGGCAAACACTTCAAATGTGCATCTAATAGTGAAAGCATCTGTAGTACAGAGATAAAAGCACCAGTGGAACTACGAGTGGACTTTCATATGCATAGATAATTGAATTGTGATGGATGTGCGCTACACTTTTTAATGAAATGTGTTCATATTGTGTGATCCATAACCAGCCTGCACATAATCATCTTTTCTACTGGCAGACATGAAAAAAACATACAGCACAGACTGCCATTTTCCATAACCACACCCCCTAACAATGTGATAGGCTAAAAGTATTTTTTTATAGATATACACATACAGTATACATATGCACAGAGGGAGATATAGGTTGCTTGGCAGTTGGAAACAGCTATTTCTCACAATGCAATAAGCTCATAGACCGGAAACTGTCAATACCTAGGTCGTGACATCACACTGGGAGAGGGGTCTCACCACAATATCAGCCATACAGACCCTCCTTATGATCTATTCAAGAAAAGGTAAAGATTTTTCATGGGAAAGGAGGTATCAGCTACTGATTGGGATGATGTTCAAACCTTGGTTACAGTTCCTCTTTAACTACCTGACGACCGCGTCACGCCAATTGGCTTGAACGTGGCGGCAGCCCCAGGAACACCTAATGCCAATTGGCGTCAGGTCCTGGGGCCGGCTACTGCAGGAGATCTCATGCAGGCCGTTTTTACACTTAGTACAGCGCTGCGATCAGCAGCAGCGCTGTACTGGGGACAGCCGTGTGACACGGCTGTCCCCCTGGGGGACAAGAGAGCGATCGGCTCTCTTAGGCAGAAGCCTATGACAGCCGATCGCCGTAATTAGCTGGCTGGGGGGAGGGAGGAAGAAAAAAAAAATAGAAAAATATAATAGAAAAATAAGGAGATAAATATTTATAAAAAAAATTAAACAACTGGGGGGCGATCAGACCCCACCAACAGAGAGCTCTATTGGTGGGGGGAAAGAGGGGGGGGGGAAACACTCGTGTGCTGTGTTGTGCAGCCCTGCAGCTTGGCCTTAAAGCTGCAGTGGCCAATTAAGTAATAAATAGGCTGGTCTTTAGGGGAGTTTAACACTGCGGTCCTCAAGTGGTTAAATTCCCCACTGCTGCTTTTCCTAAATGACACAAAAGAAAGAAAAAAATGCAGTGCTGGGCCGAAATTACGCATTAGCGTAATTACGCATCGTAATTCACTACAAATGCACCGTGAGCGTTACGTGTAAGGTTACGGTATTACGCGTAATTAATTACGCGTAGACCGTAGGTTTCGTTATTACGCGTAACAAATTACGCGTAAGACAGTAAACTCCCATTGAAATTACACAGTCTGCCGTAATCGCGTAATATTACGCTCCCGTATAATATAAAAAAGCCGCCGACTTTAAGGGTTAATAGCAAAGCCCCCTTAAGTGCTAAGAGCCTCAAATTTGGAGAATATATTAAGGAGATCAGAAGGAATAAGAGGAAATTTTTTTTTTCAAAAAGACCTTATAGTTTTTGAGAAAATCGATGTTAAAGTTTCAAAGGAAAAATATATACATTTAAAAACCCGCCGGCTTTAACGGTTAATAGCAAAGCCTGCTTAAAATTTAGGAACACCAAATTCACAGGGTATATTAAGAGGATCAGTGGGAATAAGAGGAAAAACATTTTTTCAAAAAGACCTTATAGTTTTTGAGAAAATCGATTTTTAAGTTTCAAGGGCAAAAATGTCTTTTAAATGCGGAAAATGTCAGTTTTTTTTGCACAGGTTACAATAGTGTTTTATTTTCATAGATTCCCCCAAGTGGGAAGAGTTTTACTTACTTCGTTCTGAGTGTGGGAAATATTAAAAAAAAACGACGTGGGGTCCCCCCTCCCAGACCTCTTTAACCCCTTGTTCCCCATGCAGACTGGGATAGCCAGAATGCGGAGCACCGGCCGCGTGGGGCTCCGCACCCTGACTATACCAGCCCGCATGGTCCATGGATTGGGGGGTCTCGGAAGGGGAGGGGCAGCCAAGCTTTCCCCTCCCCCTCCGAGCCCTTGTCCAATCCAAGGACAAGGGGCTCTTCTCCACCTCCGATGGGCGGTGGAGGTGGAGGCCGCGATTTTTCTGGGGGGGGGGGGTTCATGGTGGCATCTGGGAGTCCCCTTTAAAAAGGGGTCCCCCAGATGCCCACCCCCCCTCCCAGGAGAAATGAGTATAGAGGTACTTGTACCCCTTACCCATTTCCTTTAAGAGTTAAAAGTAAATAAACACACAAACACATAGAAAAAGTATTTTAATTGAACAAAAAACATAACCACGAAAAAAGTCCGTTAATATTCTTAATTAACCATTAATACTTACCTGTCCCTTTAAAAGCCAGTTCCCACGCAATATCCTCGTAAATATACTAATCAGTTACAATTTAACAAAGTTGTTACAATGTAACAACTTTGTTACTTTGTAACACCACCGCACCCGACGTCACTCGCCGCTCACCCGCCGGCCGCCGCATACACTCTATGTCCCCGCCGGCTCCCGCCGTCCACTCCGCCCACACCTGTCACCCATATACATGCTGGCACCCATGGGTGCCAGCATGTATATAGGTGACATGTGGGAGAGGCGGGGAGGGCAGCGGAGCCGGCGAGGACTTAGCGTCCTAAACCCGACAGAGCTCTGAGCTATATAGCTCAGAGCTCTCGAAAGCATCTTTGTATTTGGGCTCCAAGGAGCCCCATTGGTCCTTAGCAGACCAATGGGGTTCCTTCAAACCATGGGTGCCAGCATGTATATGGGTGACAGGTGTGGGCGGAGTGGACGGCGGGAGCCGGCGGGGACTTAGAGTGTATGCGGCGGCCGGCGGGTGAGCGGCGAGTGACGTCGGGTGCGGTGGTGTTACAAAGTAACAAAGTTGTTACATTGTAACAACTTTGTTACATTGTAACTGATTAGTATATTTCCGAGGATATTGCGTGGGAACTGGCTTTTAAAGGGACAGGTAAGTATTAATGGTTAATTAAGAATATTAAAGGACTTTTTTCGTGGTTATGTTTTTTGTTCAATTAAAATACTTTTTCTATGTGTTTGTGTGTTTATTTACTTTTAACTCTTAAAGGAAATGGGTAAGGGGTACAAGTACCTCTATACTCATTTCTCCTGGGAGGGGGGGTGGGCATCTGGGGGACCCCTTTTTAAACGGGACTCCCAGATGCCACCATGAACCCCCCCCCCCCAGGAAATCGCGGCCTCCACCTCCACCGCCCATCGGAGGTGGAGAAGAGCCCCTTGTCCTTGGATTGGACAAGGGCTCGGAGGGGAAGGGGAAAGCTTGGCTGCACCTCCCCTTCCGAGACCCCTCAATCCATGGACCATGCGGGCTGGTATAGTCAGGGTGCGGAGCCCCACGCGGCCGGTGCTCCGCATTCTGGCTATCCCAGTCTGCATGGGGGACAAGGGGTTAAAGAGGTCTGGGAGGGGGGACCCCACGTCGTTTTTTTTTAATATTTCCCACACTCAGAACGAAGTAAGTAAAACTCTTCCCACTTGGGGGAATCTATGAAAATAAAACACTATTGTTACCTGTGCAAAAAAAACTGACATTTTCCGCATTTAAAAGACATTTTTGCCCTTGAAACTTAAAAATCGATTTTCTCAAAAACTATAAGGTCTTTTTGAAAAAAAAAATTTTCCTCTTATTCCCACTGATCCCCTTAATATATCCTGTGAATTTGGTGTCCCTACATTTTAAGCAGGCTTTGCTATTAACCGTTAAAGTCGGCGGGTTTTTAAATGTATATATTTTTCCTTTGAAACTTTAACATCGATTTTCTCAAAAACTATAAGGTCTTTTTGCAAAAAAATGTTTTCTTCTTATTCCTTCTGATCTCCTTAATATATTCTCCAAATTTGAGGCTCTTAGCAATTACGGGGGGCTTTGCTATTAACCCTTAAAGTCGGCGGCTACCTAACATTGATCCATGCATCAACTTTTCCGCTTGGCAGCATGACCTTACGCATTAATTGCTAGTAGGATTTTACGCGTAAGCCTATAACGTAACAACCTGAATTACGGTATTCTTACGCGTAATTGCGTAAGGGCTATGCGTGATTACAGAAATGTACCGTAATTGAATGTCTACGCCGTACGCGTAATTCCGTAATGCGTAATAGCGTAAAATTACGCGTAATGATCCGTAAGCGTAGCTTTTTCCATTACGCCCAGCACTGAAAAAATGTACTGTCAGGCTTTAAATTCAGGTTTTTAATTTTTTCACCTTATCAAGGCTTTCCTCGAATTCGGCAGATACAGTATAGATCAGAGCAAGTCGTCCACAGACACCTTTAATTTGTGCCTCATTGATTTTATCTTGTAAAGTAAAAAATAATCATGCAGATTAATAAGAATACAAGGACTGAAGTGGGCGATTATCAAAAACCATTCAGAACTTGCTGAAGCAGGACCAGCCCAGACAGCATTTTGATTGGTTGCTAAGGATGCTGAATCTGATATATTGTTCTCTTGTACTTTTTTACTGCAAAACCCAATATACTTTCGCAAATAAAAGACAGAGAATATCTGGCCTTGTGGCATTTACATAACATGTCTCCAACACAATGAAAGCTGTAACTATAGCAATGACTAATATCTATCAGCCCTGTTATTTTTCTCCTTATTGTTGTTTTTGTTGCTGTTATTGTTGCTATTTGGATGTTGTTATTATTGCTATATTCAGTTTTTCTTTAACTTTAAAGTGAACCTCCAGACTAAAAATCTACTCAGCAGCACTGAAAAGGTTTGGTGTTTCTTTAACAGTTTTGCAGCATCAGAACTTTGTTTTTCCTACCAAAGCCTGATTTTTAGCTGCACAGAAGCTAAGCTCCACCCCATCAAAGAAATCTGCCCGGGCATTTTTTCCCTGATGCTGTGCAAAGCATAATGGGATTTCTGATTATGTTGTTCTCGTTGTCTAGAAACTGGGAGGGTGATCAGGACACAGGACAGTTGGAACTGTGTCTCATGCTCCCTGTCACCTGCTTTCAACCAAAAAGATGGCTGCCCTCATGAAATCACAAACATTTGCCCGTTCTTTTAAAACAAGAGATTATATTACCTAACTATTTTAATTAACATAACTAATGTAACTAAATGACAGTATGTTTGTTTAGGCTGAAGTTCCTCTTTAAATTCTCTAAAACTTTGAATTCCCGTTCTAGATGCAGATATTTCCCTGGTTCTTTGTAGGCACTCTGTAGCCGGGCTCATATTAGCTTTATTTATCCTCCTCGATTAAATAATGTTACATAAATCACTTTGGAAGTACACGGTCAAGAGCCCCTAACCCCAGGCATGTCCTACAGCGTAGACATCCAGTGTCTCATAATAATAATAATTCTAACGCTTGTGTAGCGCTTTTCTCCTGTGGAACTCACAGCGATTAAGAGCTGCAGCCTATAGGGGGCGTGCTCAATGGGCCACCCTGCAGTGTTAGGGAGTCTTGCCCAATGACTCCTTACTGAATAGGTGCTGGCTTAGTGAATAGGAAAGGCCAAGATATGAACCCAGGTCTCCTATGTCAGAAGTGGAGCCCTTAAAGCAAACCCGAAGGGAAAAAAAGTATCACATAATGAATTATATGTGTAGTACGGATAAAGAATAGAAAGAAGAAAGAAAGAAAGAACATTAGTAGCAAATAAAAGAGTCTCATATATTTTTTTCAGCTATATAGCTTTTTTTTTTATAACATTGCATCATTCTGTCATATTTGCAGTTTGCAAACCACACTGTATTTTAAACTATAAAACAGAGCAGAAATAATGACCATTTTATCTTTCCTGCAGTAAAACCTTATCTCAAGCTGTCTCTCACTGAGACACTGAAGTGAAAAAAAAATTATGATATTATGATTTGTATGTGTAGTACAGCTAAGAAATAAAACATTAAGATCAGATACATCAGTCTAATTGTTTCCAGTACAGGAAGAGTTGAGAAACTCCAGTTGTTATCTTGTTGTATGCAAACAAGCCATTAAGCTCTCCGACTAAGTCAAAAGCTGGCCATACACTGGCCCGATTTGCCGCCGTTTCGACAGCAGATTCGATCACTGGGATCGAATCTGCTGCCAATCGTTCGCGCTACACGCCGAATTTCGATCCATTTCGTCCGATCCCATTGATCGCTCCATGCGGAAAATTACCGTTGATCGCCCGCAGGTAAGGAGTGCGTCGTTAGCGGCGTTCGAGTGCCCGACGACCGACGCAATAGAGAGGCAATACATTACCTGCTCCGCCGGCGCGACTACCCCCGGTCACCGCTGCTCCGTCTCCGCGCTGGTCTCCGGCATGCTTCAGTTCCTCCTGCCCGGCAGGAAGTTTAAACAGTAGAGAGCGCTCTACTGTTCAAACTTCCTGCCAGGCAGGAAGAAGTAAAGCATGCTGGACCTGGAGACCAGAGCGGAGACTGAGCAGCGATGACCTGGGGACTGGAGTCGCGCCGGCGGAGCAGGTAATGTATGCGGGCGGGGGGAGCGGCGGCAGCAGGACCACCACCACCACCACAACAGATTGTGAACGGTTTCAGGCTGAAATCGGTTCACAATCTGTTTGCAGTAAAGGTAGCCATACGATCCCTCTCTGATCAGATTCGATCAGAGAGGGATCTATCTGTCGGTCGAATCTGATGGCAAATCGACCAGTGTATGGCTACCTTTATGCTGGATACACACCATGCGTTTCCGCGTTCGATGCGGCCGTCGATACGCGTCGATTCGATTATTTCCGACATGTCCGATTCAAGCTTCGATGGATCGTTAGGTCGATTTGCCATACTTTACATGGCAATCGACCTAAAAATCATCATATTCCGTTCGGAAATGCTCGGAAATAATCGAATCGACGCGTATCGACGGACGCATTCGACGCGGAAACTCATGGTGTGTATCCAGCATTAGTCGTGGAGAGGGCTGTTATCTGACTTTTATTATCTCAACTGTAAGTGAACTGTTTACTTTTTCTCTGCCAGAGGAGAGGTCATTACTTCACAGACTGCTCTGAAAGACTCATTTTGAATGCTGAGTGTTGTGTAATCTGCACATATTATAGAATGATGCAATGTTAGAAAAAACAATATATATATACCTGAAAATAAAAGTATGAGAATATTTTCTTTGCTGCTAATCTTCTAGTAATTATTCATAGTACACAACCAATTCACTATATCATATATTTTTTTCTCGCTTCAGTGTCTCTTTAACCTCCCTGGCGGTATGATATGATATGGATTGCATTCCAGCGGTTCTGGAGGTGTGTTTAGCTTCTAAGGGTACAATGGTTAATTTGCATATATTCAGCAGTGGTGCCTGGGAGACATCTCAAGCTCACTCCAACCTGAATTATCGCAAATTCTTTCTGTTTTAAGAAAGCAAACTTTTGTTTTTCTTAACATCTTAGTAAGGGGGCTTTTAGGACCATTGTAGTCCCTTACACACTCCAATGAGTTCTGGATCACCATGAGCTTGCTGGTTAGTCTGTGCCTCTCGGATTCACAAGCCCTACTCCATAGAGCCAAATTAATCCATGCCATGCACTGATGAGGATCAAACAATCCGAAACAGTCTGTATGCATGTTGGATTATTATGGCTCTGTACAAATTAACAAGCTGACACATCATTGCATTCCAGCGGTTCTGGAGGTGTATTTAGCTTCTAAGGGTACAATGATCTATTTGAGAAATGGTAAAGATTTCTTGTGGGAAAGGGGGCATCAGATACTGATTGGGATAAAGTTCATTCCTTGATTAAAGTTAAAGAGGAACCGTAACCTGGAACTTAACTTTATCCCAATCAGTAGCTGATACCCCCTTTTGCATGAGAAATCTATTCCTTTTCACAAATGGATCATCAGGGTTCTCTTTATGGCTGATATTGTGGTGAAACCCCTCCCACAGGAAACTGTAAGGGCCATGGTCCTGGCAGTTTCCTGTCTGTGAACATCATTGAATTGTGGGAAATAGCTGTTTACAGCTGTTTCCAACTGACAAAAAACCAAGCAGCAGCTATTTCCACTGACATCACCTGCCAGCAGTAAAAATGTCACTATGTGATAAATGTAAGAATGTAAATCAGGGAGAGGAAATATTTTACGATGGGCAAACACTGACTAAATTATTTATACATAATTATTGTAAAAATGAAGCACTTTTTTATGACATTATTTTCACTGGACTGGGGTTCCTCTTTAAGTAAGGTAGCATGTGTTTTACATTTTCTGAATACTCCCTCATGTTCCAAGTGTGATAAGCTTCGGCAGGGAATATGTTGAATATCTTGTAAGTTACATGGCTCATTCCATACTTGGTCAGGCGTAGCAGTTTTCAGAACCCCCAAATTATTAGATCTGTGCTCTATAATGGGGTCTTTTATATGTGTGCAAAAGGCGAACAACGATCCATCTAACAATATCCACTTTTAATATGAAATTTTCATTCAGTTTTCTGCCACTTGGGGGCACTAGCTGTGCAGTACTTTGAACGTGAGGAAAGTACTTTGAAAGCACTAGGATTTAGATGTCTAGACAGTTGTAAGTGAAGTGTTCACATTTTAAAAGCATATGTGTTTGTAGTAATATGGTTAAATATTTCAGTGAATTTTATGGAAGTACCGTATTTCCCCAAAATAAGCCCTCTCCCCAAAACAAGCCCTAGCTTTTATTTCAAGCATGCTTACATTTTGAGCAGGAGGAAGAGGCAGGGAAACACATTGGTGCAGTGCAAAGAGGCAGCCAGGAAGCGATGAGTGGACACAGCAGTGCAGTGCCGATTGGCCACTGCTCCTGTCATGTGTCATCCCAGCAAGGTTATCAGCTGTTTGCAGGGATGACAAGGCAGGTGCCTGATCAGTGCAGTGCTGTAGCGGTAGCACACCACCAGAGAGGATGATCAATGACAGCAGGCACACAATTGCTCCAAGACACTAGCAAGGTATCCAAATCCAAATCCAAATCCAAAAAAGCTTTATTGGCAGGACCAAATACATTTAGCATTGCCAAAGCAAAACAAAACAAAACATTAACATTGGGGGGGGGGGGGGGGGGATTGTGGGAATAAGGGAAGGATAAAGAGGGTTGGGGTATATAGTCCATAGGTGTGTGGAGGATGTAAGGGATATCCTCATATCTTCTACTCTACCCCCCCCCCCCCCACTCGCCACTTTTTACAATCCAGCGTTTGCAGTGTATAGAAGAACTTTCAGAACAAACTGATCCCTTCACCTAATAGGTGATCTGTGAGCCATCCATCCCACTCTTCAGTGTTTGTCAGTTGCCCTATTTATATTACACACCAGATGAAGCTCTTCCAGGCTTGATCTCCCTTATCTAGTCCTTCTACACCGGAGATGAGCAGACTGAGCCTAAACTCACTATCCTTGTCTACTGATAGAGTATGAGCTGCTTTCCTACCGTGTTTCCCCAAAAATAAGACTGCCCCTGAAAATATGCCCTAGCACATCTTTTGGAGCAAAAACGAATACGACACTGTCTAATTTTTGGGGAAACACTGTATTTATTATTGCACAACCTATAGTAAAGTACCATGGCCACTTTATTCCACTTTTATTCCACTTCCAGGTTTATGTGTGTGTGTTTTTTTCAATCTGGTTATAGCAGTAGCGTATTGCAATGTCAGAATGTCAGTTTACAGGAAGGCCACCAGCTTTAGTGATTGGAGTAAAGTCAGCACATCCTCTGACCTTGGTATACCTGAGGAACATCATGTCTAAAGGTCATGGTCTTGTGGGATTGCAGAGTAGAGACTGAAAGAAAAACTGGATCAATGACCTTTTGATGTAGCTTGCGCATGTTTGTAAACAATGTGAACAAGCACTTCACGGCGGTCTAAAGGTCGGGTTGCTGAAACATTTCACCACCTGGCGGATTTAGCGTGAGATTCAATATACATTAGCTTATGAATTCACGTTAAGTATCAATAGATTTTGAAGTAAGGCCTTATTGTTGGGCAGTTCAGACTTCTGTCTGCTGACTGGGTGCGTAGCAGTAGACATAGCAACCACTATGGGGTCCTGGAGCAGAGGGGGCCCAGCAGGGGCGCCTCTAGGCAAAGCAGTACAGGCCATTGCCTGGAGTGCCATTGGTCCTGGGGGCGTCATGTTGCTGGATTAAGCCATGCCCTCTGGGTAAAGCCGCACCCCCTGACTAAGCCGCACCCCCACTGGTGTTCTATTACTTGCTTCTAATGCATCTGCTTAGCGTAAGTTGCAGGCAACTGCCACAGTGTCCCTCTGTGCCTTGTTCATCCTTCCCCCCCCCTCCCTTGTGCCTCCTTCTGTCTGTCCCTTTTGTGCCTCCTTCTGTCTCCTTGTGCCTCCTTCATTCCCTTGTGCCATGTCTGATCCCGTTTGTCCTTCTGTCTCCCTTTATGCCTCCTGTCTCCCTTTGTGCCTCCTTCTGTCTCCATGTGCCTCCCTCAGTCCCCCTGTGCTACTCCTGCCACCTTCTGTCCCCCTGTGCCTCCTTCTGTCCCCTTGTGCCTTTCTTTGTCCCCCTGTGCTACCTCTGCACCTCTATTCCTCCTTCAGTCCCACTCTGCCTCCTTCTGTCCTCATGTGCCTCCTTCTGTCTCCCTTTGTGCCTCATTCTGTCTCCATGTGCCTCTTCAGTCCCCACGTGCCACCTCAGTCCCCTGCGCCTTCCTCTGTCCCCCTGTGCCTCCTTCTGTGCCTTCTTATGTCTCCCTGTGGCTCTGTCTGTCCCTCTCTGCCTCCTTCTGTCTCACTTACATCCTCCTCTTCTTCTTCTGTCACCCTTTTGTGGCTCCATCTGTCCCCCTTTATGCATCCTTCTGTTTCCCTTTGTGCCTCCTACTGTCTTCCTGTGCCTCCTTCTTGCCCCTTTGTGCTTTTTTCTGACCCTCATCGTACCTTCTTCTGCCATCTTTGTGCCTCCTTTTGTCCCCTACTGTGCCTCCTTCTGTCCCCCTGTGCCTCCCACTGTTCTTTTTTGTGCCTCCTTCTGACCCTCATGCATTCTTCTGTCGCCCTGTACCACCCACTGCCCCCCTGTGTGCCTCCTTCTGTCCTCCTGTGCCTCCTTCTGTCTCATTCTGTCCCCCATTGTTCCTCCTTTTGTTGCCCATTGTGCCTCCTTGTTCCCCCTTTTGTACCACCTTCTGTCCTCCTGTGCCTCCTTCTGTCCTCCTTTGTGTCTCATTCTGCCCCCCAACTGTGCCTCCTTTTGTTGCTCATTGTGCCTCCTTGTGTCCCCCTGTGTGCCTCCTTTTGTTCCCTTGTGCCTCCTTCTGTCCTCCTTTGTGACGTCTTTTTACCTTCATGCCTCCTTCTGTCCCCCTGTGCCTCCTTACGTCGCCCTGTGTTCCTTATTCAGTCCCCCTGTGCCTCCTTCTGTCCCACTTTGTGCCTCATGAAATTGGAGCCCTGCCTATGTGTATTTTCTGGTGAAATGCTGCCGCATTGTGTATTTTCTGGTGAAACGTCGCCTGCATTGTGTGTTTTCTGGTGAAACGCTGCCAGCTTTGTGTCATTTCTGGTGGAACGCTGCCGCATTATGATTATTTTCTGGTGAAATGCTTATCTTCATGGGGGGGGGGGGACGCTACATGTTTTCTCGCCTGGAGTGACAAAATGGCCTGGGGCCCAGGCAGTACTTGAGATGCTTTGGGGCTTGCTATACTTCATAAAGAAGTGCCCCTGACACTACTGCTGGCACCTGCAGCTCTCTTCATGCTTCCCTGGCCCTGACCCCACTGTTACATATACTGCACTGCCCACCCTCACAGGTACACAGGGCAGGACACACACAGCACCCTGCCCTTACAACCCTGGCCATGCCTGCACTGCCGCAAGTTAGCCCCTGCTCAGCAAATTTGGTAATTCTAGCATGTGTGGGTGCTTTGCTATTAACAGGCCTGAAATCTATGGCTATGCTGAACTGGCTGAGTTGTCTGAAGCCAGGGGAATCTCAGGGCAAGCTGGACACCATAATAAAGCTAAATACTCACCTCACGAGGCAGGAAGATGGATCCCAGCGACGTCCCGTGATGACAAGCATTCCTCGATCCATCTTCCTACCGCGGGTATACGTGACCGCACCCGACAGCACACAAGGAGTGCAAATGAGGGCTCAAGTGATTGTGGTACTTTACGCAGGAGTTGTTGGGGATCTTAAAGATCACATCCATCAAGCTAGCCATTGCCGCCGCGCATCATCAAACATCATTTACATAATCGCGTGCCCAAACCCACGTCGCGAGATCACGCCGCTCAAAAAATTGCCAGTCGTCATTAAAAATTGTCAGGAAAACTGCGTAGTGGGTATGCCTTTAATCTTTCGGCAAGCATATCATTTGACATTAATAATATTTCAGCTTCCTATTGTCAGTCTTCCCAGAATCCAACTTCAAAGTGAAATGTATTACTTCCAGTAAAGCTCTGGGAATAAATATGGTGTGGTTATTATTTCTTGTTTACATCTTCAAAGGATTCATGTCATTTTCACGTTCTTATTTATTATACTTTTGCCTGATTCTTTGATCAGTGCTGGTTATACAGATTCTCCTCTCTGTCTGGGTTCCTGTCCGGCTCTGACGGCTGGCTGACAGCAGACCTGCCTGCCCCGCAGGTGTAGCTGTGTGTGGTCTGTGAGTGAGCTGTGATGATCACACCAGCCGATATCACTCCATGTTATGTGTAATTAGTACAAGGTCTGTTCCCTGCTGTTTCTACAACTCTACATGATGAGACTTGTACTGATCAATAATCAGTTCTAGAGCTACTGTACCCAGCACATGCTAATTCCTCCTTTCCTTCATCTTCATTTGCATTGCCTAGTGATTTTTCAAGCCCTTGAAGTCCTGGGGAATCTCTGAAGGCACAGATTTCTGCTTAGCAAATGTGTTCAATTAATACTGATTACCAGAAGAAATTGGCCTTTTACATTCGCAAACAGGTGTGTTATTAAAATGCACCTATTCTCGTTGCAGCCATAAGTGCCCACGCACACCTGGCGAGTGATTTTACCCCGATTATCGTGGTAAAATTACTGTACAAATTTGCGTTTGATGAGCGATTGCGATTAGCGCTTCCATAGCATGCTAATCGCCGAAAAATGCTGCATGTAACGTGTTTGCAATTGCCGCTAATTGTGAAACGCCCGCAATTGGTGGCAATCGCGGCAGCGAGATTACTGCCTTATACTTAATATTGCGTTAGCGCTTTAAAAAAAGCTAGCGCTTTGGCGATCACCCGCTAATCACCTAGATGTGAATGAGCCCTGAAAGTTTTAACCACTTGAGGACTGCAGTGGAAACCCTCCCCTAAAGACCAGAGCAATTTTAACTAAATGGGCCACTGCAGCTTTAAGGCATCGCTGCAGGCCCCTACAACTCAGCACACAAGTGATCCCCCCCCCCCTTTCTCCCCACCAACAGAGCTCTCTGTTGGTGGGGTCTGATCGCCCCCCAGACATTTGTTTATTTGTTGATTATTATTTATTTGTTTTTTTTTAATTAAAAATGTGCTGCTTTTTTAAATATGTATAAATCCCCCCTTCCCCGCCAGCCTATCAGTGTGATCGGCTGTCATAGGCTTCAGCCTATGACAGCGGATCACTCTCGCAGTTACAGAGGGGACAGCCGTGCTGATCGCAGCGCTATACAATGTGTAAAGACGGCGGTTTCGCTGTCTAACAGTCTCCCGCACGGCAATCGCCGCTCGGAGACTGAAGTCGGGGCGGAGCTCCGCCCCTCAAGTAGGAGATGCTGCAAATCCCAGCCTCAGGACTTTACGCCAATTGGCGTTAGGCGGTCCTGGGGCTGCCGCCGCGACCACACCCATTGGTGTGGGGCGGTCGTTAAGTTATTAAAGCACCATTCCATTTTGGCTGAGAAGTAAGAAATCTTTAAAGGGAAACTAAACTGACCCTCCTGAAAAAGAGTTTCACTTACCTGGGGCTTCTACTAGCCCCCTGCAGCCGCCCTGTGCCCACACCGGGACCCCGCAGTGAGTCAGTTTCTTTTTTGTCGATGACGGCACAAGTAATATTGTCTGTCTAAAAATTACAAATTCCCAAAGTACCGCTTATCTGTTATGAAAGCTGCCATTGCATTTTATTGCACAACTGCTGTATTTATATATTAAAATCTATCTAGTGATCACTTCTCAACACTTACTGCTTCTCAGCTCAGTACAGCTCAGTTTCAGCAGTTAGCTAATGTTTACTAAATGTATGTGACAAAGGAATGTAAACAAAAGATAATGTTGTCACCTCTTCAGATAATGCGGCCAGAAGCTGCCCACTGAAGCAAGGAACTTTCCACTGAAGTGCTGTGTTTAACTGTTTGAATGTTGTTCTGCTACATTTTTTTGTGGTAGTAGATTTTATGCTGTAAATAATCTTTTAGAGCAAAGAGGAAATGTTGAATTTCATACCATTTTAAAGAGGAGCTACTTCTATTGCTAAGATACATATTTCCTGTTTCTGGATTTTCTACTATTGCTTGTACTGTATAACCCTATTTGTCATCATCTATGTATTTTGAGATGGTAAATAATGATAAAAAGTTATAGTTTAATACGTTACATTTGCAAACATTATTTATTTTGGTTATTAAGGCTTGTAGAGATAGGGTCAGTGCCGGACACACAAGACAGCATAAAACTCACTTCAGCTACCCCTCAGGATGTGCTCTCACTAGAAGTCGGATCAGTACAGCAAGTAGATAACAGGCGAGGCTTCAAATGCAAGCAATTCGGGTTTTTTTTTGTGTAGCTTTAGTGTACAAGACATGACAGAAGATGGGGTCTTTTGTCATGCCTTGTAAACTGAAGCTACAATAAAACCCTAATTGTTTGGATTTGAAGTCTCACCTGTTATCTACTTGCTGTATTTATTTATTTTGACTCTGTTACCATGTTTTTGGTGGTGTTGGTATTGGAATTCACCATATCGAATTTAGAACGCCAGAATCAGGGGCGTAACTACAGGGGAACAGCCCCTGCGACTGCAGGGGGCCCGGAAATGTAAGGGCAGAGCAGGATCATCCACCAGGCAACCTATGCAGCTGCTTGGGGCCTAGTTAGTGTCAAGAGGCCCTCCTGCTAACTTCTTTGTCCTTTCTCCACTTGAACTTATGAAAAGGACCACAAAAGAGCCCCAAATCTACTACCTTGCCTAGGGCCCCATTACATTGTAATCCATCTCTGTGCAAGGGGGCTCCATCTATTACTTTACTCCCTACGAAAAAAGGGGTCCATCCTTCAGGTCAGGTGTTTTTGTGGCTACACTTGTTATGGGACTCTTGCAAGATGGGCCCCCAGGTTGTGAGGGTCATCAGGGGTAGGCTAGGGAAAGTGTGTGATCACTGGGGGGCCCCATCAAGTTTTGCAGGGGGGGGGGGGGGGGTATGATATCTTGTTGACCAGAATATTCCCTAGAACCCCACTTGAGTAGCATTTTAGTACCCAACTAGCGGACATGGTTACCTTACTTGCTTCTCCACGGCGCGGTTCACATGATTGTGATACTTCCTCCTTCTAGCTTTGGAAGGAGGAAGCATCAGAGAAGGAGGAAGTATGGGTACCACGTGAAACACGCCATGTAGTGCAAGTAAGTGAACTTCCCCTGACCTTGTCCACTTGTTCAGTACGGAAATGGTGCTGAAGTATGGTGTTCAATCCAAATTCGAAGACAAACACTAGTTTTTATTAGCAGAAATCAACATAGCCATTCCACACAATTTCTTTATAAGGAATAGTATTGAATGGGTAAGCCAAGTTGCTGAATACTCCAGGCATGTAAGAAGTGTTGCAACACTTTCTGGAGTGCATGGCTAATTACTCATGATGGAAGAGGGCAATACTGGGTTGTGCAGTATTTAAAGAGACTGTCAGAGGCATGCTCTTTAACTGCTTCCCAACCACAGGGGTTTTTCCCTTCAAAACTAGAGCGATTTTCACATCACATTCATTTGTCAATAACTTTATCATTACTTATTACATTGAAATGATCTATATCTATAAATTAGATTTTTTTGGGTTGGTACTTTTTGCTAAGAATTATTTTATTTTATATGCATTTTAAAGGGAAAAATAAGAAAAAAATAGGAAAAAAAAAACATTATTTGTCAGTCTTTAGCCATTATTGTTTTAAAATAATGCATAAAACCCACATGCTTTATTTGCCCATTTGTCCCAGTTATTACACCATTTAAATTGTGTCCCCCTAGTACAATGTATGGTGACAATACTTTATCTGTAAAAAAAAGGTGTTTTTTTTTTCCATTTAGTGATTTTATCACTAATCACAGGCCTTTATTTGTAAAATTAACAGTAATATTATCACGCTGATGCGTGAGAGGCGTAGACGTAGTGACCAAAATACAATGCTAGAGAGTAAGCGTAGTCAGGATCAGGCCGTAGTTGTAAACAGAGATAAAGATAAAAAGGTACAGAGTCGTAAGGCAATCTCGTAATCGATAACAGGCAGGGTCAGCACTAAGGTCAGACGTCAGTCTAGATGTCAGATGTCAGTCTAGTTAAACGGTTCAGGCAATAGAGTAGTCAAGGCATGCCGAGTCAAAACACGTGTTATCAGATGCCAGCGGTACAAAAGGATAAGACAGGAGCAAGGTCAGGAGGGAGGTCGAGAATCAATCAAATGTTACTAAATAATATTACAATAATATATATGAAAATAACAAAGACTGACTAACTGGAGTACATATATATTGTGCGTCTACACAATATATTAATGTAGCTCAAAATCCCTAGCCAGACCTAGATCCAGCAAACTGATTAGTATCAAGGCCAGTGTGAAACTGACTCACTTGGCCTAATATACCTGAGGTGAATGAGCCAGGCCAACCCTCAGGAGGACAAGTCTACCATCAGATACGCCTTCTGAGCTTGTAAAGGCCGCTCTGACTCGCGGGCTTGCGACTAAGAGAACTGCGCACGCGCGCCCTGACTCACCGTCGGAGAGACACCAGGGATGCCGTCCGAAGCTGATTGCGTTGGAGACCCCCATGCGAGCGAGGCCCGCCGGAGACGTTGGGGGACCCGACGGGATGAGGAAAGATCGTCACAAAGTGTAAAAAGTGTTTTATTTTGGTAACTATTGGGTAGGGGTGTAAGATGTTAAAATGTAATAAAAAAAAGTATGTATTTCTATATATAAAGTGTATGTCTGGGTATATGTGGATGCATTTTTACTTTTTGGCCACAAGATGGCGCAACACTTAATTTCCGAGTACTATAAATAATACTTGGAAGAACTGTTTACTTTTCTTTTGTGAATGAAATGATGGCGTCTCTTGTAGACGCTGGCTTTTCATTCATCACAGATACTGTGATCGGGCTTTGGAACAAGCCATTCTCATTCGCTGATCATGGAAAGGCGGGATTGTGGCGGAAATAAACGGCAGCAGCGAATGGGAATGGCGAGGTAAACAAAGCAGATACATGTATTTACGCCCCCGGTCGTGAAGCGTTGTGCAGGGAAATGACAGCGGTCGGGAAGTAGTTAAAATATATTGTGGCTTGATAAAAATGCTGTTTTTAGACATTCTCAGCTGACTGCAAACTGAGGAGGAAAAATCGTTTTAATAAC